>NC_140000.1:23604261-23949261 GCF_964263955.1 Coregonus lavaretus | reverse complement strand
ATTGTTACCGTGGACTTCACGAGTCGTTTCTTGTTTTGTTTATTGTTGTCTATTATCACTAAAGATAATAAAGTTTAAACATGTTCGTTCATCACGCTGCGCCTTGGTCTATTCCCTACGACGATCGTGACAGAAGAACCCACCATAAAAGGACCAAGCAGCGTGTCCAGGAGCAGGCAGACTGGACATGGGAGGAAGCGCCGGGAAAGGAGATGGAGAGGTTGGCGATGGCCCAGGTGGGCAAAGTGTGGTCCTGGGAGGACATGCTCGGGGGAAAAGGACCATGGGCTAGGATTAAGGCCCTGGCGAGAGAGGAGCAGCGGCGTCAGCAGTGTCAACGTCGGACAGGCGAGAGGCAACCCCAGAAAATTTTTAGGGGGGGGCACACGGCAAGGGCGGCTGGGCAGCAGGAGGCTGCCACAGGGCGATTTGGAGAGGAGGCCACCGGGTTAGGGGGGCCAGAAGGCAGGTTGGCGGAGCCTGGATGGAGAGCGGAACCAACTTCCCGTACTCAGGCATGGCAGCATGGGACGGGGCAGGTTCCGCGGTATGCGGAGCGGCGTATTGTGCCACGAGTGGTCCGGCATAGTCCTGTACGTCCTGTGCGAGCACCCCGCACGTGTCGTGCGAAGGTGGGTATGCAGCCAGGACGGAGTGTGCCGGCTCAACGCTCGTGGTCTCCAATGCCTCTCCGCGGTCCCGGATATCCTGCTCCAGTGTCACGTGCTGTTATGCCAGTACGGGTACACAGCCCTGTACGTCCTGTGCGGATGCCTCACACAGAGTGTGTGAAGGTAGGCATTCAGCCAGGACGGGTTGTGGCCGCTCTTCACTCCAGGTCTCTCCAGGTGACATCTACAACTTGATTGGAGTCCACCTGTGGTAAATTCAATTGATTGGACATGATTTGGAAAGGCACACACCTGTCTATATAAGGTCCCACAATTGACAATGCATGTCAGAGCAAAAACCAAGCCATGAGGTCGAAGGAATTGTCCGTAGAGCTCCGAGACAGGATTGTGTCGAGGCACAGATCTGAGGAAGGGTACCAAAAACTTTCTGCAGCATTGAACGTCCCCAAGAACACAGTGGCCTCCATCATTCTTAAATGTAAGAAGTTTGGAACTGTCACGGATTCTGCCGAGGCTGCTCCTCCTCCTTGCTCGGGCAGGCTTCGGCGTTCGCTGTCCCCGGAGTACTAGCTACTGCCGATCGATGTTTTCTGTGTTTGTCTTGTGTTGTCTAGTTTATACACCTGTTGCTTATTAGTGTTGATTGTGTAGCATATAAGTTCCCTTGTTTTACGTTTGGCCTTTGTGTGTTATTGTGTATTGTCTCGTTGATGTTCGGCATAGCTATTTCGCCTCATTACGCACAGGGTGTTTTTCCCCTCCAGTGTTTTGGAGACTTTTGTTTGTGCGTTTGCGTTCAGTAAAGTAGTCATCCTGATTCTCTGTGTCCTGCGTCTGACTTCACTTGCCGCGTACACATCACCCGGTTGACAGGAACCACCAAGACTCTTCCTAGAGCTGGCCGCCCGGACAAACTGAGCAATTGGGGATAGAAGGGCCTTGGTCAGGGAGGTGACCAAGAACCCGATGGTCACTCTGACAGAGCTCCAGAGTTCCTCTGTGGAGATGGGAGAACCTTCCAGAAGGTCAACCATCTCTGCAGCACTCCACCAATCAGGCCTTTATGGTAGAGTGGCCAGACGGAAGCTACTCCTCAGTAAAAGGCACATGACAGCCTGCTTGGAGTTTGCCAAAAGGCACCTAAATGACTCTCAGACCATGAGAAACAAGATTCTCTGGTCTGATGAAACCAAGATTGAACTCTTTGGCCTGAATGCCAAGCGTCACGTCTGGAAGAAACCTGGCACCATCCCTTTGTCATTATAGGGTATTGTGTGTAGATTGATGAGGGAAAAAAACAATTTTATCCATTTTAGAATAAGGCTGTAACGTAAGAAAATGTGGAAAAAGTCAAGGGGTCTGAATACTTTCCAAATGCATTGGGCGGCAGGTACCTTAGTGGTTAAGAGCTTAGTGCCAGTAACCGAAAGGTCACTGGTTCTAATCCCCGAGCCGACTAGGTGAAAAATCTGTCAATGTGCCCTTGAGCAAGGCACTTAACCCTAATTGCTCCTGTAAGTCGCTCTGGATAAGAGTGTCTGCTAAATTACTAAAATGTAATTGTATATGGCTGGCTGGCTAGTGGCTTGTGTGGATATATGACGACGTCTTGTGGGTTCAGAACAACGACAAAAACTGTATTCAAAAAATTATACCACCATCCAAAAGGGCACTTGGCGATTGTGAGGGCAAAGGGGCATGTGCTCGAGCACAGTTAGACCCCTATCTGTGCACGTGCCTGCTCCAACGTCACTACTTCCTTTGCTATTAGTAGCGCTATCAACACAAACTGGTTCAATCAGTTTACTCTATCAAGTGCATCATAGTGCTGTTGTCCTAATATTATTCAAGAATATTCAGAATCAGTAGTTGAAACAATAACAAAGTGTGAGGTATGGGGGTGGAGAAATGTAACCACTCTCAAATTCATACGCAGAGCTATGGATGCAAGGACTGATCATCCACGATATCAAAATGATAGTTTTAACCATGTTTTCAGGCTATATAGTGTTTGTTTACATTTACTTTGTTTACAAACATTGGAGTAAACAAAGCGTATAATTTGGGGTACGACAGTTGAACTAAGCTCATGAGGCATTTATAAGTTATATACTTAAATAATCAATGGGTTCATTTATATAGTCCAAAAATGAATGTAGCATCTGCAGATTGTCCCTTTAATCAACAACCTCCTTGTTCCTAGTTAGTTCCTCCTCTCTATTTTAAATCTAAAAGCTCTCCTTGGATTCAATTAGTCATTGATTTACAGCCTAATATAATCCCAACCATTTTGACCATATTTTGTGTCAACAGAGGTTCATCCTATATCAAATGCTTGATCTTGTTTGTTTGTGAGGGCAACATTATGCAAGCTCCTATCCTCAATGTATTGGTCCACCATACCCTGCTATGACATAGGAACTTTACAACATCAACAATGTATTACTGTAAGTAACTGATATTATAACTATTCTACTGTAGTCCCATCATGGTTAAGAGGCAGTGTCACTATATCCTATACCTGACAAATACAATATACCCACTGGGCACACACTGGTTGAATCAATGTTGTTTCCACGTCATTTCAATGAAATTACGCTGAACCAACGTGGAATAGACGTTTAATTGACGTCTGTGCCCAGTGGGTATTTACTGGTATTGCTGCATTTGTATCTAGTTTGGCTGAATGTACCCACCCATTTCATCAACTGCTTCTCTTGAAATCATACAATAAACTTGGGATCAAATCAAAGTTTATTGGTCGCATACACAGTTTAGCAGATGTTATAGCAGGTGCAGCGAATACTTATGTTACTGGCTCCTAACAACACAGTAAAATGTTGAAAATAAAGTTTTGATTCTCTACAGCACTCAAAACAATGTTATTTTAATAAATCATTAGCTGAAGACCCACAGATACAGCGGTGACAGTCTGTGTGCAGTAAAAGTATGGCACAGTTAACTTGGATGTTAATGAGTAAAACGCATGCAGCACAAAGACATGGCAACATCAGTGTAAATATTAATTTAACTTCTGCTTATATTTTTTGTGTAATAAATGAATTGATGCATGCTCTTGGGTCCTGGAGTCAGTAGAGAGTAAATGGGTTGATTTGTTACGTGCCTAAACAGGTAATAATAACCTTCTCATAGCGAGCTTTGAGCACTTTCCTACTATTTTTAGGCCCACTGGTGTGAGCTTTCTTCTGGCTCTCCTCACTCTGTTATTAACTCTCAGGTCATTTTCAATTAATTGTTTAAGACTAAAGTCTTTGGGTGATACTGTGTGGAAAACGGGAAACAGTTTCTTATAGTATGTTAATTAAGATCTACTAATGGATATATATACATGACCTGTGTGTGTATTACTTCTGCGTCTTACACACACACATACACACACACACACACACACACACACACACACACACACACACACACACTCTGCCCTCACAGACATAACAATTAAATTGTTGGGCGCATATATGTAGTGTGCGACTATTCGTTAGTCAGCAGCTCTACAAACATCTCTGGGTTTGCTTTTTAATAAACATGACAAGTCTGACAAGAACGACAAGCAACTCCAAACAGTATACAGTGGGGAAAAAAAGTATTTAGTCAGCCACCAATTGTGCAAGTTCTCCACCTTAAAAAGATGAGAGAGGCCTGTCATTTTCATCATAGGTACACGTCAACTATGACAGACAAAATGAGATTTTCTTCTCCAGAAAATCACATTGTAGGATTTTTAATGAATTTATTTGCAAATTATGGAGGAAAATAAGTATTTGGTCAATAACAAAAGTTTCTCAATACCCTTTGTTGGCAATGACACAGGTCAAACGTTTTCTGTAAGTCTTCACAAGGTTTTCACACACTGTTGCTGGTATTTTGGCCCATTCCTCCATGCAGATCTCCTCTAGAGCAGTGATGTTTTGGGGCTGTCGCTGGGCAACACGGACTTTCAACTCCCTCCAAAGATTTTCTATGGGGTTGAGATCTGGAGACTGGCTAGGCCACTCCAGGACCTTGAAATGCTTTTTACGAAGCCACTCCTTCGTTGCCCGGGTGGTGTGTTTGGGATCATTGTCATGCTGAAAGACCCAGCCACGTTTCATCTTCAATGCCCTTGCTGATGGAAGGAGGTTTTCACTCAAAATCTCACGATACATTGCCCCATTCATTCTTTCCTTTACACAGATCAGTCGTCCTGGTCCCTTTGCAGAAAAACAGCCCCAAAGCATGATGTTTCCACCCCCATGCTTCACAGTAGGTATGGTGTTCTTTGGATGCAACTCAGCATTCTTTGTCCTCCAAACACAACGAGTTGAGTTTTTACCAAAAAGTTCTATTTTGGTTTCATCTGACCATATGACATTCTCCCAATCCTCTTCTGGATCATCCAAATGCACTCTAGCAAACTTCAGACGGGCCTGGACATGTACTGCCACTGCAGGATTTGAGTCCCTGGCGGCGTAGTGTGTTACTGATGGTAGGCTTTGTTACTTTGGTCCCAGCGCTCTGCATGTCATTCACTAGGTCCCCCCGTGTGGTTCTGGGATTTTTGCTCACCGTTCTTGTGATCATTTTGACCCCACGGGGTGAGATCTTGCGTGGAGCCCCAGATCGAGGGAGATTATCAGTGGTCTTGTATGTCTTCCATTTCCTAATAATTGCTCCCACAGTTGATTTCTTCAAACCAAGCTGCTTACCTATTGCAGATTCAGTCTTCCCAGCCTGGTGCAGATCTACAATTTTGTTTCTGGTGTCCTTTGACAGCTCTTTGGTCTTGGCCATAGTGGAGTTTGGAGTGTGACTGTTTGAGGTTGTGGACAGGTGTCTTTTATACTGATAACAAGTTCAAACAGGTGCCATTAATACAGGTAACGAGTGGAGGACAGAGGAGCCTCTTAAAGAAGAAGTTACAGGTCTGTGAGAGCCAGAAATCTTGCTTGTTTGTAGGTGACCAAATACTTATTTTCCACCATAATTTGCAAATAAATTCATAAAAAATCCTACAATGTGATTTTCTGGAGAAAAAAATTCTCAATTTGTCTGTCATAGTTGACGTGTACCTATGATGAAAATTACAGGCCTCTCTCATCTTTTTAAGTGGGTGAATTTGCACAATTGGTGGCTGACTAAATACTTTTTTTCCCCACTGTAAGTATTGATATCATGTGGCAGTCAGGTAAAGGGTCTTGTCACCAACTAGGTTATGCTGTTCTACATCTCTGTTGACACTGAGGTCTCAGAGGCTATAATGGTAGCTTGACTTATTTCTATTCAAGCACAATGGAGCATAGCCCTTAGCAATTTTTACAGTGAGGTCATTAAACACAGTTCATGTCAAATGTCTAGATCTGTCTCATGTACATGAGAGCCATGCATGGCCTATGTTTGTGTTAGTGGGAAATCCCCAGATGAGTTGGCAGCCCATTGTATAGAATGAGCATGTTGTTAACTCTCAGAATTGTTGACATGTATTTATAGAGTGGACAGATATATACAAGTCTGTGTGGTGTTGACATCATTGTTGAGGTATATTGACACGCATATAATGGAAACATACTGTATTTGTGAGTCTGAATCACTTGTAACTGTATTTGTTGGAACTTAATGTGCAATGTATTGCCCTAGCAAGCTTTGGAAAAAACAACAAGATACAGGCTAAAAGGTTACATGAGTAAATAGTTGATATATTCATCATTGCAGTCAAAACCAAAGAACGTAATGTTAAATGCTAGATAAGACTGAGCTGTTGTCTCAGTATCATGGCTCTCTTGTTACCCTCCCTGTTCCGATCCTCTCTCTGCACAATGACATTACAGGATGCTAAGCTTCAGCTCATATAGAGACATATTCAAGAGCCATTTATTTGAGATTGCTTTTAGTGTAATTCAATAAAGGCTTTTTTACTCATTTATTTCCATGGTGAAATTTCTGCTGAGGAAACCAGGGCTGCATTTCCTTCATTAGCCGTAATAATAACGATAATAACAATAATGACGTTAAATGCGATCATTACAACGTTTCCCCTCTCAGGCATCAATGTCAACATTATAGGCCTACAGCACATGGTGACTGATTGGCGCTGGACATTAAGGAAGCCAAATCATTTTAGTTGAAAAACGTTTTTACATGATGTACAAAGCTGATTTACATACAGCAGTTACATTAAGTGGACATATTGGAAAAGTATGTCTCATAATTTATATTGTCCATGTCATCTTATTGTTATTATATTGTATAGGTGTTTTATCAAATATTGATTTCTTTATATTATTTCTTAAAATTGGAATTTGTGAAAATAGTTGTGACAATATTTATACAGTATGAGTCACAAACACTTCTGAAGTACTGGTCAGAAAAGCAATGGTGAGCTCTAGTGGTGCAGAGAGGAGGAAGAAGAATAGAGAGGGAACCTGACAAAGGGATACCCAGGCAGTCAGAGAAGAAAAGACAGGCGGAATGTAAAGCGGCGAGAGAGAGAGAGAGCAAGGAGGAAGAGCGATTTAGAGAGGAATGAAGAGAGGGCCGCCACCATCGTCGGATCCATTTTCCACCACTGGAGGCCAACTGGGTATCAAAATGGCATCGGTCGGAGCTTAGAGAGGAGAACTTGGGCTTTGGTGATCTGCAGTCAGAGCAGCACAGCTTCCCAAATGCCCTGCAAAAATAAATATTTGAATATTCTCCGGCGCTCCTTAACCAGCTTAAATTGGATCATTTCATTGCGCCGCTCGCCCCTGCCAAAATGCCAAAAGAGTGTGGGTCTTGGCGAGTCTATGTCGCCCAGGCATGCCTCCCTCCCCCTGGCCCTGCCCACCCCCTGCACTATCTGCTGACACAGAGTCTGCCCCCAGGCCCCTGCTTTCTCCTTGGCCACCCTCCCCGCTGAGAGAGCTGGCACACGGTGCCCACGTATAAAGCCCCAGACACACAGACACACATTGGGAATCGAACCGGCCACCGGGCCAGAGAGCCCATCCTGTCTGTGTGATGTCAGCGTCAGGTGACTCTCATCTCTTATCATGGGTGTTGTCACCCCCCCCAGCCACTGTTGGTGCTATGAAAGCATAACGTCTCTGGACTTTAGTTTTCCATTGTGGTGTACAGTTACTCCAAAGGTGGAAATCCATTCTCAAGGAGAGAATTCTTATCCCAAGGAAAATGTCCTATTTCTTTCTGGAATATTTCCATACATGTTCATAACTTTGATGTTTTCATAGCCATGTTATCTTGGTGATTGCTCAGCTGGTTCATTCGGCATGTGTGAAAGGCCTGTCAGAATAGGGATCAAGCTACAACTGTGAACCTGCCGAAGCAGTAAAAGCATTTGCTACACTGCTGCAAGCGCAGATTATACTGAACAAAAATCAGAATGCAACATCCAACAATTTCAAAGATTTTACTGAGTTACAGTTCATATAAGGAAATCAGTCAATTGAAATACATTCATTAGGCCCTAATCTATGGATTCCATATGACTGGGAATACAGATATGCATCTGTTGGTCACAGATACCTTAAAAAAAAAAAGGTAGGTGCGTGGATCAGAAAACCAGTCAGTATCTGGTGTGACCACCATTTTCTTTATGCAGTGCGACACATCTCCTTCTGCATAGAGTTGATCAGGCTGGTGATTGTGGTCCTGTGGAATGTTGTCCCACTCCTCTTCAATGGCTGTACGAAGTTGCTGGATATTGGAACACGCTGTCGTACACGTCGATCCAGAGCATCCCAAACGTGCTCAATGGGTGACTGGTGAGTATGCAGGCCATGGAAGAACTGGGACATTTTCAGCTTCCAGGAATTGTGTACAGATCCTTGCGACATGGGGCCGTGCATTATCATGCTGAAACATGAGGTGATGGCGGCGGATGAATGGCATGACAATGGGCCTCAGGATCTCGTCATGGTACCTCTGTGCATTCAAATTGCCATCGATAAAATGCAATTGTGTTCGTTGTCCGTAGCTTATGCCGGTCCATACCATAACCCCACTCGCCCACACGACACCATACACGTGGTCTGCGGTTGTGAGGCCGGTTAGCCAAATTCTCTAATACGACAGAGGCGGCTTATGTTATAGAAATGAATATTACATTCTCTGGCAACAGCTCTGGTGGACATTCCTGCAGTCAGCATGCCAATTGCACCATCCCTCAAAACTTGAGACATCTGTGGCATGTTGTGTGACAAAACTGCACATTTTAGAGTGGCCTTTTATTGTCCCCAGCACAAGGTGCACCTGTGTAATGATCGTTGTGTTTAATCAGCTTCTTGATATGCCACATCTGTCAGGTGGATGTATTAACTTGGCAAAGGAGAAATGCTCACTAACATGGATGTAAACTAATTTGTGCACACAATGTGAGTGAAATAACACGAATTTTGTGTGTATGGAACATTTCTGGGATCTTTTATTTCAGCTAATGAAACATGGGACTAACACTTTACATGTTGCGTTTTTGTATTTTTGTTCAGTGTAGATACCCAACCTTAAACTGTTTTTAGTGTTTTTAGTGTTACCCAACCCTAAAAGGCTTGTTCATAGCTATTCACAGCTATTCCATCTCTTCTCAACTCATCAAACTTGTTTCATCAGTTGTCTATAATTGCCTCATTAAAGTTATCTTAATTATAGTTATCAAATCTTCTTCCTCGCATATCAGAGCAACCAACTCTACTCTTCCCCCATTTTATTTGTGTTTATTAATTTCACAAGTACAAGTAGAAATTACTGCAAGGCTGTGTTGAAAACATATGTAAACACAGACAAAGAAACATTAATAACAAAGTATTGCAAAGTGCTAGACTTAAAAAAAATGACATTTTCCTATTTTGGTACATTGTAAACTAAAGGAACTGAGAACGGAGCTTCCTAAATTCAGTTTGTCTGTGAAAGTTAACTAACAGAAATTAGGGAAACAAGGCAATTTGAACAAGCAGCTGGAAGACTTCAGCATTTGTAGCACTTTCCTGCCTCCTCTCTCATGCAGTGCCGAAGTACATCTGTTTTGGTGCCCCTCACTTGCCACGTAGTGGTACCGGGAGACATTGTCTCCCCATTTCTGACAATTTGTTTTAGAGGGATCCCATAGCAAATGTAGCAATATGAATATCAAATCAACGATCTGTTAAAAAGTGCCCTGCATGCAATCTATTAAATGCAATGGGTTTAGAGTTCTCCCCTGTCTCTCACTGCTACCAAACAGACAATACTGTTCCTACACAAGTGCAGTCTATATAACTTGATAAGCAACAACTTTACAAATGTGTGTGGTTGTTCTCCATCTCTCTTTCTCCTCTCTTTCTCAAATGAATGCCGCTTATCTGTCTAATTGCTGTGCTTGTTGTTGGGATTAGCCTTTCAATTTTTTTTTCTAATTTAAGGATAATTTTTCAGTGAACACTTAGGACACTTACTAAGTACAAACATAAAGCACATACAGTATTTACAGAATGAATGACAGTGCATTCAGTATTAATAAAGTAGTACTAATAGATATATTTCAGAGACAGTTTTCTGGCTCATCTGTCTCTTGCCTTCTAAAACAAAGGATGGTATAGGAGGTAATGAATCCCAAACCAGTCTCTCTAATGGTCTCTCTCTCTCTCTCTCTCTCTCTCTCTCTATCTCTCTCTCTCTCTCTCTCTCTCTCTCTCTCTCTCTCTCTCTCTCTCTCTCTCTCTCTCTCTCTCTCTCGCACTGCGCTGCACTGCAGCTGTGGGGTCCTCAGGGCTGTTAACCAGATCAGGTGCTAAATTCACTAATTGAATAATTTCACTGGGCTCCACTATAGGGCCTTTAGAAGCGGCTACTCTTTGTGTCTCTCCTCGTGTGACTGAAAAATGGTACAGGCTTTAAATGAAAGAGTAAAGTGGGGCTGTTGTTCTAGCTAGAGTAAATACAGTATGATCGTATGATGTGGTGTGTTTTTTCTAAAGCATTTTTCAACAGGGACCCCACCAGGAAGAATCTATGCCAGTGTGCTTAGTTGGTTGGTTTTACATGATGCAATGTTTGGGAGATTAAGACTTTAATTTACTATGATGTGTTGCAGAATATCACCTGCATGAGGCTGAGTGACCCACTGATGCGTTACTCATTTGGACTTCTAGCCAACACTGAAACAAGAGAGAACAGTGTCAAATGCTATGCCTGCAATTCTACAAATTGCCCTGGCAATAAGCCATGTGCAAAAAGGGCCAATCAGAGAATATCATAGTGAGCAGTCAGCCAATCACTCTGACCTTTAGCTCTGATATTTGTATTTTCGTACAACAGACACCACACACAATGTTTTCTGTGGAGGAAATTCTCCATGAACTGCATTCAACTGTATTCTAGTCGCCGCTATACTGAATCTTCTACCTCCTCAGAAACTTCTCCAAAGCCTCTAGCTCCTTTAACTTTTCTGCCGACTTTTGAGTTGTCTTTCTTCGACTCCGAAGCCGAAGGCATGTGACCAAGGCAGATCCCATTGGCAATCCATCTCACCCACCGGCGGAGGAACGTGGAACAGAACAGCGCTATTGTGGAAGATTGATCAGTCTTTGGCACCCTGCTGGCCACCACTTGCCCAGAAATCTGCGTCCCCAATTCCCTAGGTTTAGGTTGGCCTTTGCAGCTCCCTTAGCCTACACAGCTCCAGTTGCACCAACCAGACCGGCAGATATTTACTGTTTCCTCTCCCGTTCTCAACTTGTGACCACATTTCTTACTTTAGATTGACCCCTCTGATCCTCCTTTGTGCTCGCACCAAGATTACTGGAACAGGCGATGCAGGGGAGGGAGACTGCCAAACGCCTGACTGTCGAGATGCCTTTCCTGGGCCGCTCATGCTTGAAACATCCCCGTGCCATCCCCACTCCGGCCTGCGCCAGTCTATATGACTTATGGAGTTTGGGCCCTCCATTGCCAATCCCACTTAGAGTGCATTTTTCCGATAAACAAAAGCACATTCAAGCTTTAGCTTCTCATTTCACACTATGTGCTTTGGCTGCAGGCAATGTTTTCCCGGAGCCCTTGGCCTACAGTCCAAAGAATGGCTCCAGTTGGCTTTCCTTAAAAAAATAATTAAAAAAAGGCGCCACGTGGAGGATTAGACACCATCTTTCATCCTCCACGCTCTCTTCTCGCCCTCTACTACCAGAGCCATCGCTGCTCCCCATGCACTAGTGAACCAGCCCCATGGACACACACACTCACCCTCTTCTTTCTCCACCTCTAATACAAAACACAAACTCACCTGCCTCTTTCTCCCCCACTCTCTTCTTCCCCCTAAACTCAGCCAACCACACACAGGGACATCACAGCAGACAGCAGAGCCACAGTTGGATTATGAAACTTGTTTGTTTAGTGCGGGGGTGTACAGTCGTGGTCAAAAGTTTTGAGAATGACACAAATACAAATTTTCACAAAGTCTGCTGCCTCAGTTTTGATTATGGCAATTTGCATATACTCCAGAATGTCATGAAGAGTGATCAGATGAATTGCAATTAATTGCTAAGTCCCTCTTTGCCATGAAAATTAATTTAATCCCAAAAAAACATTTCCACTGCATTTCAGCCCTGCCACAAAAGGACCAGCTGCCATCATGTCAGTGATTCTCTCATTAACACAGGTGAGAGTGTTGACGAGGACAAGGCTGGAGATCACTCTGTCATGCTGATTGAGTTAGAATAACAGACTGGAAGCATCATTGTTCTTCCTCTGTTAACCATGGTTACCTGCAAGGAAACATGTGCCGTCATCATTGCTTTGCACAAAAAGGGCTTCACAGGCAAGGATATTGCTGCTAGTAAGATTGCACCTAAATCAACCATTTATTGGATCATCAAGAACTTCAAGGAGAGAGGTTCAATTGTTGTGAAGAAGGCATCAGGGCGCCAAAGAACGTCCAGAAACGCCAGGACGTCTCCTAAAGTTGATTCAGCTGTGGGATCGGAGCACCACCAGTGCAGAGCTTGCTCAGGAATGGCAGCAGGCAGGTGTGAGTGCATCTGCACACACAGTGAGGCGAAGACTTTTGGAGGATGGCCTGGTGTCAAGAAGGGCAGCAAAGAAGCCACTTCTCTCCAGGAAAAACATCAGGGACAGACTGATATTTTGCAAAAGGTACAGGGATTGGACTGCTGAGGACTGGGGTAAAGTCATTTTCTCTGATGAATCCCCTTTCCGATTGTTTGGGACATCCGGAAAACACCTTGTCCGGAGAAGACAAGGTGAGCGCTACCATCAGTCCTGTGTCATGCCAACAGTAAAGCATCCTGAGACCATTCATGTGTGGGGTTGCTTCTCAGCCAAGGGAGTGGGCTCACTCACAATTTTGCCTAAGAACACAGCCATGAATAAAGAATGGTACCAACACATCCTCCAAGAGCAACTTCTCCCAACAATCCAAGAACAGTTTGGTGACGACCAATGCCTTTTCCTGCATGATGGAGCACCTTGCTAACTAAGTGGCTCGGGGAACAAAACATCGACATTTTGGGTCCATGGCCAGGAAACTCCCCAGAACTTAATCCCATTGAGAACTTGTGGTCGATCCTCAAGATGCGGGTGGACAAACAAAAACCCACAAATTCTGACAAACTCCAAGCATTGATTATGCAAGAATGGGCTGCCATCAGTCAGGATGTGGCCCAGAAGTTAATTGACAGCATGCCAGGGCAGATTGCAGAGGTCTTGAAAAAGAAGGGTCAACACTGCAAATATTGACTCTTTGCATAAACTTAATGTAATTGTCAATAAAAGCCTTTGACACTTATGGAATGCTTGTAATTATACTTCAGTATACCATAGTAACATCTGACAAAAATATCTCATAACACTGAAGCAGCGAACTTTGTGAAGACCAATACTGTCATTCTCAAACCTTTTGACCACGACTGTATTCTTGGCTATTGTGTGTTTTGAGCACTAGTTACTTTGACAAATCTGAGATTCAAAATAGTCTTATTTTGATTGCAAATGTCTTGTGGTGAATGGAGGTAGTATGTGATGCTCTATTCATGCATAAATGGGTAATCCACATTGTTCCTTTACATATTTCAGCAGCTACCATTTTTAGACTGGCAAGTATATGTTAATGGTGAACTATACATATGGTGCTACAATCGAGTGGCTGTGCCATCTATTGTGAATTTATTCAATTTCAGAGGTGTACACTTTGAATATGCTTAACCCGCTAAGTGCGAATGGTATGCCAGATGGAAAGACGCAGGAGAATAAGACAAACATGACTTTTAATGCTCCCTCTATTAGAAATGTCGTGGCTTGGATCTGACGCCGAGTGGCCCTGCGTCTAAAGAGATATCAGAGCGGTTATTAGCGGTGTTGTCTGAAATGCTAGCCGAAGCAAGGGGTGAACCCCAGGGCTTCGCCTGTCTCAGGGAACAGATGTGCCACCCACTCGCAACAGTTGTACCCTACCCACAATGCCCTTGTGGGAGTAGCTGGGCTAGTTGCGGACCGAAGATGATACCTCACTTAACTAGCTCCCCGTTGGCTCCAGGGAGGGAGCATGTTTTCGTGTGGAGGGGAGGCAGAGGAGGGGGAAAGGGAGGGGGTGAAAAGCGCACATATTTAGAGGATCAATATTTACCCAAACTTCTTCTCCTGAGCCAACACCTGCTGTGTCTTTGTACAAGAAATGCTGAAGAAAAACGACTGCCTTATTTCAGCTCATGACTTATTTGACTTTTTCCAATATTAAGTTTGTGGTTGCTTTTTCACAATGTCTCGGAGTGCACATTACAACAATACAACTAATAATGAACATTTAAAGGCTCATTTTCCTGACTAATTTCCTTTGTTATTTTTTATCCTTAATGAAGAGTTTCATTTCCAACATGCTTGTGAAGAAAACATGCATTACTGTGTAGCTACTGAAAGTTGATTAATTTCTTTTGTAATGTAATAGTTATGTTTAATTGCTTTATAATGTAGTCTGTAGACTCAAATCTTGGAGGAAAATAAACGTTATGTTTTGTTTGCTATCTTTCAATTTCATATCTACAAATGTTATTTTAGAATTCTTAATAGCTCATTATATCCATAGTACTTATATCAGCATCACAGGATTCATTTTAGTGTTGCAAGTTCCCAATAAGAAGAAGGTTAGGCCTATTTATTGTGTAACACAAGTCTGTTAGGTCAGTTTTCAGAAGGAATCACAAGAGAATTATACTTCTATATTGCACGATATTATTTATAATTATTAACAGGAGAATTCACAGCTTGACTGCCCATACTGTGAGATTAAGAGTAAGATATGCACTGTGCGTGTTGGGACTAAGTGGAATGAACTGTAGTGGCACTTAAATCCACAACTTGCACAGAAGGACTTAGCCCTCAAATTCATTTGTCAATACATGCATGATCTGTGTGCAGCTCCTCAACCTTCTGTCTGTCCTCCGCTCTCCGTTCTGAGTATAGGGGAAGATGTTCATCCATTCATCATGGGTACATCTGTATTGAGCTATTTGTCTGATGTTGAGAACAGATGATCTTAACTTGTAATGGCATTTGTCAATAACATAGAATTTACTGTCTCCATATACCACAACCATACTTTTCACATTGTTTTTAACAGCAAACCATTAACAACAACCACATTATCTCTTACTTTATTTATCTTAGTCTTTCTCTCCACCTATCTCTCTTCCTCCCTCTTAATGCCAATCAGAGTAAGATGGGTAGATTCACTCCTAACTCTTGAGATCCAGCATGTGTTTCTCCCAGAGGGGAAAAATTAATTCCTCCTCCTTCTCCTCCTCCTCCCTTTCTCCGCCAAGGTGCAGCATCCTCCCTCTTTCTCTCCCATCTGAAAGAATACAAGAGAATGAGAGCCTCTCCTGAGGGGATCCAGCTTATATACTATTTCATCCACATTTAAATCCTCTGATAGATGTGAATATGAATGCCTTCACAGGGAAGTTACCGAATAAAGAGAGATTATTTTCTGAAGATACTAATATTAGTCTTTTGGCAAGGGGAGTGTAAATGGGAACCATAGGCATGGGGATGACTATTGATATTGATATTTAAGCTTGTCTTTTATAGCACTGCCATCAAAGGGGAGTCAAAAAGAGAAGCGGCATATATATAGTTTTTATGTACCTGTATGTTTTTGAATCATATACAATTTTGATTTTAGCAGTCTCGGACAGAAACTTCCTCTTCAAAATAAGGAATTAACAGAGAGCATTATGTCTTAATTCTTAAATAAATATGTCATTTTGATTGTCATTTTATGTACAAATGTTTCATCCATCATGGAAATCCTATAGGGGGTGGACTTTTTGCTAAATATTTTCATGTGATTTGAATGTTTTTCAATTGCATCAACCATTTCATAAGAAAGACAGTGAATTGACCCTACTGCCTCAAATTCTGTCATGACAACCTGGTTATAGTAGAAAACTGTTTGTGGAATTAATATAATTTGATATGCTGATGGTTTGGCTTACCCAGGTACCACCAATGCCTACCTCGCTCACATGGTTGGGGAGTAACTGATTAGATGTAATCTGATTACAAAAGAAAAACTGTAATCAGTTACATTACCAGCAAAAAATATTGTAATCAGATTACAGATACTTTAGAAAAACTAGATGATTACTTATTGGATTACTTTTAAATTCAGAAAGGATGTTTGCAAAAAATATATATATGAACACTGTCAGTGTCAATTGTCCTGGAGTAATTGGCTGTAAAGATAGCCAACAGAGTTCAAAAAAAAAAAAAAAGTTAACTAATTGTTGGTCAACTATTTTTACTAATGACTTATTTTCATTGTACTGATGATGCTATGTAGAGCTAGATAAGAAGATAGAGACCTAGATCATAAAGTGACTGCTCATGTGTAGAATTCAGTACAAACCACTTGAAATAATATGCCATTTAGCAGACGCTTTTATCCAAAGCGACTTACAGTCATGCGTGCATACATTTTTTGTGTATAGGGGTGGTCCCGGGGATCGAACCCACTACCTTGGTGTTACAAGCGCCGTGCTCTACCAGCTGAGCTACAGAGGACCACAAATCTTTGTTGATTAATAAGATATCTGGCTTGTTAGTTATGTGAAGGGTCTAATCAAGCAAAGCCAAGACCTTATAAGAATAAAAAAAAATGATGCACACATGACTGTAAGTCGCTTTGGATAAAAGCATCTGCTAAATGGCATATTATTATATTATTATTATAAGTTAAAACATTACTTTGGGGCTCACTGACACAAACCCTTATCTGCCTTAATCCTAGCTTTTGTGAACATGGTTTAGAATGTTCTGTTCAAACTTATCTACGATTACGATAGACTCCAGATTATTCAAATCCTTCTTGGTGTAATCATAATACCGAAGTGCCACCATGTCATCTAAATCAAATGAGTTTAAAAAAATTCCCAGACACATGTAAATAAGCATAATGCTACAGTGTAGGATGATGAAACTTAAAAATGCTGTGCTTATTTGAATCATTAAAATATTAATCACAGATTAAGCCCCTTAATATCCAATGGATTGCCGTTTTAGAAACAAATACAATAGTACCCCTACTCTTTTCTTTGGAGGAACCTCCTGGCGGCTCTGAAATCAACCACATGTTTCAGCAGTGAAAGAAAGACAGGAAAGGATAGAACTGTAATCCCTATCAATGCACTTTAGAAACCACCTTCTCCCTAAAATGTGTGACTAATGGGCCCAAATCTGCAGCTTTAGAAGCTGTCAGTGAGGATGGCTGGAACCGTTGTTCTGCCATTCACCGCACGAACGTAATAAACCCGTCCGTTTGTTTCTGCCATTGCTGAAGCCTTTTTGTCTCTCCTCTGAGCAAATGTACCTTGAGGTCTTGTGTAGGGTTTCTCTTTTCAAGCTGCGTCTTTTCTGCCCGGCCTGCTTGCTTCGTGGTGCCGTAATGACATTAAAACACGAACACTTAAAGGGCTTTCGGCGAGAGCCGCATTGTCTGCTGTGAAGGCTTCCAGAAAGAAGCTTTTATTATGTTGTGGGATTTAATGCCAGTGTGTGTTACCTGATAACATTAAGGGAGAGAGGAAGGCGAGAATATTCCCAAACTGGCAGGGCTTCAAGAATATTGACCACCAACAGGATTGCAGCTGATGCCGTCCATGTATATTCATGGACTCGGAACGGCCTGATTATAGCTATTACAGAATTATATCCGGGGAGGTGCAATTCATTAGCCCTCATTTCTCTTTATCTAACGTTGGAGGGCAAGGCTAGCTTAGCGGTGCAGTGCTAGATAAATGTTGTTATTTTCCCCCCAACCAGATGGGAGGCAGTTGTGTCTTCAGAAGGATTTGAATCTTGGTTGAGAAACCTATCGGTTTGGGTTAGAATACAGTATATAGGGTGAGGACAGTTACAACTGTTGTGGTGTTATCTGCTTTAATGAGTTGAACTTAGTTGTCTTCGCTAAATGTTGAGGCTAACACTTTTGAAAACTTCCATTTGGAGTTTTTTTTACCAGAGTGAAATTTTGATAAAGGTGTGATTTTTGTGGGTCCAAACATCTATGTTTTTGCTATGACAGTTGAATACACTTTTGGGAAATGAAGTAAATGAAACCTATAAAATTGAGTTTACTTCCAGCTGAATAGCTAATTTAGTAAATCTAGGGAAAACAAGTCATTTTTCACTGCTGTATTTGAGGGAGAAATAATGACAGTGTTTCGGTGTTGTTTGATCATCCTTAGCAAATTTGAATGCCAAATTTGTTTTGCAGGTGTTGCACATGGAATAATTGAGCTGCATAATGTGGATAAGGTGTTGATACCATACTATACTTAACTGTTATGCATTTCAGGAACCAAAAACAGTTCCAATCAGTAGAAAAGCTTCAATCATTATTCAATTTGAAAGTAAAAGTGTGGTTTGTGAGACAGGTGGAATTGGCTAGGGGAAAGTTTTGGCCATTATAAAACTATGCTTTTCACAGTTTTCACTTGAAAATCATTGGTTAGAACATTTCATCACAATGTGAGACTTTGAAGAGGCCTTCACAGGGTTTGAATTCCATCAACTTTAACTGTATTCTAGGTCTTCGGGGATCCTTAGAATAAAAAAGGCAGTCATGAAACGTATACTTTTTATCATGTGCTCATAGTTGTTGTTGTTTTTGTTGTTGTTTTTTCTTTTATTGACTGTAGAACCATATCATATGATCAGAAGGCCTTGCTCATATCAGTCTTTTCTTTCAGCATACCATACTATAAGTACCATTACCCAATTTAAAAATATGCCAACCCTACTTAAAAATAGTCCACAGGATAATTTTGTATTGTGCTGTGTTGATGGTGCTAAAGCTGTGAATTGGTGCAGCTTCCACCACAGTGCAGTGCAGTGTGGTAGCTACATAGAAACATTCCCTGCCAGGCTGAGCCTGTCACGCTGCCTTGGGTGCACTCTGCTCCCCCTCTCCTTCGCCTCTCCTTCCTGGCATGATGTGCCCCCCCCCCCCCCCCCCCCCACACACACACACAAGACAATGGCTATTACCAGGCACACCTGGGTTCCCAGCCGCACCATCCTCCTAATATCTTTTAAATCTCCACATAAGGTATGCCTTCCATAGGGCTTACAATACCATTTGCTCTAATACATTCTTTTGGCAGTGCTGAGTGCAAGCTGCTTCTCCGGGCCCCTGGAGAGCCGAGGGGGGAAAGGAAAGGGTGAGGCAGCCCAAAATATGAGGAGAAATAGTGGGGAATCCTCCAGGACCACGGCCTGGTAATAAACATTCTTCCAACTGGAAACATTTTCCAATTCTTCATCTTCATTTAGCTTCTTTACCTGCTAATTCTTAGCAGCGGGTAACAATAATTTGCGTTGACGCCTGAAACGAGAAGCAGGAAACAACCAAATTGAGGTTTTTTTGGGGGAGGGAGGGAATGGGGGCTGATTGTGATAAGCAAATGAAATTAATGACAGTGAGTGTTTGTCTAGTGAAGAAGGGAAGAGCCTGTCGCGTGTGCCATGTTAAACACTCCACATACGGCAAAGGAGCTAATCCAGTCTCCCTCCATCTCAAGCCGCCGCGTGATTATAGGGAACACTCTCCCCACAAACGCCGCAGAGCAAAACGGCGGCCCTCTTTACCGCTCAAGCTCCCTCCAATGAGAGGCTCATTAAGAGGGGAGAAAAAAGATTGTAAGTGTTGACTAATAGAGGAGCTCCAAGGTATTTATTTCTTATTGTTTCGATGCAAAGTCATTATACTGCACTGGAGTTTTTCTTCGGCAGAAACCAAGAGCGCTAAGTACTAGGGAATAGGCTATGTTTGTTGGTGTTTGTCTTGGTTTTTTCACTCCCTTCCCTCCTCCTCCACTTTGAGGGAAGAGGCGATGGCTTCGGGCTTGCCTGGATCCCTAACATCAAGATGCACTCCTGTTGTAGGTCTTTACTGCAGTACCATATGAACTGTCACTTGTAACGCTAAATAATAGATTGCTTCCACTAATTCCCGGGCCTGATATTTCTGGCAGAGAGGAGGAACATGCGGACAGACAGCATCTGTTAGACCCCCATGAAGGCCCAAAAACTTTCACCGTACACATTCTGAGGAAAGGATTACTGCGGTGCATTCACCTTTGTTAGCATCCGACGTTGCAATGGCTAAAGCTAACCTACCTCAAGCTGAAGCTACATGATTAACTACATTCTTAAAATTCTTAGATGTTGGTGCACATTTGAGTATGATTTCTATTTCAGCCTTTTTGAATACAACATTGGTTTCCACAACTTTGATATAGCATTTTGAAATGATTAGTCAAAGCTTGTTGGTTTACTTTTTTGTTTCATTAGGTCCTTGTTGAGAATATTTCGGGGTTAAGCACTTTAATAGCAATTATAGTCCGGTGATTTTTAAAATGTTATCTTCTCTATATACAACTTTGAGTTTTCAATTGTCTTAACAATAGTTTCATTGTTACTTTAGCCGCCCACTTAATAGATGTACAAGACAAAAAGCAGTAATGGCTCTGAAAAGAAACTGATGAATAAAATTAAGAGACACCTCCATGCGGCTCGCTTCTAATTGAATAGATTTCTTTGTTAACTGTTCTTCAAAGCTACATATACAGTCATTACCTACATTAGCTGCAGCCCCCCCAAATTCTGTAAACATTTAACAACACAATGGATTATTCAATATACAGTATCAATAACAAATGCAAAATAGCCTAATATACATTTTCTGCCATAACTTTGACAACAGTTCATCTCATCTTAACATGAATAAGTTTCTATGTTGAGGGAAACTATTACAAAAAATTGTTACTGTGCAGCACTATGAATTTGAATGATTTGACTAGTTAGCAGTGGTAGAACTTGTATGATAGTTAAGAGGCACATTGACATGGTTAGAATGCTTGTCTTCAGGAGTAGGTCTCCCCAGGTGGGAGTTTACCTCAATCTGCTCAGCAGGAGACTCATTCTATCCACCATTCCTTTATACGACCCCTCCTGGTGAAGCCTGGGACTGTGTGTGTGAGTGTGAGCATACAGCTACAGCAATGAGACGGTGTGTGTCTGTATGTCTGAGTCTGTGTGTGTGCATACACATACAATCCTGCTCAGCAAAGCCAACCATCCTCTGTGTCTCTGCTGATGGCTTGGGGCCTTTTTTCCTTTCCCATGGGGGCCCTTGACTAGGGCCAGAATTCCTCCACGTGTGTCTGTATGTGTGTGTGTCTATGTTAGCCACGGCGGGATTGCTTTAGACAAAGGAGAGGCACTTGCCAGAAGCTGCAGCAAAGGCAGCAACATCCCTACCCCACCTAAAGCGCCCCATTTGTTCCCCATCCTCTCCCCGGCTCCCTCAGTCCACTCAGGCAGCGATGATGGCGGCTGCTCATGAAAAGGGCCCTCGGGAGACTGGAAAGTGAATAAAGAAAACGGAGAAAGAGAGAATAAGCATTTTTCATGCTTTTTTGTCTAATGCCGTTTCCAAAAATAATGTGGGCCCCAGAAGCAGAATGTATGGTTTATAAGAAAACACACACAAAAACACACACATGCACTGAATGGCGGTTTGGGGAGGGTTGTGAATACCTGATTCTTCTCCCTCTTTTT
This sequence comes from Coregonus lavaretus, assembly GCF_964263955.1. Taxonomy (NCBI): domain Eukaryota; kingdom Metazoa; phylum Chordata; class Actinopteri; order Salmoniformes; family Salmonidae; genus Coregonus; species Coregonus lavaretus. The sequence continues at coordinate 23,927,524 of NC_140000.1, read as the reverse complement.
TTCTCATCTCCCTTTAAAAATCTGCAAATCCATTTGCTCAACAGCTGCACCTCTGTACTGAACAGATAACAACCTGGGCCAGACTGGCTTTGCAGCGAGTGGAGGCAGATAGGCCCAAATCTCTGGCCTTTTTTTGTAAAATGCTAATGACGAAGGAACACTTCTCCAGCCAAAAATGCTTTTGTAGATCTGTCAATTGCTATTTTGACAGATATTTGCTTGTAAGTACACACAACACTTGTTCCCCGTGTCTTATCTGGTGCTCTGCAGAACACTGACCTACATTACGTCAAGCACAATATGATGCACAAACATGCTCTGTTCAATAGACGTTTATTTTCCCTCTCGTTTTCAACTTAAAAACAGACGGAACTAAATTAAATGGCTGCAAATCCTATAGACAGAAGGTATTCTCTCCCAAATAAAACCTTGTGGCTTACAGGGAGGAATCTTGCGACCATCTCTGGGTGTTTGATAGCTCCTCAAAGGGCTGTGCAATAGCACTCTGTGGAGCAGAGTCAATATTGGGAAGACAGCTACAGCTGCTCATTCACTTCATTCTCTCTCTCTCTCTCTCTCTCTCTCTCTCTCTCTCTCTCTCTCTCTCTCTCTCTCTCGCTCTCTCTCTCTCTCTCTCTCTCTCTCTCTCTCTCTTCTTTCACATGCTCTCTAAACCATAATAATAATGGAACAACAACACACACATATTGATGTGAGAAATGTGTGCGTGTATGGGAGTATGTGAGTGTGTTTATGTTACTCAGTTCAAATGTGTCACTGATATATGAAGTGTTGTACCATTTATAATAGTGTATCTCTAAGCTGTAAATTGGCTAAACTTGTAATCCTCCAAGTTACCAAGTAAAACATAATATTATCTTAGTTAATGATTATAAATAAAAATAGTTATAACAGAATCAATTGTAACTGAAAGATAATATAAATATCATTATAGTATTTAACCATACCATCACATCTATTGAAAACAAATTTAAGGGGACTTTATTTTATACCTTGTTTGACTGTTGACGCACATCTCTCTTGTCAATATCGAGTACAGTGTCCTAATATATTTACCATTAATATGCCACACTATGGTAGATTACTTCACGTAGAGACAACTACATAACAACTATAGGGCTTATTTCCATCCTTCAGTCGAACAGAGCTTATTTGGTAAAGTATCGTAACACAATGCCCTCTAGGATTTGACCCCACTTAGACACATGACTGGAGGATGTCCTTAGAGACCGTGAGAGTAAAACGTCTGCCCCCACGTTGCCCCAAGAAACGTGACAGTGAAACAGCCAGGTACTGTAACTTTAAACTCGAAATAAATAGTCTTTACTGTTTGAGTCTACATTCAAAAGCATATACTATAGAGGCCTACAGTACACAGTAAAGTGCAGTATTTAGAGCAGGCCTTCAAAGCGGTGTTGAGAAACAGTTTGTTCCTGTGAACAGCTCGATGCCAATCAGCGATTAATGAGGCGATGCTGGAACCACCGGCTGAGAGAAGTTAAACTGAGCTGAATTAAGGAGCAATATCATCCCTCATGCAGGTGCTCGCCGAACGAACAACTGCTTTAATTACTGTTATTCAATCATTCGCTTTTTTCCTCCGCGCCCAAACACTGCTCTGGCATTATCAGCTTTTCTTGTCAATGTACAAACGCCTTTCACGGGCGTAAAGCGTGCATGTTTTGCTCGCAGCGCTCAACCATATGTGACCTAAAAAAAAATATGTAAAAAACGGTTCCATGGCTAAAAGTGTGCATTGTGAAGAGAAAGGAAAGAAATGCTGCAAGGTGCATGGTATGAAGTGAGTCCCTCCATTTGAATAGGTCCTTATCTTGGTTTGCGTTCCACGGGGGAGAGGCTTGTGGGTAGCCTTTGATGGGACACATCTGTGTGCGACGGGGGCTCAGTGGGGTGGGGGGAGGGAAGAGTGGGTGTCTCTGCACCTGCTCTGGTATTCTGCTCAACAATAGTTATTATTTCTGTTGGAGGTATTTGTGTGTACAAAGTTAACTCTATCGCCTCCAACAGGTTGGGAATGTTTTCCCCTAATAGAGAAGGTGGTTGGAAAGTCTCTCACAAAGCATTACTTATGTTGCTGAGGAAGCAAGCAAAGCAAGGAACATCAACAGAATCAAGTGTTATCAACAGTTAGACCTCCTGACTTTTCTCTTTGCCCCATCAGCCTACATGACATGGACCATTATATAGAAGACAAATAATAGTGTGTACTTTAGACATGCAATGCAATTTGAAATCATTTACATTCAATTGATGTTCCAGGAAATTAGACCCTTCTTTCCTAATTATTCTGCAGAATAATTACAAGATATATGCCTATGCAGTTAAAGTTAAAGACGATATGACTAATTTGATATTCCTTTGCTATTATTAGTTATGACGTGTTAGCTTTTGTACAAAGATGCTCATTCCTTTAGAATATAGAATAATTCATAATTCTCTCTTCATGCTCAACAACCACCAACAGATCATTAACAACTACTGAAAGTTGTATGTCAAATTTATGTTGACAGATCCCAAAGTTCTTTGTGACTTCTCCTTACAACTTGCACACCTCGTTCATTATTTTTAGTGGGCATTGATTCTTTATTTATACCTTCGACTTCATACACTTTAGATTTATTGAATTTAGTTGTTTATCTAGAGAACATCTGACAACTTGATTTAAAAATAAATACATCCAGGACTGTTTCAAGTCTCAATCAGCACATCTCTTCCTGTGTAAACCAGCTTAAACGTGTCAGTTTATTTGATCACGCATCTGATTCAGTGAGGTTGACTGCTTGGGTCTCTTTTTCTAAACAAGGTCAGAGATCTTTAATGTTTTCACAAGGACAGGTGCCGAGAAAGTAAAGGAACGATAGCAGGGAGCGATTGAAGTCGATTAGCATAAAACAAACGAGGTGATTTCCCTGCGAGTCAGTGGAAGGATCTATCTCTCTAGAGCTGCTTGCTGACAAGTGCAGGTCCGTGGGGACGGTAAATAGAGATGTTACTACACCAGAGGGAAACGGGTTGCTTCATTTCTTGTTATTTAACATGTTTTTTCACAACATATAGAGGAGAGGAGTTGTTGCAATGTACTTTGGATTAATTTTGATTTCATTTATAGAACATATTGCCATAAAATGGAATGAAAATGAATGTATCAATAAGGAGACTGCAAAGTCTTATTCATTGACAGCTTATGATATATTTGCTCTGTGAATGTTTTCTTCTTGATAATATGAATATTATATTGATATTCATTTGATAATGTTTTCTTCCATTAGCAATTAGGTATCAAATGTTACTTTTTTCAGACTGACTGTGAAACTGGACGATTTTGTGGCTCTGATCCTATTGACAGGCAAGACCGTCTCTGTGGTACGGTATGGTCTCTGTAGACTGCCCTCACTGAGGCCTCAAAGGCCCCACTTGGCATCCTGCCCAAAAACACAACCCCTCTGTACTCCCTGGAAACGCCCCTCAGTCAGTGTCTCTCACCGGGGCAACACACACCAGCTCAGTGCAGACACAGCACTCTGACTCCTGTTCTCCCCAGAGGACAGCTTTCTCCCCCCTCACTCCCCAAACAAATGATATTCTGTTGCTGATGTCTTAACAATGTACTTACACTCAGAAACACACACCTACTGCACACGGTCTTGTATGATCCTCAGACAATGCCATCCCCTGTTGTTGCCATTGCCTTGCTTTGCCTCTGTCTGCAACATTCTTAAGACTCAATGCATTGTTGTGTCTTTTGTTTCCTGCAATTTCGAAAATGGCTATTTGTTCCTGTTTCCATTGAACATGATGAAACTATGCATTCTTTGCTAGTGTTAAAAAAAAAATATCACAGAAAAGCCTCTTTGTTTCATGAGATTTAAAATTGTATTTTTAAAATGCACACTAAACAAACACAGTCCTTGAATTCAATCCAAACCAAGAAATGAGTTAGAAATTCTGTCAGCATATCGTAATATAATGTATTTATTGTTTACTGTAGGCCTATATTTAGATTTGTTGTACTAACAGTACAGTTGCAAGGGCTTGCTTCTCTTCTGCACTATACTCACATTACAGAGGTATGTATGGGGTGACTCCTAGGAGGACAAGAACAATTTACTTGGAGAGTATGTTACACCAGAGTTGCCTGACGACTCAAACTGAATTTTTCCGCTGCTGTATCGTTCGCTACATACTTCAGTCTGAGAAAGCCGGTCTACATTGTTTGTAGTGAGCAGAATGACATCAACTGTGTCCTCTTGGGCTTTGTAGTGCTCTCACTATGTTAATGATGGTCAATGCTGCACCAAGCACACCAGCAGTTGACCTTCGGGTTCTTCAAGTTATAGTTCCAGGCCGAGACTCTGACTTCTTTTGTTGATTTTTGGAACCCAAGTAGTAGTTGAAGTCAAGAGATATTTGGTAGCAATATGACACAAGAGGATAACTGTAAAACATGTACTTGAGATGTTGTATTACACATTCTTGTTTCTGTACTAGAGTTTACAGTCAACCATAAACCTCTCAATTTCCCTCAAAGGATCTCCTGTTTTGATATCTGCCCTGGCTCATAATATCTGGCAATGTTCCACACAGTCTAATTAGCATTGTCATCACAGACAGTGACACGAATGCTACCTTTAAAACCCATTGTTACTGTAGCCCCTGATATTTACTTCTGTCATGTTCCCAGTCATTTACAACAGTGTAGTATCTGAATAATTAAGCGCAAGGATAACTGCTAAATGCATGCTTAACAAGCCGGGGACATGCATCTATCTCACAGCATCTGGAACCCACATTGTTAGCTACTGTTTTAATATCAGCGTTCAATAGAGTAATGGGACGATAGGAGGCAGTGGATGAGTCGGGGGCATGGTGTGCTGAAAGCCCAGCAGCCTCCCATACTCTGCCTCCTATGACAATCCTGCGGAGAGTACAGTGCGATTACCATCCAGACGAACAGCGTGGTGAGAGGGGCTCCTCATTTAACCTAATGATCACTTAGGCTCCAAAGCTTTGTTGGAATGGAGGAACCCAGGGAGTATACGGGATGTTTGAGGAGTTAGTCAAACATTTGTAAGGCCAATAACACCACTAAATAAACCACAATGCCTCATACTTACACTCTATTCTCCAGTTGTGGACTCCAGTCGCATGACTTGGACTCGAGTCTGACTCAAGTCACAAATTTGATGACTTGAGACTCCACATGATAGAAAATAAAATAACTTGATACTTGACTTGGACTTGGAGCCTCAAGGATCGGGACTCGACTTTGACTTGAGACTGATGACTAGAAATGATCTAGCCAGGTTTTGTATCGTTTTGTCACTCATTTTGTGGCACAGAGTCTCCATAGATTACTCTCCATGCAGCCAGAGACAGTAGCCACAGTATCGGCCTTGCAAATATTTTTTTGTAATAGATTGGCTAGTGAAACGCACACTCGGTCCTCTGATTTGACCCGCAAACTGTCAATCAACACAGGTCGGGTGAGCTAGCGAACAGATTGCTGATTTGCTGTACAGCTATAGGAGCCGGTGCAGTGCAAACCTCAAATTGTAGGGAGAGAATATTGCCATAATAAATAAATATGCAGCTCCAAAAATGGTTTGGCGATCAAGAATATTAACTGTTTACTTTGTAAGTTCACCAGCAATTGGGCATCAAGCAACAATCACTAGCATATGTCAAAATTGCTTTAAATTGATAATTTACTTCTGAAGCTTGCATTTTGAATTTGTAGTTAAAATGATTATTTTGGCGAAGACGCAGTGGAGAGCGCTTTGTTCTCTTGTTTAAGTGTTTGTTGCTTTAACACATTTAAATGCATAGGTGGTAAATCTATATTCAATCTAATCATACAATAATTGCTAGCATTTCATCATTCCATCCCCATACTGTTTATTGCAACACTTGTTTCATGTTTGATATGACACATTTTCATTTAGCCTACCATTTCTTACCCTCTGAGTGGGCGCAATGTTTATTGTGCACATGAACATTTGCAGGACTCATGAGGTAGAAGTTATGTTTATTGATTCAATGTATGGTTTCCTTTGTTCATATTTCCCGGGCTATGTCGGAGTTCCGTGTGTCTGTGTCCTATGTCTCTGTCATTCCGGGTTGTGCGTAATAGGTGCGCGAGCGCCATAGTGCGCATAGAAATGTGGCCTGCGCGCCACGCTTTGGAGTCAGTACATTGAATAAGAGAAAATGATTGTTCCATGTATGAATGGTGTTGAAATATCATTAATAATCATTAAGTCTGACTAAGACGAATGTAACAATGGATGTGGAAATTGCCTTTTTGTTGTAGAACCAGTTTATTGGTTGTATATGCCAATTGGGCGATTGTATGGTCTTTGAAGGGGCCAAGTGCTTGTAGGCTACCTGCTTGAGCTGCTGTTAGACAGATTCAATGTGGTTTCTCAAGGGGAGGCTGTGCAGTCTTGCCCTCTATCTGTGTCAGTTCAGATAGGACAGGTTAAGCCTGATATAGAGGCTATTTCACCGTTGGATCACCAAGACCTGTAAATAAATCTATACTCTGAGCACTTCAACCTGCCTTGCTTTCTGCTGAGTTCATGCCCTTACCACTTTATTTTTTAATTTTTTTTATTTCACCTTTATTTAACCAGGTAAGCCAGTTGAGAACAAGTTCTCATTTACAACTGCGACCTGCCAAGATAAAGCAAAGCAGTGCGATAAAAACAACAACACAGAGTTACATATGGGGTAAAAAAACATCAAGTCAAAAAAATTACAACAGAAAATATATGTACAGTGTGTGCAAATGTAGCAAGTTATGGAGGTAAGGCAATAAATAGGCTATAGTGCAAAATAATTACAATTAGTATTAACACTGGAATGCTAGATGTGCAAGAGATTATGTGCAAATAGAGATACTGGGGTGCAAAATAAATAACAATATAGGGATGAGGTAGTTGGGTGGGCTAATTTCAGATGAGCTGTGTACAGGTGCAGTGATCGGTAAGGTGCTCTGACAACTGATGCTTAAAGTTAGTGAGGGAGATAAGAGTCTCCAGCTTCAGAGATTTTTGCAATTCGTTCCAGTCATTGGCAGCAGAGAACTGGAAGGAATGGCGACCAAAGGAGGTGTTGGCTTTGGGGATGACCAGTGAGATATACCTGCTGGAGCGCAGACTACGGGTGGGTGCTGCTATGGTGACCAATGAGCTAAGATAAGGCGGGGATTTGCCTAGCAGTGATTTATAGATGGCCTGGAGCCAGTGGGTTTGACGACGAACATGTAGTGAGGACCAGCCAACAAGAGCGTACAGGTCACAGTGGTGGGTAGTGTATGGGGCTTTGGAGACAAAACGGATGGCACTGTGATAGACTACATCCAATTTGCTGAGTAGAGTGTTGGAGGCTATTTTGTAAATGACATCGCCAAAGTCAAGGATCGGTAGGATAGTCAGTTTAACGAGGGCATGTTTGGCAGTATGAGTGAAGGAGGCTTTGTTGCGAAATAGGAAGCCGATTCTAGATTTAACTTTGGATTGGAGATTCTTAATGTGAGTCTGGAAGGAGAGTTTACAGTCTAATCAGACACCTAGGTATTTGTAGTCGTCCACATACTCTAGGTCAGACCCGTCGAGAGTAGTGATTCTAGTCGGGTGGGCGGGTGCCAGCAGCGTTCGATTGAAGAGCATGCATTTAGTTTTACTAGTGTTTAAGAGCAGTTGGAGGCTACTGAAGGAGTGTTGTATGGCATTGAAGCTTGTTTGGAGGTTTGTTAACACAGTGTCCAATGAAGGGCCAGATGTATACAAAATGGTGTCGTCTGCGTAGAGGTGGATCTGAGAGTCACCAGCAGCAAGATCATTGATATACACGGTTGCAGCGGGGGGTGCAGAGTTGGTGGCCGGGGTAGTGGTAGCCAGGTGGAAAGCATGGCCAGCCGTAGCAAAATGCTTGTTGAAATTCTCGATTATTGTAGATTTATCGGTGATGATAGTGTTTCCTAGCCTCAGTGCAGTGGGCAGCTGGGAGGAAGTGCTCTTATTCTCCATGGACTTTACAGTGTCCCAAAACTTTTTGGAGTTAGTGCTACAGGATGCTAATTTCTGTTTGAAAAAGTTAACATTTTCTTTCCTGACTGCTTGTGTATATTGGTTCCTAACTTCCCTGAAAAGTTGCATATTGCGGGGGCTATTTGATGCTAATGCAGTACGCCACAGGATGTTTTTGTGCTGGTCAAGGGCAGTCAAGTCTGAGGAGAACCAGGGGCTATATCTGTTCTTAGTTCTGTATTTTTTGAATGGGGCATGTTTATTTAAGATTGAATTTCTACAAGGTCCATATTTTACAATTACATAATCAGAATGTGTTGTAGACAAAATAATGAAAAGGGCTGTCAGGTAGACTCAATAAATTGACAAATACAGTGGGGAAAAAAAGTATTTAGTCAGCCACCAATTGTGCAAGTTCCCCCACTTAAAAAGATGAGAGAGGCCTGTAATTTTCATCATAGGTACACATCAACTATGACAGACAAATTGAGATTTTTTTTCTCCAGAAAATCACATTGTAGGATTTTTAATGAATTTATTTGCAAATTATGGTGGAAAATAAGTATTTGGTCACCTACAAACAAGCAAGATTTAACTTCTTCTTTAAGAGGCTCCTCTGTCCTCCACTCGTTACCTGTATTAATGGCACCTGTTTGAACTTGTTATCAGTATAAAAGACACCTGTCCACAACCTCAGTCACACTCCAAACTCCACTATGGCCAAGACCAAAGAGCTGTCAAAGGACACCAGAAACAAAATTGTAGACCTGCACCAGGCTGGGAAGACTGAATCTGCAATAGGTAAGCAGCTTGGTTTGAAGAAATCAACTGTGGGAGCAATTATTAGGAAATGGAAGACATACAAGACCACTGATAATCTCCCTCGATGTGGGGCTCCACGCAAGATCTCACCCCGTGGGGTCAAAATGATCACAAGAACGGTGAGCAAAAATCCCAGAACCACACGGGGGGACCTAGTGAATGACCTGCAGAGAGCTGGGACCAAAGTAACAAAGCCTACCATCAGTAACACACTACGCCGCCAGGGACTCAAATCCTGCAGTGCCAGACGTGTCCCCCTGCTTAAGCCAGTACATGTCCAGGCCCGTCTGAAGTTTGCTAGAGTGCATTTGGATGATCCAGAAGAGGATTGGGAGAATGTCATATGGTCAAATGAAACCAAAATATAACTTTTTGGTAAAAACTCAACTCGTCGTGTTTGGAGGACAAAGAATGCTGAGTTGCATCCAAAGAACACCATACCTACTGTGAAGCATGGGGGTGGAAACATCATGCTTTGGGGCTGTTTTTCTGCAAAGGGACCAGGACGACTGATCCGTGTAAAGGAAAGAATGAATGGGACCATGTATCGTGAGATTTTGAGTGAAAACCTCCTTCCATCAGCAAGGGCATTGAAGATGAAACGTGGCTGGGTCTTTCAGCATGACAATGATCCCAAACACACCGCCCGGGCAATGAAGGAGTGGCTTCGTAAGAAGCATTTCAAGGTCCTGGAGTGGCCTAGCCAGTCTCCAGATCTCAACCCCATAGACAATCTTTGGAGGGAGTTGAAAGTCCGTGTTGCCCAGCGACAGCCCCAAAACATCACTGCTCTAGAGGAGATCTGCATGGAGGAATGGGCCAAAATACCAGCAACAGTGTGTGAAAACCTTGTGAAGACTTACAGAAAACGTTTGACCTGTGTCATTGCCAACAAAGGTTATATAACAAAGTATAGAGAAACTTTTGTTATTGACCAAATACTTATTTTCCACCATAATTTGCAAATAAATTCATACATTTTTTTTTCTCATTTTGTCTGTCATAGTTGACGTGTACCTATGATGAAAGAATGTGGCCAGCTACATTTCCTAATGTTTTGCTTAGTTAATCTGGCCTTTTACTGGGGAAAGGTAGGCTTGCTACACCGAGTCACAGCGCTGTCTGCTGATGGAATGCCGTGAATGGAGAAGTGCAACTGATGCACAAAATCTGTTTGATGCCAAGCAGAAATTACAATAAGAAGCCTTTTAGAGCTGAGTTTACAAAACGCAGCAATATTTCTTATGTGTTTTATCTTTATTTCCTGCGTGAAAAACAAATAATTCTGCCTTAGGCCTAATGTCCACCAGATGCATATGTGTTTGTTTTGCCAGAAGTCTAGCCCGTATTTTACGTACTTGACGCACACCTGCTTCGCTTTTCAACTAGCTAAAAGCTAGCTAGTTGGCGTCTGTGTGTACTTCCATTTGTACCACTGCATGGTAAAGCAATGCACGAGTTGAAAATATTGAATGCATGCGGTACACAGAACGCACCGCAGCCTAGTGCGGCACCCCCAACGTAGCTGTTGCGGACTGCTCCATTGACAATGAATGACTTCCGCTGGAATGCAAAGAATTTGATGCATCTGGTGGAGATGAGGTGTTAACGCGACCCCTAAATTTAACTTGCAAGTTATCTAAGTAAGTGGCTGAATTAATAAGGTGACGGGGCATCATATTGTGTTAGCTTTCTGCTGTGTTTGAGAAGTCAAAGCCCTTTGGATGAGTTATCTGTAAAGCTGCCACTGCAGCTTGATTACCTTGCATTTTTTCTCCTCTGTTGTCAGCCCGTCTGCCCCTCCCCATCTTCTCTGTGCAGAGCAGTCAGGCCCGTTGCCTTAGCGACTCCACACAGACACAGCGGCTACACAGTACTGTTCTTCCTTCAGACAAGCATGCGTCAAAACTTTGTTCATTTGCACAATGTCTCATTCAACATTTGCTTGTAAATGTCCAAACCTACCAAAAATGACATTCGGTAGCTCCTACCTATATGTATAACTTTATGAGCAGGATTTCCTGTCTTTGCAATTTGTTTATTTTCGTTTGCACTCGCTAGCATATTTAGCTAGCAGTCTCCGTGGAAATGCACTATTACTTGTGCTAATTTTGTTAGCATTCTGGTAATAGACACCCAATGGCCTTTCTTGCATTATTTGGCACCCCCTTGTGTACTAAGCCGGTAATACCATAAATCCCGGGACGAAAATCTGGATGCCGCCCAACCCTAGTGTGGCATGTTTGTACAGTAGGTATATTGTCATTTTGGATTGAATTATAATGAATATAATTGTAGTGATGATAATTACAATGTGTGTACAGTTTCTTTAGAGATCCCATCCCATCACTGAAACACTTACACCTATGATAACTCTGTGTCAAAGGTGTCATCCATAAGGGAGTATTGTTTGTCAAAGCAGTACCGTTTCATGGCTGCTGTTGAGAAAAAAAACATGTGAGCTGCTCAATTTCTTGCCATGAAACAGACATCACTCTCCAGCACCTCAACAATATATTTTTGAGCTCAGTAATAGCTTTAAGGGATCACTCCATGTTGTTGCAACCAAGCATGTAACCACATCATTTTATAATGAATGAAACTCGGTAAATTGTGTTACCTACAGTCTAGAGGAAGAATTCTCCCTGGCTCACCAGTGTTCATTCTCTGTCATAGGCCATTTGCCATAGTTGGAGAGGTCAAATGTCTCTCCTTGATGCTGTGATAACAATATACACGCGTTGTCATGTAGGTCAAGAAATGTTTGGAATTAAATTAAGGGGGAGTCAGTCAGTCTTGCATAATTTACAACTTGCCAACTATAGACTGAGTGTCATTAAAGTCCAAGACGCTGTGGTGTGTACGCATGAGAGACCCTAACTCGAAACCACTTCCAGTAATCAAAGGTCTCGCACGAATCTCTGACTAAGAAGACAGTGTAGTGATGTGCCGTAATGCCACATGTTGACAAATGTGAACATGTTGGATTGAATAGGACATTCCCTTACATAAATGGTGCCCCCTCTGAGAGTACCTTACAACGGTGAAAGGACATTGGTCACAGAAAGAAACCAAACCTCACTATGCTATAGATTGTCCATTTCAAATGAGCTGCTTAGCATGTTAGTGATCTGAGAAAATGAAGGGAAAAATAAAAGTTTGTGTTTTTATATCCATGTAAAATGAACAGTTAATAATGAGTTCCAAATGTTAACTATGGAAACCCCAGGGGAAACGCTCTTCACCAAATAAAAACATTCATACATTTAGAAAATGGTTCTGTAATAGACAGCCCATGATTTACAAACTGAATTTTAAAAACATAGGCCCATATGTTAATGTTTCGTAATGCAGGAAGTTTAAAGGGGAAGGTTTGTTTGAAGACGAAAATACATAATAATGTGAGAATGAAGGATCCGGTTTGCTGCAGCAAATTGGGTAAGAACCACTCTGGAACAAGCAGGCATATGTGAATACGCTGCTCTGTGGCTCTATCAACAACAACAAAAAACTTGGTGTGCTGAAATGAATTTGTACCTCGTGTTTATTTAGAATTCAGCCTGTGACTGTCCACAAATTCAAAACACAGAGAATACCAATTTAAATCTTTGACTCATTCTTCATTTTCTACAACCACAGTAAGGTTAATAAATATGTACTAGATTGCAGTACATACATTTTTGTTTTCCGCTATTGAGTTGTTTGAATGTTTCTGTGTCCTTGCATTGTAAGGGTTAAATGCGAGTGCATCATGGTTTCAATTGTGCATTGAGAGACATACTGTAGTTTAGGGGAATACCATTTCAATTTAACAGCACAAGTTTTAACATTGTTCCCCCTCTTGAGACAATACAATAGGTGAAAAGTTTAACCCAGTTTTACCCAATCATCTATTTCAGATCATAGATGTTAATGTATTCCTTTAGAAATACAGTATAGGCAATTGGGTATTTTATTCAGACAAAATAAGTACATTCATAAAGAATAAAAACGATACATTTCCAATGTACTTGATTACCTTTGTTAATATCGTATTGCTTTACATTTTTTGAGCTTATTGTTTATTGCATGACAAATTGTCTTTCATGGAAAAGTTTGTGGTCATACGCACATCCTTAAAAAAATGGTCTATCATGCACTTCAGTTAGATCTACCATGTTGCAATCAGGCTGATATAGGCTTAAAATAGTTTGATAGTAATGTCGTTTAATTTAGGATATGTTTTAGACACAGCTATTATGTTAACAGCAGTCTCACAAAGTGAAATGTCTCGTAATTGGATATGCTATAGTAGATGTCACAAAAACATAGGCTAAAACGTGTGTTAGCAATGTTAGTAAGGTATAGTACTGTAGATTGGTTATTTTTGTCATCTACACACACACACAAGCACGCACGCATGCACACACACGCACACACACACACACACACACACACACACCTTCCTGTGAGTTGCCACTCAGCGTGGAACAGAGGAAACATAGGTTACCTGAGGACACAACAGAGTTTGGTAGTGATTATTTTAAAGTAACTGTCCAGTGAAAATCTCACTTTTAAAAGTTCATAATCTGTTAACTCATAACAAAATAATGTTGTCAACTCGTCCTATACTTGTATTTGTGGCCAAAGCATAAATTGGAGAAAAAACACTTCTAAAACCCCACCTCAAAATGTATCTCATGCTATTTTCTCATAGAACATGATGTCATGTTGGCTCATTGGCTGAGCTGGCCAATCAGCGGTCTACCTGCATGAATATTTGTAATGACTGATATATGGCCACACCATTCTGTTGTTGGGATATGCCCACACCACTCAAATACAGAAAAGTAGATTTTTTGCATACTAAAGAAAACATTTTTGGAAGGAAAGATATATATTGTAATTAATTATAGGTCATATTTCATAGAAAACACTGGACAGTTGTTTTAAGCTTTTAAAGCATTTAGCTATTTACAACTAATGCTGTACTTAAAACCTAACGACATTCTGAATGTTTTTTTGAGAATGACATGTTATATAGGTTATTAATGTTTCACAATGTAAAATGAAAACCAATTCCACATTTTAGAGAAAGTAAACATTGAAATAAATGTTTAAAATAGGCTGTGTTGATGGGAAAACATTTTGCTGTAGCCATGGCCTGTGAAATGTGCCTTCCTATCCCTTAATTATCCCTTTTTTTCACAACATGGTCGCTGTGTGTATGGAGAAAGTGAACAAAAAAACATCTATTAGGCTAGTAATTGCAGCACGATTAGCAGACGTGGTGTATTTGGCATGGTTCGAGGTTTTTCCAGAGTTTGGAAGAAATACACCTACTGGTGCCTACTGATACAATAGAGCTGCTTCAGCGGCCATACATCCTGCACGTCTTCCTCCCTCTCCCTCGCTTTCTCCCTCTCCACCCACCCCCCCTGGGTCTCTCCCCCTATCAATCCTTCCCCCTCCTCTGCATGTCTGGACTGGGACCAGCTGGCTTCATTAGGAGACTCCTCCATTCCAGATCGGCTGTTTTGTCTGTTGCACATTTTTCGACTGTTTTATCTTAAGCGCTGTCCATCCCGGACCCTCATTCATATTTTCTTGGCGTTTCTGCATCCGCACACTGGCTTCTAATGAAACAATTCATGTGTCCATTGTACAGTTGGTTTTTTAAATTAATCTTTGTGTCCGGCGCCTTATTTGGGATCCTCATTGTTTGCAATCATCAGGAGTGAATGGATTTTAATGGGTTGAGTTGGTGGATTTGTCTGCACCGATTTGAAAGAACGTTCAATTTCAAAGCAGTACCTGTTATGATGTTGATTCCTTGTTCAAGCAAGAGTATTATTATATGTGACTTATGAACTACTGTAATCGCAGTGCTTGTGTGATGTCAATTGTGACATTTACAACTACAAAATCGAAACCTACTAATGTTCTGGACTAGACAGTCTGGTCTGTAGACCACTAGCTTTGCCTGAGGATAAAACATTAACGCCATCTCATTGTCCACATTAAATATACTCAATTATTCATCCTATTCCCTGCCCTATCTCCATTATCTAAGAACTACAATTTCCATCAATTGATTTTGTTAGATCATTGAGATCTGTCGGCAAAATTACAGCACCAATGGTACACTGCACTGTCACTGCTGTATAATCACTACAGGGTTAGGGTGGTGGTGATGTAATGAATGGACTGGTGACAGAAAGGAAACCACTGATGGCTCTGTTGATTGTAGTTCAGTTTCTTGATAGACTAAGGGTGGCAGGCAGATGGCACTGGGAGAGGGACATCCTAAAGAGGGGCAGAGACTTGGGCACCACTCCACCACTGGCACCAGTAACCATTCCATGACCTTCCTTTCAAAGGTCAGGGTGAAGAGCATATGCACACTGAAAACGCACTGTGACCCAAAGGGGAGCTCTGAAATGACCAAAGGTATGAAGAAAAGTATGATTTGATAGTATATACAGTATAAAAAGATTTCAGATTATAAATTCCATTTACTGTGTTTACCAGGAAATGCCAAATGTATCTTGAGACATTGTTAAAAGGGATCATTGAGAATTATTGTCACCATTGTTAATAATGAGCATCGTACCACAATAATCATCTAGTTTACACTGAGTGTACAAAACATTAAGAACACCTTCCTAATATTGAGTTGCACCCCCCCTTTTGCCCTCAGAACAGCCTCAACTCGTCGGGCATGGACTCTACAAGGAGTCGAAAACGTTCCACAGGGATGCCCATACAATGCTTCCCATAGTTGTGTCAAGTTGGCTGGATGTCCTTTGGGTGGTGTACCATTCTTGATACACACAGAAAATGTTTAGCATGAAAAACCCAGCAGCATTGCAGTTCTTGACAAAAACGGTCATATTGGGAGTTAAAATACTGATAAAATCTCAAAGTGAATTTGTCGGTTAAACATCTGAAATAATACAAAAGCAGGACTATAGCTATGCTATTTGTTTGTGTTGCTTCTTGCATGAGGTTGCCTGGTGGAATGATTTAATCTGATGCGTTATTTATGGTGTGTCATTATTTATTTATTTGATTATTTTGTAAATTATTTATCTATTGAGTTATTAATTCATCTTCATGACATGCCTTACATTATTCATTACTTAATTTGAGATTATTGCATCTAGATGCCACATTGTTGTAGTGTAGGATCGCCTTTTCACATCAAGCCAGACAAGGAAATTAAATCCACCTCTGAGGCTATTTTGTCTTGAACTGAGGAGAAGTAGAGAAATGATCCCTTAAGGATGCTATTTACATACAATCTGTGATCACACTGGAAAGAGATGGACGCATTTGTCTTGTTCACATTAAGGTGTGATCTATGTACATGTTGTTGTATCCTTCTTTTGTGGCAATATTAGGTCACTATTTTCTTCATTTACTGACTAATCAAAGTTTGTGATTCTTAAAATCCAATATACTATTTTGTGGACATGCAGGAAGTGTAGAATGTAACTTTAATGCAGAATCTGCTTACCTTTTTAAACACCTGAGGAAAATGGATATGATAATCAGCTGGTTGCGTGGTGTATTGGGTGCCATTTTGTTAAAGGCCTGTGTCCTGTTGCTTCCTGCATTTAGATGGCTCACAACAAAACAACAAAAGCAATGTTGTGTGATCAAGACAGCTGTCAGATAGACAGAATGTGGGGCATGCATTAATTCTCGATGCATAGAGCATGATCCTAAATATGACATGATACTCCCAAACTGTCTGTAGCCTACATGTAGAGAAATATTAGAAGAGTCTTCTTTGGCAGGTTGGAATCTTTTAAGAAACTCTGCATGAGGTGTACTGATGACATTTTGCTTCATATCAATTGACATCTCTGTACATGACATGCGGGATCATCACTAGCTAGCTAGCAAAGTACAAAATGAAAGAAAGCTGTCATGTTCTATTGAGAGGGAAGTGGTGCATCATCCCAGATTGATTTATGTGTAGCAGAGATAAGAGTCCCCTGACAACACACAGTAGCAACAGGATGTTCCCGTTCATCACTTCTACTCCATTGCTGGGACTGTTGTGCATATATGAAGTATAAAATGCCACTTGATGTTAAAATCGTAAAACCGTCTTAACCATTTGTAACTGCTTACTTTTAGGTTACATTTGTTGTCGTGTCAAAGATCAATTCTCTATAGAGACATAATTCCTTGTAATATACTGTAATGGCTCACTCATTTTTTGTCTAGAGAGTGATATGTTTTTTTCTAAGAATCATTTTCTCCTTTCTCAGTCTAAATTGTTAGTCATTACAGGAATTGTTTAAATTCAGTATGTCAAGCATTGTGAAATCAATACTTACATATTATATATAAACTATATATTATTTACAGTATGTTCAAAATATATAATGAGTATCTACATACTTTGTATTTGTGTGAGTTGACGAGTTCACTTAATTTGTGGTATGTAAAATACTATAGAATATCCAAAATAACAAATAAAATGCCTTGAAAAACATCTGCCTAATGACATTTCCTCAACTCTTCTCATTTGAAACTTGAGATTGACAATAAAAAGTAGATGAAACCGTAAATCATGCAACATATTGTAAAATGTACTTCTGTCTTCTCGCGCTCTATAATGAAGCAGTCATTATGATTATTTTATAGGACTGAAGTTTTTAAAAACTACAAGAATGCATTACTCTGCATAATGAACAGATGTTGTGGCAACAAGCATATACATTATGCATAAAAAATTATTTCATTTTTGATTGTAGATGCTGATTTATTGAGACAAGTCTAGCTTACAACAGTAATGGATTTAGGATATGCTTTTGTTGTGTTATTTCCATAATTAATAATAGGGAGGCATAACATTAGATATGCTTTGTATTTATAAGGATGAGAACACTTTAGCTATAATAAATTAAATGCTGCTCGCTAAACTTAAAAACCATACCATGTTAATTATACATAAAACCTAAACCATTCTGACTGAAAAAATGCCTAGTTTTAGAAATGGTGTTGTTTTGGCTTTGCTTCCTGCTTTTGATGGTTCGTTCTCCATTTCCGAATGTGATTAAGAGACTAAGTACAATCATGTTAAATTTGACAGAAATCCCTGCAATATCTTTAGTGG
Source organism: Coregonus lavaretus (assembly GCF_964263955.1). Lineage (NCBI taxonomy): Eukaryota > Metazoa > Chordata > Actinopteri > Salmoniformes > Salmonidae > Coregonus > Coregonus lavaretus. The sequence goes on along the minus strand of NC_140000.1, from coordinate 23,909,518 downwards.
TAAAGATCATGTGGGTAATCTGTAGGGTACTTATGAGAGTGTGAGTCAGTTTGCCTAGAAGAGTGGAGAAAGTAACTGATGTTCTGGTAGTACTTAAGGTCATCACCTCATGGGTGTGGGGTCAAAGTTGACCATATGAGATACTGCAATAACCATTCTGTAGAGACAGAGTCACGAAATTCTTCCAGAAAGAACTTGGGGAAACAGGTCTCATCGTTTTTGGTACACCCAAATGCCACGTGAAGTGGAATGAAGTTTGGCTTCACACAGTAGAATTAATGATTTGAAGGCACATAGTTGGTAAATAATTGATTCTAGCCCCGAGGATGGTTAGGAGCTGAGTAAAAGACTAATAAATCATTTGTGGTGCTGCCAGTTGCCACTTCCAATTATTTCTGGGTTTGTGATAAACTGCTGCACCTGCCAGCTGCTGGACCTGCCATCCCTTGGAGTAGAAAGGGACAACTTTGCCCAAACTTAGCACCCTTGCCTTGCCACACGTCTCCCCAGGGTATTGCTCTTTAACTTCTAGGAGCTTGTGTCAGCTTGGTCAAGTTGATCAAAAGAAAGATGCATGTTACAGCTTATCCAGGATAAGTAATCTGCAATTCCTACAGTTAGTTTAGAGACGGTTTCATTTGGCACAGTAGTATGGGTTTGGGTACTCATATGGCATGCCACACTCAGTTTGGGTACTCATTTGACATGCCACACTCAGTTTGGGTACTCATATGGCATGCCACACTCAGTTTGGAAAACTGCTGAGGCCAGTCTAATATGTTTGAGGGATATAAAATGTACTGTTTTTTGGGGAATTTGTGGAAAATATGTACCTATTCAGTCAGCCAGGGATGACACCGTGAAGTTTTCTGAGAAAGGTTCTACTTCTTCCCACTTGATGATCCAGCTACAATAATGAACCCTCAAGCACCCTCTCCAACCCAGGAGCATTCAGTCCCCCGGAGGACATTTTGCCATAGCGTGGCTCACGGAACAGTATTCCACATTCCACATATAAAGAGAAAGTGATTCAAAATGTTAATGAACTAGTCCTTCAAGAAGGCAACCTCCAACGCATTTGCCACCTGTGCTAGAGCGAGGCGGAATGGCCCTTGAAGTCGGGAAGTGTTGCGCAAACAGTCCTCTGCACCAGGTGCAATCAACACTCCGGGAAAGGGTCTCCGGTTGGGAAATATCCATGTGGGAGCCGTGTATGGGATCTTATTAGGTAATGACAGAGTAGGAGGTAATCAAGTTGAGATTGTTGTTCTTCCGAAAGAGGACAAAAGGAAACACTGGAATTGAGTAGCTGATTCTTTAAAAAATAAAAAGATGAATATATATCTGAATTGAAAGCTGGATTTTATTTTTAGGGTACTGTGATGGATCTTATGGTGGTCTTAATTTCTTTTGTTCGCAGTTGCCCCGAACAATTTTCTTTCAACCTGTTATTTGATGAGAGAAAAATCAGTTATGTATCTGAAATTATTAAGCCAAAGCTCATAATCATAGCTTCTTAAAAACAGGTCTATCACCAACACCCCCCCCCCCCCCTCCCCCCCCCCCGCGCATTTCTTCAACATATAAATTACACTGATTAACACTGTTGTACATTCACACGTATTTTCACTTTATTTCAATACAACAGATTGCATATTGTAGCAATGTGAGAATGTGTGTCTAGGTGTAAAAACATATGTTTAATTCTGTGCAACAACAACACGTTGCCATTGTTAACATATCTGAGATGTGTCAAAAATGCTCATGTTTTGTCACACGTTCAAATGAAACTAATGCACAATGTAAAACAACGGCGGGCTTGTCAAGTGGATAATTACAGAGTTCCAGATCACAAGTTTCTGTAGACCCACTCTGAGGAATAGTGCTTAGAGCCTTGAACTGAAGTGCGTCTATAGGAAGACACTGTGTTGCATCGTTGAATGTTTGAAGAAGACATTGTAGAGCTCTTACATTCTCTTTTATAAGATTTATAAATGTGTTTTTAACTTTGCAATCAAACCTAATTTTAGTATACTGTATCAGAAACACAACACTAGTATTGCTGTCTGTGGGCAATAGGAGAAGATCTGCTATATAATTTGATATAAGGGGAGAGTTGGTGCAGAATACACATCAATGTTTGCCACATGCCTCCTATGACTAAGTAATGTTGTCTCTTTGGTTGTAATATACAATGCTAACATTGTGTTTGACAGGTGATAGATGGAGAGTAGGAGAGCGTTAAATAGACAGTAGTGGAGTGCAGTCCATCTGTGAGGCTGAGCCAGAGATGGAAACACAGAGCGTGGTGGGAACCCCAGAGGAGAAGGAGCAGACTCCAACAGCATTAGCGAGCGGTGTCCCTGCCTTCACCACAGCTTTCACGCTTCACTCCTCCTCCAATGCAAATGAGAGGCAACACAAGTTATCCATTTGAGATATCGAGTTGGTATAGAGATAAAACATGCATTTAAGCACCCCAGTCATGAGCATAATCAGCAAGGGACCGGCCGTCTGTTTATCTGTCACCCGCATTAGTGCAAGCAGTCGCTCGCTGCAGGTGGCATCAAATATTAAAGTGTAACCTCATTTCACTAACTGACCAGAGCAAACTTGCCACTTGTGCATGTCCTGGGTCGGGCAAAAGTGAACGATTTATTGATGTTGTTTTTTAACAAACGGGGTGCCTGTCCCCTGTTTACAGTGTGAAGGTCTCTGATTCTCATTCCTCTTCCTGAGATTGGAGCTTTCATTTTACATTTTTAGTCATTTAGCAGACGCTCTTATCCAGAGCGACTTACAGTTAGTGAATACATATATATATATATTCTTTTTATACTGGCCCCCCGTGGGAATCGAACCCACAACCCTGGCGTTGCAAACGCCATGCTCTATCAACTGAGCTACATCCCTGCCGGCCATTCCCTCCCCTACCCTGGACGACGCTGGGCCAATTGTGCGCCGCCCATGAGTCTCCCGGTCGCGGCCGGCTGCAACAGAGCCTGGATTCGAACCAGGATCTCTAGTGGCACAGTTAGTGCCTTAGACCACTGCGCCACTCAGGAGCTCAGCTTTGACCTTGTTATGTCATCATTGGGGGAACCTCCACTTTTTAAAGCTCATTTAGGGCGCTTTCACATATCCCCTTAGGATCCGGATCCTGGAGCGTTTGTACCCTGATCCACACATAAAGCATGTGTGAAACGCAAACGAACCCTGCCTGAAACTAATCCTGGACCGGCGTGAGTACCGGGTCCAAGATCCAGGACCAGAGTACCAGATATTGTGGCGCGAGTCGTGTTAAACTTTTTTGCCCGTTGTAAACAAGCTAGCTCGCTAACGTCATTTAGAATGTGCTTCTTACTAATTACACCCTGAAACTGTTATTTTAAGGTCTTGTGAAAGTAGAATTTTGTGGAATTCTCACAAACGCTCCAGGAAACTGAACCAGGGTACCGAATTTCATACGTGGAAACACCCTTAAGAATACCCTCAATTGCACTTTGAACAGTCAATCAAAAGAGGAGTTCTGAAGTGCTACTAAAGCTACATGTATTCTGTCTTTTAAAGGCATAACACAATCTAATAGAAGAGATAGATGTGTAATTCTCACAACGGCAGTGTGTCATCTGTTTGATCATTGAACAGAGTTTTGAGTCAAAAGTAGATGGGTCAACCAACGGGTAGATATTAGCTGACGCCCAGTCAATGATTCAATTTGTTGTCATATTGTTCCCTCTTGGCTCCTAGTGGAGAAGATAGTACAGTGCATAATAGTCCCACAGAAAACAAATCTGTTACAGTACTGTCGTAAATGTATACACTGAAGCACAAAAATAAAAAGCATGTGGTCTGATTCTGAGCAGAGCTTCTCTCGCGCAGGACGTCAGCGCTTCACAGCTTGCCAGGGAAGCTGGACACGTCTGTGTGAGATGTGCTGATGATTTGGAGTGAGTGGCGATGAAGGAGAGGGAGGGGGGTCGGCAGGCAGTCGTCTGGGATCTGCGAGGAACAACAGCGTTGCTCCTGTGCGCCTGCTCCCTGACACCTCTCTAATCTGATAACGGATGAGGACAGGTTGCCTTCCCTGTACCTGGCAAGTACCTTCCCAACCTGCACAGGCGGATTTCTGCGGATAAGGCCCGGTCTTGGCAAACGCCGGGATCCTCTGAAGAATAGTTAAAGGGTGATTAATCATTGTTTAGGAGCGGAATGCGCCGGAAAGAATGGGAAAGCACCATTCCACACACTCGGAAGCAATTAATCCCTGTGATCTCCTCCAGGTTTGTCTTGTAGATAAGTCAGGGTACAAAACTGTTCCTAATTCATCAACCCACTCATGCCATCCGGCATAAAACACACAATTTATTTCCAATCATTTATAGTCAAATTTTTTAAGAAAAGAGTGACTTTGGCACATCCAAGTGTGCCTTATATTAGCTTCATATAAACTAAGTACCCTAGATTACAATGGGAATCTTGTTTTATTGTGCACATCTGGTGGAGTCACAATGCATTTTCGCATTCGCTGGCTGAATTTTTTAGTGATTGTGGCATAAATCATTTTGCTAATCAGAAACATAAGTGACGTGGAGCCATCTCCCCTCTTTGAAACAAAGGAACAACATCTGGCTCAAAAAGCACCCAGGTCTTTTATTTCCAAGGTATATAACCTGTGTGTAAACCAACATTATTGGATTGATTTGCATTTTCTTTAATTCAGGGATTTTTTTCCCCTATCTCCTATCCTCACCGATGACTTCAATAGTGGATAAAGAAAACATATCTTCTCCAACATTATATATTTTATTCACAACTTGAGTGCAGTTATGTAAAACATAAGACATACAGTATCTTCACAGTTTGTTTTAAGATGAATTAGTGTACAATACATTTTCACTTAAATGTTACAAAAACAGATAGCATACTGTTTGTACTATCCCTGTGTATAAATACATCAAACAACACAAAGCTACAGTTTCCCCCTTAATAAAGTGCATTGACAGACGAATCTAAAACGACACTGATATGAAGAGATGAATTCCTTTATTACAAGTGTGCCTCTTTCTGGGTCTCTGTGCCTAGCTTCCAAAATCAAATTTGCCTCTTAAAATGGGGGGAAAATAGACATGGGTGCCAATAACAGTAAAATGGCTCCTGTTTTAATTGCATCATTACATACCCAATATCAGCTGCCTGCCTGCCAATATCAATATTGCCATAGCATGGGTGGAATATAGATGACCCAGGGTATGCGTGGGTCTTCCATGAGTGCCTTCATGCCAGGCTCATCCCACTGCCCGCTGTGCAGGGAATGGAGAAGTAGGCTGGATTGCAGCTTGTCTTCCTAATGTCCCCCCGAATTCCCTTAATTGCTGACGGATCTTGTTTGGATTTTGATGGCAGCTCGGAATCGCTAGTTGCAACACATAGGAATTGATAGGTCTGCTGGGAAACGTTACTCTAACTGTGTGTGTGTGTGTGTGTTTGATGTTGAAAAATATTGTATACAGAGCAAGAAGGTATGTGCACGTACATAGCATACCACATGTACAGACTTTTAGTGTATCCTGAACAGGGGTCTTGAGTGCTGGAGTAGTGTACTGAATGTAATCCATGCTGCATTCATGTGTAGCCTACAGTGCAGCATAATGGATGATGAGAGGACCACAGCCACAGAATTGTTGCTTACTAACAACACTGGTGTTATAACAGAGTAGGCCTTTAGTATAAGTCTAAGACATCCAATGACTGTTCTAACTTTCGACTTTCCTGAGAAATACCCTCATCTGATGAAGTTTTCTATTGACAGGTATACAAAGGGGCTAATTTGCAGTCAGCACAGAAAAAAAGTATTTAGTCAGCCACCAATTGTGCAAGTTCTCCCACTTAAAAAGATGAGAGAGGCCTGTAATTTTCATCATAGGTACAAGTCAACTATGACAGACAAATTGAGATTTTTTTTCTCCAGAAAATTACATTGTAGGATTTTTAATGAATTTATTTGCAAATTATGGTGGAAAATAAGTATTTGGTCACCTACAAACAAGCAAGATTTCTGGCTCTCACAGACCTGTAACTTCTTCTTTAAGAGGCTCCTCTGTCCTCCACTCGTTACCTGTATTAATGGCACCTGTTTGAACTTGTTATCAGTATAAAAGACACCTGTCCACAACCTCAAACAGTCACACTCCAAACTCCACTATGGCCAAGACTAAAGAGCTGTCAAAGGACACCAGAAACAAAATTGTAGACCTGCACCAGGCTGGGAAGACTGAATCTGCAATAGGTAAGCAGCTTGGTTTGAAGAAATCAACTGTGGGAGCAATTATTAGGAAATGGAAGACATACAAGACCACTGATAATCTCCCTCGATCTGGGGCTCCACGCAAGATCTCACCCTGTGGGGTCAAAATGATCACAAGAACGGTGAGCAAAAATCCCAGAACCACACGGGGGGACCTAGTGAATGACCTGCAGAGAGCTGGGACCAAAGTAACAAAGCCTACCATCAGTAACACACTACGCCGCCAGGGACTCAAATCCTGCAGTGCCAGACGTGTCCCCCTGCTTAAGCCAGTACATGTCCAGGCCCGTCTGAAGTTTGCTAGAGTGCATTTGGATGATCCAGAAGAGGATTGGGAGAATGTCATATGGTCAGATGAAACCAAAATAGAACTTTTTGGTAAAAACTCAACTCGTCGTGTTTGGAGGACAAAGAATGCTGAGTTGCAACCAAAGAACACCATACCTACTGTGAAGCATGGGGGTGGAAACATCATGCTTTGGGGCTGTTTTTCTGCATAGGGACCAGGACGACTGATCCGTGTAAAGGAAAGAATGAATGGGGCCATGTATCGTGAGATTTTGAGTGAAAACCTCCTTCCATCAGCAAGGGCATTGAAGATGAAACGTGGCTGGGTCTTTCAGCATGACAATGATCCCAAACACACTGCCCGGGCAACGAAGGAGTGGCTTCGTAAGAAGCATTTCAAGGTCCTGGAGTGGCCTAGCCAGTCTCCAGATCTCAACCCCATAGAAAATCTTTGGAGGGAGTTGAAAGTCTGTGTTGCCCAGCGACAGCCCCAAAACATCACTGCTCTAGAGGGGATCTGCATGGAGGAATGGGCCAAAATACCAGCAACAGTGTGTGAAAACCTTGTGAAGACTTAAACGATTGACCTGTGTCATTGCCAACAAAGGGTATATAACAAAGTATTGAGAAACTTTTGTTTTTGACCAAATACTTATTTTCCACCATAATTTGCAAATAAATTCATAAAAAATCCTACAATGTGATTTTCTGGAAAAAAAAATCTCATTTTGTCTGTCATAGTTGACGTGTACCTATGATGAAAATTACAGGCCTCTCTCATCTTTTTAAGTGGGAGAACTTGCACAATTGGTGGCTGACTAAATACTTTTTTCCCCCACTGTAAATATGGGACAGTAACACAACTTAACAATTATTAACTGCTTTGATGAAAGCAAATTGCATCTTGGAGGTCCCACCACGAAGGCACTTCACATCTTCACATTAATGCATTCAGGACTGGAAAATGGAAGATAATTTTCCTCTTTAAATATTTCATTCTAGCGTAAAATGTATACCATAATCAGAGCTCCCTAATGGCGAGAGCATGCAGTTTGTCCATTTTAATTAGGTTGTTGTTTACCTATTAATTATATATAATATCTCGTCATATAGTTTTGATGCTAACAGATGGCGCACGGAGCTAGCAAGGGTTAGAAGCAGGCTAGGACTTGGCAATGTGCTGTTTTTTCTTAGTGAGATCCATCCCTGCTCTAATCCACTCCCAATCTCAACTTCCTCACTATAAGACAATACGCTTGGAAAGTGGATTAGGCTATGTCACAATTGGTAAAATGTGAACACAACTGAGACACCTTGTCATTTTTGGAGACAAAGTTTTGACTTAACATCACGATTGCTAGCAAAAGAGTGTAGAAGCGTTTTCTAACGACAGTAACTGTATTCAACTTTAGCTAGCTAGTTAACTAACTTGGCTAACTGTGTGGTAAAACAATTATTTACCTACCGTTAGTTAGCTACCACACAGCTAGGACTGGGAATTGCCAGGAACCTCATGATACGATATTATCACGATACTTACGTACTGATACGATATGCATTGCGATTCTCACGATTCTACATGTATTGCGATTCGATATTGCGATTTAATGTTCTAAACATATTGCTCTCTATACACAGAGTATACAAAACATTAGGAACACCTTCATAATATTGAGTTGCACCCCCCCCTTTTGCCATCAGAACAGCTTCAATTCATTGGGGCATGGACTCTACAAGGTGTGGCCCATGTTGACTCCAATGCTTCCCACAGTTGTGTCAAGTTGGCTGGAAGTCCTTTGGGCAGTGGACCATTCTTGATTCACACTGGAAACTGTTGATCGTGAAAAGCCCAGCAGCATTGCAGTTCTTGACACAAACCGGTGCGCCTGGCACCTACTGCCATTCCTCGTTTAAAGGCACTTAAATATATCTTTAACCTGTCTCCTCCCCTTCATCTACACGGATTGAAGTGGATTTAACAAGTGACCTCAATAAGGGATCATAGCTTTCACCTGGATTCACTTGGTCAGTCTATGTCATGGAAAGAGCAGGTGGTCTTAATGTTTGTATACTCAGTGTATGTCTGCTGCAGAGACAAGGGAGAGCATGAGAAAATGAGCTGTGATCAGTCATGACAATAAAAGTGCTGAAAACATGGCTCCCTATTTAAAAAGAAGGTGGAGAACACGCTATACAGCGGACTAGTGTTAATTAACTCTACCTACTTGGAGTCAAAGTATCAATATAATATCGTCCAAAATAATATTGCGTTGTAACTCCAAAAAAAATTATCCCATCACACAAGAAATATCCCAACTCGCCTTGAGTTGTGTGGGGTCACAACCAGTATTGACAGCGACCCCGGAACAATTAGGGTTAAGTGCATTGCTCAAGGGCACATCGGCAGATGTGTCACCTAGTCGGCTTGGGGATTTGAACCAGCGACCTTTTGAGTTACTTGCCCAATGCTCCTAATCTCTAGGCAACCTGCCGCCCTACTCCGAGGTGGGCCTTCAGACGCAACCAACAGCATCTGTCTGGCTACTGAAGGTGCACTCTAAAAAACTAGTTGTCCCTGCCATAGGGAGTATTGAGTGATTGATTCAAATTTATTGACTCACTTTGTTCCTCAGAGAAATGTATATTTTATTGATTTCATAGATCATTTGATTGGCATTACTAACTGCATGTTTTTGTAAATGCCATCTTTCTTCATACTTCAGTTCACCCTTATTCCCTTCCATGTTTCTCTCTGACTTGACAGTGTAATAGGGCTTGAGTGATGGATAGCTTTGGACCCATAACAATGGCTCCAGAGCAATTTATTTGCTAACAATCCCCATTCTTCATAATGTGACATGACATCCCTATTAGATGCATGAAGGCCTCCTTGAGTTCATGGGAGAATCTTTTTGTCTCAGTGGAGGTTGAAGGTTACAGTTTGCATCAGGAAAGATAAACATGCATGCAAATACAAACTACTTTATAGAGCCATTTGTTCAGTCAAATTATTAATTCAGATTTCCATCTAGTTTGTCCAAGTGCTTTATCATTGACGTCTTTACCTATGACGGAAGTAACAGTTTGACAATAGTATGGTAGGAATGCGGCCTGTGTCTGTGAAGCATCAGGAGTTGAGTCATGTTTGTGTCTGGCTGTTGTTGTTGCATCTGCTTTAACTCCAGGGCTGTATATCTGGATCTGGATGACTGTTATTGTTGTGTCTCTTGACGATGGTTCTGTGATTGATGGACGAGGTCCAGGACATCTCGATCGACAGCTGTTGATAGCTCTGAAATGGAGAGCAGCAGTCGGAGCGTAACAATGAGCTCATTGCTCTCTGAGCCTGGTTTGGTCGCCAGCTGAGAAGCCCCGGCAGAGGGGCACCTCATGAATTTCAACTGGGGCCACAAGCGTGAGCAGTGAGCACACATGGCGATATTGTGCTAGAAAAGAGGGAAAGAAATCAACTACTCGCTCCTCAACTACTCTCCTTACTCATCCGTTCTGTTGAAAGACACTAGATTGTAGTTTATTACGTAAACATCTTACAAACATCTGATACAGTCAACGACCAGATCCCAAGATAAAGTCAAGACAGAGTTGGAGTCTGAGATCCCATTCAAGGAAAAAGCATCAGTCTCCATGGTATAATGTTATAAAGTCATACACTGGAGCAGACCTTGCAATAAGCTGTTGTTTCATACATATCCTCAGAGGTTAGAACCAAAGCCACATTTTTATTCTGGTGGAGTTGATTTCTCCCCAAGCTTAATTAAGGTACATTCTAAATTTCAGTACATCATTTGTTGTATATAATTTTAAAACAAGTTGTGTTTATGTGGCAGCTGTTTATTTCTTATATTAAAAAAGAAAACATTACACTCGATGATTTGGCATCTCCGTATTTTGTGTCTTAGCCCCATATTATGGGAATTCTTGGTTTGCACAATGATTAAATGCTTAATAAAAAATTAATTGTTGTTGCCAACATCTGTATTGTAGGACTAACGGCCCACTGGAGTGTGCAAGTGTTGTATAGTTTCCAAAACGCGTCATTGAGAACCCTGGAAAGTTCACCAAAGAGTATGCCTTCCTCATTACCAAGCTACTTGCGATTAGACGGAGAACATCTTTAATTGCTTTAAAATCTGAATGCATGATAAGAATGGATTAATTTGATTTTTCTGTTTCTACAAGTAGCAGATGGTTTATGTCTTTGTAATGCTCATGTTGTAAAATGAGATCCCCAGCTTGTCTGTGATTGGTCACTGTTAATGAAGCATACTGTGCTGATTATTGATTTAGAAAATGAGGATGACACGAGTATTGTGTGTTGCTGTAATAAATTAAACATGATGCTTTTTTTAATAGCCGGAGGAAACACAACTTAAATAACATAAAATATTAGATTTTCCATTCAGGTGGTCTCTGGCCCGTCAAAGTAATTTTATTGTTTATTAAAAAAGATGCACTTTTATAGTTGCCGCTAACAAGCAGATGGTCGACTTGACTTATTTGTGTTTTGTGTTTCTGAATGACCGATCAGATGCATGATGGGAAATGCAATGAGCTGCTTGTCAGGAGAGAAACAATTCATTGGAGAGGGGCCGCCAAAGCTGTGTACATTCCCAATTTACTCCCCAGTTTTAAGGTTAGTCATTTTTTTGCATTATTATTGGCTGTTGCGAGAGCAGCTGTTCCACAGCCCCTTCCCTTCCGAATTACCCTCCTCACACTGACAGACAGGCAGGCAGCTGATGGGGAACTGTGTGGATGAGGAAATCCAATTGAGCCATGGAAATAATGTTGTGTATCAGGGGGACTGACTGGCTGTCCTAGAGGATGGGCTGGAGGTCCTGCTTGGGCTTCAGTGGGTTGAAACCCAGTCTTTGTGAACACCAAGGGATGGTCTGGGTTAATATGGAAATTAGGTTGTCTTTTGTTGGCCATGGTTTGTGGAGTTGGATCGGAGTTTGCTGGTCCTTCCACTCCATAATCTGATTTAGGGTACACAATAAGACCTGGGAGTCTTTAACTCCCTAAAGTTTGTTGTCTTGGATGGAAATGAGATATTGAAATACAGACACTTATTCACATTACTTTTGTGTAATAGTTATTCTCTTGTTTGTGTAATTGAATTGGCAGGTGGTTTGAATCTAAACATGTTTTTTGTTTGGACCCAAACTTTAACCACTCGCTACCATGCCTAAACGTAACATTACCCTAACCCCTAACACTATCCACTCGCTAGCATGCTCAATACACACATATAGAATCGTTTAACTATGCACAAACTCATATGAGATTGTGTTGGTCAAACAACATGGACTTCTACCAGGTTAACATCAAGGAATATTCTTCCTACAGTTGGCACATATTATTTCAAAGCGAATCGCTGCATTTGCTTACAGCACTGAAAACCAAAGAAGTGCTCGTCAGCCCTGTCCTTGTGTAAAGGACATCACGCTGCTTGCTTAGCGAGTACCGCTTCCTCCTGATTCAACCTCTGCCTTGCTAGCACACGTGACCACCCTCCTGAAGTTTCTTGCCAGACGGTGCCATGCGAAAAGCTAGCAATTCGGTGGCGACACTTCAGGCTGAGGAGTAAGTTTCACACATCCCCATTAGCAACATTCACCCCTCAAACTTACTCAACAGCGACCCCAGCATTGAGCTGAGCGCAACTGTAGATCCGGGTCACGGCATCACTTTAAAGGACGTCACGCTGCTTGCTTAGCTACAGTGGTGTAAAAAGTACCCAATTGTCATACTTGAGTAAAAGTAAAGATACCTTAATAGAAAATGACTCAAGTAAAAGTGAAAGTCACCCAGTAAAATTCTACTTGAGTAAAAGTCTAAAAGTATTTGGTTTTAAATACAGTTGAAGTCGGAAGTTTACATACCCCTCCTGAAGCATCTTACCAGTCGGCACCATGCAAAAAGCTAGCAATTCAGTGGCGCAAGTTTGGACACTTCAGGCTGAGGGGTATGTTTCACACATCCCGATGTGCTACACTTGCACGCTCTTATCTTCATGGCTGTCTGTATTGATATTCAGTGCAAACACTTAATGGTATCTTTAGCTCTGTGATGTCAGCCCTCCTTGAATAACCTACAGTGGCGTTTTACCACCTGTTACTAATCGCTCTGTGAATCGTCACCGTGCGACTCATGATTCAAACCAACAGTGGGCGCCCCCAAAGTCCCTCCAGGAATTCAGCAACCGGCAGCGGTGCAGTCTTTGCAAAAGCCAAGGGACCGGCCTCATGGATTTTTTGCATCATTAACTATTTATGAGTTGCCACTTCATGTTATTTACACTGGACTGATGGTAATGCTATTCAGAGCTGAAACACCAGGCAGGGACCCAGTTGGGGGGTAGTGGGGGGTAGTGGGGCAGCATGTGTGACGCCTTTAAATATTGTACAGAAACACTACCTGCAGACGTGAATATGGAGTAAATAAAAAGACACTGACAGGATGAGCGTTGTGGAAAGTAGGTCTGCTACAGGACAAACACATTTTCCATTCAGTTGGACTGTGGTCATTATAGATAAAACCGTCTCAAAATGACCACAACTGGTGCAATTGAGCACATGCACACACACGCACGCACACATGCATACTGTACACAGAGACATAAAAAGCTGCAAGGAATTTTCAGTTGACCTGGTTTATCTTTTGTTTTAAAGCATGAGTTGAATTTCTCACCAGTTTTTAGAATGTGTGTCAAAAGATGAGAAAATGTGTCACGTTCGTGCAAAAGTTCAAAATACTTTTCCCCCCACTCATATTTCATACATCTGCATTGAAGAGGCTCCTCATCTGTTTGGAGTTTTCCTCTTTTATCTTATTGTTTTGCTCTTAAATTTAAAGGCCAAAGCACAATATGTGCAGTTAACTAGAAATTCCTCAGCACTGAAATGTGTCAAAATCAGTTTCGCAACACGGCATGCAAACTGCAAATGGAACACTTGCTCAGTGTCCAATCAGACAAACAGCTGTCACACTTACTCTTACTGAAGCAGATGCTCCAGAAAAATGACTGGACTTGCAAAAATGAATGAACGAATGAATTCAGATTTCATTAATTATATGCCATGCCTGGCATAGTTGAAGAGTCCACCTTTTTACCTTAATAAGGACAAATGACGAAGTATTCATGCATGTTGGTATAGATACACCAAACTATTTGTGCCCTCTTTGAATCCAAAATGACTACATTTGGAAGCATTGAAAGGCATTAGATGTATTATGGTGTGAACATATTGCCACTGTCAGCCCTTCAATGTGGTGCTCCACTGTAGTGCTGAATTGAAAGACAAAACAAGGTCCACCTCTCCCTCCACAACTCCCAAGAGCTCCACTTGTTTGCTGTTGCGTGCCAAAGTGCTACCTTTAGGGTCTCTTACAAGAGCTGCTCATTTCATGAGACTGCCTTTGTATTCTCTCTTAAAGCTGTCAGGAGCTCAATCCCCTATTTGGAACACACTATTTCTTTAGTGGTTGAGAAGGTGATTGCTTTTGCCTCCAAAGATGCTTGTGTGACCTTAGGTACTGTATAGTATACGCACCATGTCAAGGTTTGGGTTGGTCAATCCTGTGTCAAACTATTGCTGATACATGTATACATATTGTATTCTCAACCCTCCCATGTTCGCATCCACTTGCTCTCACCTGCATCCTCTCGATAGCGTTGAGCTCAGCGACAGTAAGTGCCTATGAGGGTCTTCGTGTTGGCTCATTAAGTTCTGCACTCTTGTCTGTAATTTATGCTCTTTCAACACACAGTTTGATGCTCTTAATATCGTCTGTGTTCAGCCTGCAGAGGAAAACGACAAGAGTATAGTCAGGGAAACCCCTGGTATTATTATTTTATAACGAACAAAGAGTGTAATTTGACCAATGTGATTTGGGATGGTGTAGTTTCTTTCCACAAAGCCTGAGTCATTGTACTATGACGGTGGTTCCATAATCCAGCGGCGCTCAGGATTCCCTTTGAACTCTGCTGATTGTGGGCTAATTTTTATTAAGTAAGTGTGCCACTATTGGTGGCAGTCACTGAAGCTTCAAGGAGTCGTTGTGACAAGCGGCGCCTAAGAGCTTAAATTACCAACTCCCTGTACTACCACGACTATAATTAGCCCCAAATTAACAAGAAATGTTTTCTTTGGTGAAATTATTCAGAACATTTATTTCACTTGTCAGGGGCTTAGATCAAATTGTTGTTTTAATGTATGATTTAGCAATCAACTGCAAAGAACTTCGCTGTGTTTCCCTTACAGACTGTATGCATGGATTTATTCCCCTTTAAGTGTTCCATCTTTTTTGTGTGCAGTCAAATTATTTGATTTGTTAGATCCATTGTGTCATACAGTAGCAGTTACTTCCAGAGAATATTTTAAGTCATTGGGAAAGGATTGTAAACATCTACAACTACAATATGGATGTAAACCATTTGAACATCCAATGATCATCCAAGGCAGGTATCGGAAGCAACTCTCTTTCAGTATTGGCAATTCCACGGCCTCCTCCGATGTATGTAATAACAATTTGGTTTGCCACAGCAAGTGCCTTCAGATAAGGGGTTCACACATTATATGACACAAAACATACTAGAAACAATGTGCTACTAGTAGCTGGTGCAGAACATTGTCAAATTGCATGACATAGCTGCTCTGGGATAGGCTTAGGCAAATATGACATCAAATAGAATGTGGATACATATATAGTCTTCGACCCCCAAACCTGAACATGCAAGGGGAAAATAATACTATAACTCCCCCTACATAAAATACCCAACACTAAATGTAAGACCAAACTCATATATGGCTTATTAGATGCTCAGTGACAGTCTATTGGGATTGTATCATAGCCTATTGATTGAAAATAAAAATGAATCCCATGTCGACTAATTTTGTGACAAATCCAACCAATTGATTGCAGATGATTAATTGAAGATGACATTGTGTCTTTGGTTGAAGCACAATGGAAGTTCGTCACTTTAGTAGCAGCCATTATTAAAAGAGCAGTAACCTGAGGGGACTAAGTAATCTGGTTGTTACACTCTAAATGCAGACCGTGTGTTAATATACAGCAAGACGGAAAAACACAGCTCCGATTTTGATTTGGCTAGATTGACGTGCAGATAAAGCTGATACAGTATAATACAATGATGGTATGACAATCTTGATGTTCATTTTATGGAGATGAATAATTTCAAATCCTTTTATCGATGACACCTCACGGAGCATTTAAGTTATGCTCTTGTTAATCCTATTGAATATTTTTGTGAGTTTTTTTCTCGTACTTGTCTATATTTGTCTTGTAAATAGGCTACTGAATATTTATCCCTGACGAATTACAATATAGCTCAAATCTTATAATGTGATTAAAATTCTGAAACGTTTTCTGCCTATAACATTCTTTAGCCTATTTGGTATTATTGCATTAGTTGTATTGACAACTATTGTTTTGATTAAGATGATTATGCGACTTGACATTGTATTGATACAACACGATTGTGTGATCATTGTACAGGCCAACTTATATATTGTAGATCTAATGTCCCATTCATTTAGTATCTGAGAACACTGAAGTCATAATGTACATGAGGTCATATCCTCACAGAGAGGTCAATCAACAAGGGCAGTCCTCTTGACAGTACTGTAACACTTACAGTAAACCAAGCTATACAGTACAGTGCTTTTATCAAGATGCTTGAATAAAACACTGTATATAAATGTAGCCTCAAGGTAGGAGCATTGTGCCAGTAACCAAAAGGTTGCTGGTTTGAAACCCAGAGCCAACAATATGAAAAAGGTGTAGCTGTGTTCTTAAAGGGAAACTTTTTTGGGGTCCACTGTTGATATGTGGTCCTCTGTAGCTCAACTGGTAGAGCACGGCGCTTGTAACGCCAAGGTAGTGGGTTTGATACCCGGGACCACCCATACACAAAAATGTATGCACGCATGACTGTAAGTCGCTTTGGATAAAAGCGTCTGCTAAATGGCATATTATTATTATTATTATTATATAGTCCCAAAATCTTTTTTGCAGTCAAGTTTTCAAGATATTGGAGTTTCAAGAAGCAAAGTATCACCAGCCACATCATCATGATGATGCAAAATGAGAGAGAGAGAGAGAGAGAGAGAGATAGAGAGAGAGAGAGAGAGAGAGAGAGAGAGAGAGAGAGAGAGAGAGAGAGAGAGAGTACATAAACATACCGTCTTTAGAATAGAACATCTTACCAATCATGCCACTAAACCAGCTACTTAAATTGCTTTTCTTTTCCTGAATGCACATGCTATATCTTGAACCGTACTGTATCTCCCACTAAACGCGAGAGGGTGAAACTACAGATGTGCTTTGATGGTGTTGTGCGTTGAGGCAATAGTGATGCCTCACATTATCGTAAACACCACAAAAGAACACAGCGTCATGTCCTTTAGCAGGTACGGTACTGTAGAACTGATCTCTCAGGCTTGATATGTTTCCCAGTATATCAACCTTGGCACCACCTTGGTACTGTAGGGCACTGGGCTCCGCCTGTGCAGGTTTGGGTCACAGGGGGGAGAGAACTGTGCTGGCCTGGTGAGCATTATTACATTTTCAGTGACATGAATTATGATAGATTATTGGTCAATAATTTAACATGTTTGTTAGATGGACTATATTTACAGGACCACCTGATGTTGCCTGAATAGAGGTTACACTATAGGGAGTAAATAAATAATACATCTCTTTTAGGCTGTGCTTTAATACCATTAAATATTCAGCTATTTGGATGATTGAATTTACTGCTAAATTACAGCTTCCCTGTTGATAGGACTAGGCGGAGAGGTGGCCGGTGTGTGCTGGGATGGGAAACCGTCCAGAAGTGAAGCAACGCACACACCCACACACACACGCTCTCTCTCTCTCTCTCACACACACACACACACACACACACACACACACACACACACACACACACACAGACACACACACACACGCCCACCCCCAGGTGGCATATGCCAGAATAGACTGGTTACCTGATGATACTGTATGCATCAATGGGCACATCTAGAATAAATACAGTGCTATATTAACCCATGGTGGGCATGTTTAAGTTTAGATTCTTCACTGAATTGATTGCTTTCAGTCTCACAATACAGGATTTTTTTAAATTTTGTAACACTGTATTAATCATATGATACAAAATGATAGTATTATATCCTACTTTTTTAGGCCATAACATGTGGTGTGATGATCATAAAGTCCAGGGAAAGAAAAGGCAATGCTTCAAGACCTGATTCAGCTACACATCTTTTGTCTACCTGATAGATTTGGCTTGGTATTGATATTTAGCACAACAATGATTACCAACAATATTTTGGCATCCCACCTCTGATTCCAGAATTGGTAACCAAAATGAGAAATGGTGCAATTAGAGGGGTTCACATACATTATTTAGCTCTCATTAGCTTTCTGCGACATTGCAGGCTCCGGACCAATGAAAAGTGTTGGCCGGGCTTAGGCAATTACTACAATTAGTGGTGTCGGATTTGGCGTTGGTTCAGGCCACATGGCCCGGAAGATACCAGCCTGGTGTCACTTGTGTAATTTGTAACTTTGCATGGGAAATAATGGGTTTGAAAAATCACGTATTATTCTGTGCAGCAAGGGTTGTATCTTAGGGTACAGGTCTCCTACATGTTCCTGGATGGCGAGGGGGTGGTGGAGAGTGGCCATTTTGACTCTGATGATGAGGAATAGGGACAGAGGTCCAACCAAGTGGTAATTAGCAGTCTGGGTTGTGTTTGTTTTCATTAACGCGTGTTTATGCTGATAAAGTTGGACTTGCCAAAAAATCCCAGTCCCACGTTGGTGCCTGCTCAAGCTGTTCTGCATTCTCCTTCAGGAATGATGGGAAATCTTGCTCAGTGCCACTGGTCACACACGTAGTGTCAGTGTTAATCAGTGATTACTAGACATGTTACAGTAAATACCCCTGTTTTTCTTCAATCAATGACTGAGATTGATCTTTATATACAGATGTAGGATCTTAATTTGAGCCAGTTTGCTACAGCAGGAAAATAGTCCTGCAGCAAGAGGAAATGTGAATTATTATGTAGATTATAGTTAATGGAGCAATCATAACCAGTGGTGAACAAAGGTTGTTAAGTCTCCTTAGGTTTACCTTTATTTAATAGTCTACCTTAACAGTCATATTACTATGTTATTCCAGAACTTTGACATGAAGTTCACATCCTGCTTCAAATGATTAGGTCCAGATTCAATATAAACTCACGGCTGAACATTATTTAAGAGCTCGGTTATCATTATGAGTGGGGAAAAAAGAGCAAACAAGCAAACAAAGTAAACAGGTGTTGTGTACTTTAGAAAAAGCTAAAGCTAACGTGTTCCAGAATAGCAAGGCATAATTATACTGTGCTGGATTATGGAATTTTTTTTGCATGTTAATTAAGCCAGGTATGTTCATTGATTTTCTGTTATAATACTTACATTTTCCATTAATAATTCATATTTCTGCCAGCCTTTCCATTTTTCACACACCTGGGTTGTTGTTGTTGATTTGAATTAAGTGGATTTAAGATGTTTCCTCTAGCAGTGTCATCGCAAGGGATGGCTAAAAATTACATTATGTTAAATAACACCCACATTATTATTATTTGTCATTTATAAATGAAACATGACACAAGTGACTTGTTCTTTACATTCACATATGACGGGGGAAATGAACAACTCTTCACAATATTAGGGTCATCAGCATCATATGGTTCAGAGAAACTAGAAAGCTAGAGCCAACATTTTTTTCCTTCATATTTTCATATTTTTGAAAAGAGGAAACAAGTTATTTATTGTCTACCAACCTCACTTCTAGAACTCCAAACTAGTAAGAAACCCAATCTTGGAAGGCTGTTGTTTGTGTGCACCAGTCAGTTTACTTACGTACTGTATATCCTATTTCTAGGGACGTAGGCGAGTGTAAGAGACAAACATTGAATTAGCCAAAACTATCCGTTTTTTGGCATGCTCTTGAATGCAGGCGAATCAACGATCCCTGCTTGTCCATTTCATCTTCTAACCCTATGTATAGCAAGATAGACTCTCGTCCTCACAGCCTAGGAACCATGTCCTCCTGCTGTCAAACTAAAGGACTATATCCCTCAAGGAACCAACCTGTGAAACAATGATGGAACAAACAAGCAAACAAACCAACAACAACGGCCACAGCCGCAATCAAGTTTGTCCTTGAATTTCCACACCTGTGCGCGTGCAACGTGGCAAGGCCATTTGTGAATTGGAGGAACGCAACATGTTTGTCCAGAGTGAAATCTGCGCGTGTTTCTCTCCTCGTTTTTTCCAGCATTGTTTGTCTTCTCTTTGTGGCGCTGAAACGCTCAAATTGCATTTCTCAGATGTTTGTTCCCTGGAGGTGTGCGCTTGGCGGCAGGTGTCTGAGGGAAAGAGAAAGAGGGGGAGAGAAAGAGGAACCGAGAGAGAAAGAGAAAGATCTCCCACTCACTCCCCACGACAGTGTTGAATTTATGCTGAGATGCTTCATACATCTGCCATAGATGCTCCTTAGCAATGTAAATGCATGCTGATGATCTTGCATTTTCAATATGCCACTGTCTGTCTTTCTGAGTTAATTGTTTAGCAGGAGGAGAGAAACTACTAAAGATACTGTTTGTAAGTGCAACTTCTAACAGTGCAATACTAGCATATGTTGCTTCCAGGTACACATTCTTTGTCAGTCTTAATTTGAGATACTTAAGGAAACAGCTATAGATAATACCAGGGCATGTACAGCACCAAATGCAGCAGAAATCATCTCCATTATTAACCAGATTTTTCTATTCCGATATTCTCAATTCAATTAGCTAACCTTGACATGAGCTTTATTGTATTCCTAGCAAAGTGCATTACAAAACATTGCTGTCAACTCCTATCCTTTGGCGGCCCCTCTGCAGGCTCTGAATAGCATATAATAGACATTGAACTGTAAATTTGAATTGAAAGCCCAGGTCATTGTGCCTCATTGACTTTAGACCACAAAAGCCAAATGATGTCTTAGTTGAGAGAAATATATCAAAGGATATCAACAATTATGAGTCATAAACACGCCTGGAGACGTGCCTGGCGGGCGTATAGCAGCGGGAATTAGCATGTTGAGCTGATAAATATGCATGTAAAGACGCTCCCAGAGGAATAACATGCGTGTGATTGATAGCTTTGGAATTGAAGGATGTGTAAATTCCTTTTATTCTGGGGTTGTGTTGTTGTACTGCCGAAATACATCTCACTTGTTAAAAGTTTTACCAACTTTATAATCCTTAATGCCACATCTGTTTTCTATCTTTATAGCGCCTGTAAAACGTCATTAAATTATTACCACCAGCTGGCCTCATTGCACAATAACCTCACTTATCTGTTATTCTCCAGGAATACTTTTGATTTATAGACCCTCTTAGAATAAATGATATTTTATACATATGTATACATAAATAAACAAGGGGAAATGTGTTCTCTTAAATAATTCATGAGTTTTACTTTGAATAAGTTACTTGGTAGAAGTTTGAGTTGCTAGATTCACCCTATGTGGATGATGGACTGAGTATATGACTGGTATTGATGTATAAATATTAGCATGTTGCTTTTACATACATTCAAATGGACATACATGTAGAATACAGTATGTAAACATTTGCATTTTTGTTCTTAAGGAGCAAGTATGTATTTATTTAGATAAGGCCATATGCAAAATATCTATTACATTTGGAATAAACATTATTTCTAGAATATTCCTAAATGCACTTTTACCGTGGATTGTATAGTATTATGATTTAGATTGGACGTCTTTATTCTACTCATCTAAATCCTTCTTTAAATTATAAAGTTCTTAAAATGATATGCCATTTCAAGCTCTCTGTATCATCACAACTTAAATCAAACTCTCCTAAACATTTCCCCTCAGAAGAATTCCAGCACCCCCTAATGTCAATATGACGTTATAGAAATGAAATGAGAAAGCATGTTCAAATAGATAAAAATAATATATTTCACCACCATTTACATTAAAACACCCCATTGATTTATAATCTATATTACACTTATACTTCAAAACAGTATTTACATAATTGTAGGGAATGGAATCAGCTCAACATTGGCAATCTTTGTGATTATGGGGGTGCAGATAAACATGCAGCAAAGCCCTGAAGTAGCAATAAAAGTTGTTTGTATAGCTGCTATACAGTCTGTTTATTTCTACCTACACACAGAGGAGGTAATGATTGCTCTAGGTAAAGGGAGCGTCAACCTGCGTGTCCTTTGAGCACAGTCCTCTTGGGTTTCAGCTTCATAAGAGCTAAACTACAGGGAGTAAAAGCAACCATGTAAAGATGAATAAGACCTTCATTTCCTTGAGGTGTTATTTTTGCATTTTGCATTGTTATTACTATTATCTATATTTGTATCTTTATTACAGTTTTCTGTACATTATATGATCTTATAGTGTTGCTTAGTGTGAGGTCATGTTTTACACTATATCAGCCATCAGAATCACATATTCAATGAATAGTGATTCCAGACACCTTGGCACTCTGCATCTCACTGATTCATTGCATATTTTTCTGCCAACTATGATGTTAGATTTTTTTTTTGCTGGTCACAACAACAAAACACATATTTTGGCAGAAATAATTATAATTAAAAAGGAGAACACACACACACACCTATAGCATCAGTCTGTAGCTGGGATTAAAGGAGACCATGGGCTTGGCCAGGTTTCCATGTCCGAAGCAGTGTGTTTGTGGGTTTAAAGAGGCTTTTTTTTCTTTCCCCGTGATATTTTCACGTCCATATTCTTGCGTTTAGGCATTAAACCCTCAGAAGTTAATTATTTGTGTTTGTAGTGTATGAGACTTTACATTGGGGTTGAGAAACACACACTATACTGTGGGTTCTCTGTAGTATGGCACACATAGTGAAAACCAATAATCCCACTGAGAGAGGTTAAAAACATTACCGCCAATTTGTTCTCCAAACCGTCCTCTGATTTGGCATTTTCTTGTATCATTTAGATAATTGATTTGATCCATTATACATTTGGATGTACATTGGTGGTGATGTAATAGTTATTGAAGTTGTTGCAAAGTCGGTCCATCTACAAACCAATGGGCCTTATAGCCTGTAGACTCACAACCTGATCTCAGTGCATTTCGTATTATTCTGTATGTAAATCCGAGACACTCCATTAGTATGATATGTTACGTTTCGTATGGTATGTATTAATTTGTGGATGTCCATCACCCATTTTGTATTATATGTTACGAATTTGCAAAACGTACAATATGGTACAAATTTGGCAAATGTATGGTATGTTACGAATTCTAGCTAGGTGGCTAACTTTAGCTAGCTGGGGGTTAGGGTTAAGTTTAGGGTTAAGTTTAGGAGATAGGTTAAATGGTTAGGGTTAGGGTTAGGGTTAGCTAAAAGGGTTAAGATTATGGTTAAGGGAAGGGTTAGCTAAAAGGGTTAAGGTTAGGGTTAGGGTAAGCTAACATGCTAAGTAGTTGCAAAGTAGCTAAAAAGTAGTAAGTAGTTGAAAAGTTTCTAATGAGTTAAAATGCTAAAGTTGTCCGTGATGAGATTCGAACTTGCAACCTTTGGGTTGTTAGATGTTCGTGTTATACACCCACCCACCTTTAGTTTTTGCCTCAAGTAACCATCTGTTTTATGTAACCATACCAAACGTAACGTATCATACAATTGAAGTGTTTTACATTTACTATGTTACGTCTAATCTTTGAGACCAGGCTGGTAGACTGCATAGTGTGAATACCTTCCCTTTAATTCGTTCCAATAAAACAACTATTGTTCATAAAATGTTCTTGTCGGTATAAAATGCATTGGCTCCATAAAGCGTGGGTTCCGTCCCTGTGTGGCCGACACGGGATGCAAAACCCTCGTTCACGACAGTACTTGATACCTGCTCTCACTCCTACTATGCCCTGGTAGTTCAGTACATTTTCATCTCTCCACTCACACAGAGGAACAGGCATCCTCTGTGTATGTGTGTTTGTTTTTCCCGAGCGGTAAACACACTCATTTGGTGAGAGTAGCACAGTGTCTGATTTCCCATGGGGCCCCTGAGGGCCGTGAGCACTACCTGTCAGCACACCTGAGCTCCTCTCCTCTGCATTACCCAGCAGTATCGCTGACTCCACCGCCTGTGCTCACACAACCGGCAATACTAACAGGCACAAGGTCGCCTTGAGAGGGTCATCAGCACCATAGGGCTCAGAAAAACTAGAAAGCTAGAGCCAAGATGGAAGGGGCTCTAACTAACTCGCCAGGGGGGGTGGTGACCCTGTATGGTGCTGTTCAGTTTTTACTGCATGCTGGATTGGGGAGTAAATTGTTATTTTGTTGACCAACATGTGCAATTCGAACTCCGACCTGCGAGAGGCAGCAATACGCAACACAGTGTCTACTCTGCCGGAAAGCCACACGAAGAAGAAGAAGAGTAAGTTATTCTGAGAAAACATTTCTACGATGTTCAGTAAATATCATGAAGATGTCATTTATGTCCACTACACTGTATGTGAATATACAGTATTTTGACATTCTGAGGCTAGTCAATGGATGTGTAAAGACATATGCTATAGAGTATTATGCTGTCACGTGCAGGGTTCATACTGTGGCAAATGGAGTGTTTGATGTTCCCTCTGAGCATTGCCTACTTACTTATCATGACATCTCCTGCCACTGCCAGCATTTCACACCACCCGCTATGTGTAGCATTGTCATTTATTTTTAGGGGCAAAATGTCACAACATAACCAAGACTTTGATTTGTGAAAGTACATGGCGTTTAATACACCCAACACATCCTTGTTAACATGAACCAACTCTATATAATTTACAAATTAAGAACCTGAGAAATAGATATTTTCAATGCATAAAATCTCTGAGAGGTGTGAATATTTTGAGATAATGTTGTGGTCTAGCATATTTTTTTCTATTCGACTTAACTTGCCCTTTTGTCAGTTAGACTGATTAGTCTATACTTAGAAAAGTATAACAGACTCAGTGTGCAAACATCACCTCGATGGTATTTTACAAGGGGTTGAGGAATAGTTAATCTGGTAGCTCAAATGTTCTCTTACAGTGGTGCAGAACAGGTCATATGCTGTAGATTATCATAATCAGATCATGTCATATCTCGAAACAGATTCAAAACTTTCCCACAATACAGCTGGCATGTCACTCATGTCTGGTTTATCTCATTAATCCATGTCACCTACACTTATCTTCAACTGTCTAAACAGCACAGCCTTTGTTTATGGCTTCAATAGTTAGTGTCAGGAAGAGGTCACTGTCTGAGGGTTGACTGTACACACAAACATGAGAGGTTGTGAATGGATGAACATGCTACTCTCTATGGACAGTATCATACATATTAGTATATTCATATGGCAACTGTTTGAACTGAAGGAAACCAAAATGTGAACAGATCTTTGGCCGTGAGAATTATGAGTAAGAATGTAGCTTTCCGCTTGGTTTCAACTGTTGTGCAAGGCAAGCCCACGGAGTGGCTTCATAGAACATTGCAGCGAGCAGAAAAGTGTACCTCCCCCCACAAAGACACAGACCCAACTTCTCAGTGTAGAAACTAGAGCGTGACTGCGCTGCAACATTTGAATATGAAATAGCAACAGATTTTGTTTCAGACACCTTGTACTATGTGCAAACAAAGCCACCAATTCTACCAGAGAAAAGGAGAGAATTTAAAGCGGCCCTTTGTCGTTGTTCAGAACATTGTTGTCTTTGTTTCTACTTGTCTCCTTTTTGGGAGAGAATGGGATGAAATATTTTTTAACAGTAATTACCTGGCTGGGATCCGGTAGAGAGAGGGATTAATGGGTGATTGTGTTACATCAGGTTCTGCACAGTTTGTTAGAAGGTAAGAATAGGGAAAACGCTACAGACTGTGTGTACAGCAACAATCAAGGAACAGCCGATTTCTGGTGTAAATGTATTTTCTTTATCCAAGCACAAGTCACCGTCTCACGCCAAGTCCGTCACAAATGAACAAGACCGATTTAGCCCCCCCCCCCCATCCCTCCAAATCCAATTGGAAGATGCTTCTGTTTTTCCCCCCATCCTGTTTTTTGTGTGCTATTTTTACCTCCATCATTTATGCCTGTTTGTCTCACAACTTGTTTCAGAGTACAGAATTACCCAAATGTGTAATCATGCCTCTGTGTATTTTTTCAAGAACCCTGTTTGGGTATAATTGACAATCAAAAGCCATTTCCAATCTAATTAAATGAATAGACAAATACTTTTTCCTTCAGTGTTTGGTGGGCCAAGCTTAAAGGACGCAACTTTTAACATGTGGGTTGTTATTATGAAGTATTTGTGTAATTTTATGTTTTCATGTCTATTGACTGTTTAGTGATGAGCAAAGCAGTCATTTTCAGCGATCTATATAACCATCTGTAGTTTTCGGATCATAATGGAACTCCCTGCTATGTTGCTCTGGTTGTCTTTGTCTAATAACATCTGTAAATATTTTAAATAGACGTTCAAAAACCATTAGAATGATATTTATAGTCAGCTTACTCTAATATCTGGCAGCTCCGGCAGCCATTGTGCTCTTTCTAAATAGCCCATAGTTTCATATTGAATTACTTGTAAACGTAATACCTTTTATTAGTTACAATAGGCCATAGGTCATGTGAGGTGAAATGTGTATATTTTGGGAAGTGAGCACTCAGTCTGTTTGACCTGATGAAGATCAGTTTCAAATCAAAACGTAGTCAATAAAGCTGTGAATTGGGAGCATCAACAGTGTAAGGGCCTTCCTGTTTTTTTTACAATAGGCCTCCATTGTTGTTGGTGATTGCTTGGACAGTTGATGAGGCAATATTTGTCTGTTATCATTGAAAACACTTTATTTCAGATGCAGCAGGTTTAGCTACTTAGCTAGCTAGCATTGCTAACGTTAGCACCAAAGATACAGGCTGAGAGAATAGGATTCCGTAATGATTTGCCTGTACATTTCATAATAAATGTTGTGTTCTTCTAACAGGGCTACATGTTGTCTGGACTGTTGTGAAATTCACTCATAACTTATGACATAATATGCAACACATTTACACTAAGCTTCGTCTGGGCTTGATAGCCAGCTAGATAGTAAGCTAACTGCAGGCTAACTATGCGAAGCACTGCATCACAGGAGACTAAATACACCCTGGGAATCATAGTATGCTATAGACGAGGGCAATACAGATGCTTCAAAATGACAAAAACAAGGAATCGTGCAGTATGACTAACAAAAATGATAAAACATCTAATCAAGGATCTCTATGTACTTTTCTCCGTTCATCTTTCCCTCGATCCTGACTAGTCTCCAGTCCCTGCCGCTGATTTTTTTTTACTGAGGAGTGGCTTCCGTCTGGTCACTCTACTATAATGGCCTGATTTGTGGAGTGCTGCAGAGATGGTTGTCCTTCTGGAAGGTTCTCCCATATTCCCCAGAGTATCTCTGGAGCTCTGTCAGAGTGACCATTGGGTTCTTTGTCACCTCTCTTCTCCCCTGATTGCTCAGTATGGCCGTGCGGCCAGCTCTAGGAAGAGTCTTGGTGGTTCCAAACTTCTTCCATTTAAGATTGATGGAGGCCACTGTGTTCTTGAGCACCTTCAATGCTGCTGAGATTTTTTGGTACCCTTCCCCAGATCTGTGCCTCGACACAATCCTGTCTCAGAGCTCTACGGACAATTCCTTCGACCTCATGGCTTGGTTTTTGCTCTGACATGCAATGTCAACTGTGGGACCTTTATATAGACAGGTGTGTGCCTTTCCAAATCATATCCAATAAATTGAATTAACACAGGCGGACTCCAATCAAGTTATAGAAACATCTCAAGGATGATCAATGGAAACAGGATGCACCTGAGCTCAATTTCGAGTCTCATAGCACTTACAGTACCAGTCAAAAGTTTGGACACACCTACTCATTCAAGGGTTTTTCTTTATTTTTTACTATTTTCTACATTGTAGAATAATAGTGAAGACATCAAAACTATGAAATAACACATATGGAATCAAGTAGTAACCAAAAAAGTGAAACAAATAAAAATATATTTTAGATTTTAGATTCTTCAAAGTAGCCACCCTTTCCCTTGATGACAGCTTTGCACACTCTTGGCATTCTCTCAACCAGCTTCACCTGGAATGCTTTTCCAACAGTCTTGAAGGAGTTCCCACATATGCTGAGCATTTGTTAGCTGCTTTTCTTTCACTCTGCGGTTCAACTCATCCCAAACCAGCTCAATTAGGTTGAGGTCGGGTGATTGTGGAGGCCAGGTCATCTGATGCAGCACTACATCACTCTCCTTCTTGGTCAAATAGCCCTTACACAGCCTGGAGGTGTGTTGGGTCATTGTCCTGTTGAAAAACAAATGATAGTCCCACTAAGCGCAAACCACATGGGATGGCGTATTGCTGCAGAATGCTGTGGTAGCCATGCTGGTCATGCTGGTTAAGTGTGCCTTGAATTCTAAATAAATCACAGACAGTGTCACCAGCAAAGCACCCCCACGCTTTACAGTGGGAAATACATTTTACATTTTAGTAATTTAGCAGACACTCTTATCCAGAGCGACTTACAGGAGCAATTAGGGTTAAGTGCCTTGCTCAAGGGCACATCGACAGATTTTTCACCTAGTCGGCTCGGGGATTAGAACCAGCGACCTTTTGGTTACTGGCACAATGCTCTTAACCACTAAGCTACCTGACGCCCCACACATGCGGAGATCATCCATTCACCCACACCGCTTTTTACAAAGACAATTTGGACTCCAGACCAAAGGACACATTTCCACCGGTCTAATGTCCATTGCTCGTGTTTCTTGGCCCAAGCAAGTCTCTTCTTCTTATTGGTGTCCTTTAGTATTGGTTTCTTGCAGCAATTCGACCATGAAGGCCTGATTCACGCAGTCTCCTCTGAACAGTTGATGTTGTGATGTGTCTGTTACTTGAACTCTGTGAAGCATTTATTTGGGCTGCAATTTCTGAGGCTGGTTTTATCATAGCGCTTGATGGTTTTTGCGACTGCACTTGAAGAAACTTTAAAAGTTCTTGACATTTTCCGGATTGACTGACCTTCATGTCTTAAAGTAATGATGGACTGTCATTTCTCTTTGGTTATTTGATCTGTTCTTGCCATAATATGGACTTGGTCTTTTACCAAATAGGGCTATCTTCTGTATACCACCCATACCTTGTCACAACACAACTGATTGGATCAAATGCATTAAGAAGGAAAGAAATTGCACAAATTAACTTTTAACAAGACACACCTGTTAATTGAAATGCATTCCAGGTGACTATCTCATGACGCTGGTTGAGAGAATGCCAAGAGTGTGCAAAGCAGTCATCAAGGCAAAGGGTGGCTACTTAATTAAAAGAAAAACCCTTGAATGAGCAGGTGTGTCCAAACTTTTGACTGGTACTGTATGTAAATAAGGTATTTCTGTAGATTTGCAAACATTTCTAAAAACCTGTTTTCACTTTGTCATTGGGGGGGTATTGTGTGTAGATTGATGAGGAAATGTTTATTTAATACATTTTAGAATTAGGCTGTAAAGTAACAAAATGTGGAAAAAGTAAAGGGGTCTGAATAGTTTCCAAATGCACTGTATATAGTAATGAAACAGATAGGGAGCGCGGCTCGAACCCTCAATCCTTCTGGCCCGAAGCCCAGCGCGCCATCGACTGTGCCACAAAACCATGCTCGAGTGGCAGAGTTGACATCTGCGCTTATAAACCAGGGTCGCTACACAACTACCTCCTTTTAAAGAGCGCTTCCTCACGCTAAACCTCACATGACGCCGTTTTACAGGAACACACTCACCGGCCAAGCACACACACGGTCGTGGATGCGAGGTCCGATTACTTCTGACACCAATGTAATGAAACAGGCAGGGAGCACGACTCAAACCCTCAACCTTCTGGCCCGAAGGCTAGCGCGCCATCGACTCTGCCACAAAAGCATGCTCAAGTGGCAGTATCAATATATCCGTACTTATAAACTATGATCTCTACAATACTAACAGCATAATAACTTGTTATAAAGTGGTGGGATTGTCCTTTAAATTGTTGAAGTTGAAGAACACTGCTAATCCACATGATACAGGAGCTCGCTAAGATCTGTTTTTGAAGTGTCTCTCAGCTCTGCACTGTAAGGGATTTAGAAGTACAGGAAATGAAAAGTCGTGCTGATGCCAGAAGAAGAGGTGCTCTTACATGCACACAATACGATTTGTGAATAGTCAGATTAATATAAATTCGATTTAAACGTTTATATGCTTTGCAAGAAGAACGGTTTCCCTAATAATCCTGTTTACATGGACACATCTGAAATCAGGCTACCTGATGGGACTTTGATAAATGCAGAAAATCGGCAGTCAAAATAAACGTTCTACCACAGCAACCATGTAATTTTTGTGAAGCATATTTAAGGACATATTAAAATCCAGTTTATCTTTCCTATCTTTCAACACTCACTTTCTTTACTTATCGATAATATATATGTCACGCCCTGACCTCTAGAACTCTAGTTAGTTTGGTCAGGATGTGCATGTTTAGTTCTATGTTGTTGAATATCTATGTTTAGAGTCTAGTTGTTATATTTCTATGTTTGGCCGGGTATGATTCCCAATCAGAGGCAGCTGTCGCTCGTTGTCTCTGATTGGGGATCATACTTAGGCAGCCAGTTTTCCTGCCTGGGTGGTGGGATCTTGTTTATGTTTGGCTTGTTTGTGTATAGCCTTCCGACGTCACGTTTCGTTGCCTTTTGTTGTTTTGTACGTGTTTATCCAGTTTAATAAACATGTTCGCATAACACGCTGCACCTTGGTCTGACCCGTCTCTCAACGATCGTGACAATGTATAGTATTTATTGTCTGTTTGTTGAATGTGACAGTCAACCAGATCATGATTATGAACCAATGGAGGCTTCCTCAGAATTCTACTACCATAAATGTTCTTTCTACTCTGTCATTTGGGGAATTTTCTCCCTGTAAGCTTGTCTCTGTAAATTGTTGATAAAGTGACTACCTGTTTGAAAATGGGGGTTGTGGAATTTATTTTCATATGTGTGACTTTCATCACTTCTCATCAACTAGCTGCAATTTTGTGAAATTGCTCCTCAAAATAATCATACTTCAATGTTCAGGTGAACTTTCTCTTCATGTGCAGCATCCTACAAGCTAATGAATCAAAAAGGATTATCACTTTATAGTGGGAAATGTCACAGTTTGGCACATCAGTGGTTGTCTTGGCAGAGCTTCAATAGACAAAACAAAGCATGGAGACAGAAGAAAATCAAAGCACATATGTTTGGACAGTTTTGACTGTTATAATAGTTTTGTCTTTGAACTGAGACAGGGAATGTATCAAGGTTGTTTTATGCTTTGTGAATTTGGTTTAATTGCTAATCTGTTCTGTGAAGCTGTTCTATGTAAGTTCATGACCTTAGTTTGTATTGCAAGTTGAATAACAAGGAAATTGTCACGTTCGTTCATCGACGGGACGGACCAAGGCGCAGCGTGATATGCGTACATGTTTATTAAATATTAACCACAACGACAAAATAACAAACAAAACGAAACGTGAAGTCCAAGGCAACACAACATACCTTACACTACACGGAACAAGATCCCACAACCCACTAGTGCCAATAGGCTACCTAAGTATGGTCTCCAATCAGAGACAACGAGCTACAGCTGCCTCTGATTGGGAACCACACCGGCCAACATAGATCTACACGATCTAGATATAAACATAGAAAATACAACATAGAACATACTACACAGAAAATACACACCCTGACTCAACAAATACGAGTCCCCAGAGTCAGGGCATGACAGTACCCCCCCCCCCCCAAAGGTGCGGACTCCGACCGCAAAACATAAACATAACAGGGTAGGGGCCGGGTGGGCATTCCGCCTCGGAGGCGGATCCGGCTCAGGGCGTGACGATCACTTACTCTCCGCCTCCCTGTTGCGCCCCTGGTCTGGTCTGGACCTCGGCGCGCTGCTTCCCCTCTCCTTCCTCCCACGAAGTACCAAGCCCTGTCTGGACCCTGGTGTGGGAGACCCCGAACCTGGAGAGGGGCTGACGTCTGGGTCTGGACTGGAGCCGCTGACCGGAGCTGTACCGGGCACCGGTGGAGCGGACTGCACAGGCTCCGGACTGGAGCCGCTGACCGGAGCTGGACTGGGCACCGGTGGAGCGGACTGCTCTGGCTCCGGAGTGGAGCCGCTGACCGGATCTGGACTGGACCCCGGTGGAGCGGACTGCTCTGGCTCTGGAGTGGAGCAGCTGACCGGAGCTGGATCAGGCACCGGTGGAGCGGACTGCTCTGGCTCCAGAGTGGAGCCGCTGACCGGAGCTGGACTGGACCCCGGTGAAGTGGATTGCTCTGGCTCCGGAGTGGAGCAGCTGACCGGAGCTGAACTGGGCACCGGTGGAGCGGACTGCTCTGGCTCCGGAGTGGAGCAGCTGACCGGTGCCGGACCAGGCACCGGTGGAACAGGCACGGGCCGTGCCGGACTGGACACCCGCACCACTGGCTTGGTGCGGGGAGCAGGAACGGACCGGGCTGGCGACGCGCACCACTGGCTTGGTGCGAGGGGCAGGAACAGGCCGGGCCGGGCTGGCGACGCGCACCACTGGCTTGGTGTGAGGGACAGGAACGGGTCGGGCCGTACTGGGAACACGCACCACTGGCTTAGTGCGGGAAGCAGGAACGGGCCGGACCGGACTGGCGACACGCACCACTTGCTTCTGCTGCCTAACCAGCTCCTCTCGCCGTGCCTCTACACTTTCCTTCTCCCTTATAGCCTCCTGTAGCGCCTCCCTCTGACCGAATAACTCCTGCTCCCTCTGAACCAATAGCCCCCGTAACATGGTGGCCTCCTCTTCTAACCTGCAGACCCGCCCTTTAACGGCCTCCTGCTGCCTCGTCGTCCACACCGTGTGCCCCTCCCAAAATTTTTTATTGGGGTTGCCTCTCGGGTCTCCGTCGTCGGCACTGGTGGCGACGTTTCTCCTCTCTTACCTGGGCATCCTCCTTCATCACCTTCCGGTAACGGACAGCCTCCTCCTCTGTAATTCTCCCCCAACCGAGGAGGACATCTACTAATGTAACCTCCTGTTGAATTCCCGTCGTTTGCTCCTGAACACGCTGCTTGGTCCTCGTTTGGTGGGATCTTCTGTCACGTTCGTTCATCGACAGGACGGACCAAGGCGCAGCGTGATATGCGTACATGTTTATTAAATATTAACCACAACGACAAAATAACAAACAAAACGAACCGTGAAGTCCAACACAACACAACACAACACAACACAACACAACACAACACAACACAACACAACACAACACAACACAACACAACACAACACAACACAACACAACACAACACAACACAACACAACACAACACAACACAACACAACACAACACAACACAACACAACACAACACAACACAACACAACACAACACAACACAACTTACACGGAACAAGATCCCACAACCCACTAGTGCCAATAGGCTACCTAAGTATGGTCCCCAATCAGAGACAACGAGCTACAGCTGCCTCTGATTGGGAACCACACCGGCCAACATAGATCTACACGATCTAGATATAAACATAGAAAATACAACATAGACCATACTACACAGAAAATACACACCCTGACTCAACAAATACGAGTCCCCAGAGTCAGGGCGTGACAGAAATGAGCGACACTTATCATTACTGGCCTAATACCGGAACTAATAATGTGGAATGAAGATGTTAAATAGCCATCAACTGATACTGTAAAATACAGTTAGTCTGCAAGACAAGGACAGTCTAAGACAGGACATAGGATTCACTACAAAATCAGCTACCTTGTACTTTTTGACATATTTTAACATTTTACTACATTTTCTATTTACCCTATCTTCATTTTTAAAGGCTTGAAAGAAAGTTTCACTCTGCTTTCTGCCAATAAAGGTCTGTTTTTTTTGTTTATTATAGAAGCGACATAAATAAACTTGATTTATAGTAGGCCATAAAGCAGTGCATCCCATAACCCCCCACTACAATCTACACTCTAATTACAACTCCAATCATAAAAGATCAGAAGAAAATGTAATTTAAACAAAACTTCACATTAAAGTAAGCAATATTGTAATGACGAACACAGATGGAACGATGCCTTTAAAGTTGTTTTTAAATTTACCGGTAGATATCACAGATTATTATAGAAAATTGTCAGAAGTTTTGATGTAGCTAATTATGATTAAAATTCAAATATGGGAAAATGCACCGGATATTGTTTAACTTCTCTGGTGCCACTTTCTTTAACCAATGTACATGTCAACACATTAAAATAAAATTGGATGAGTAAGGTTAAGACAATAAACAATATATACTGAACAAAAATATAAACTCAACATGCAGCAATTTTTAAGATTTTACTGAGTTACAGTTCATATAAGGAAATCAGTCAGTTGAAATAAATTAATTAGGCCCTAATCTATGGATTTCACATGACTGGGCAGGGGCGCGGCAATGGGTGGGCCTAGGAGGGCATAGGCCCACCCACTTGGGAGCCAGGCCCACCCCCCCTGGCAACAGCTCTGGTGGACATTCCAGCAGTCACATGTCAATTGTACACTCCCTCAAAACTTGAGACATCTGTGGCATTGTGTTGTGTGACAAAACGGCACATTTTAGAGTGGCCTTTTATTGTCCCCTGCAAAAGGTGCACTTGTGTAATGATCATGCTTTTTAATGAGCATCTTGATATGCCACACCTGCCAGGTGGATGGATTATCTTGGCAAAGGAGAAATGCTCACTAACAGGGATATAAACAAATTTGTGCACAAAATTTGAGAGAAATAAGCTTTTTGTGTGTATGGAAAGTTTCGGGTATCTTTTATTTCAGCTCATGAAACACGGGACCAACACTTTACATGTTGCGTTTATATTTTTGTTCAGTATATATACACTTCACCATCATATTTTAAGTGATAGCGGGTAGTCATTATTCTTTGTGTGAAAGGGGTAGGCCTTATTTTACATGTTCACTGATAAGACAGTAATGCAGTCTGGAGTCATCATTTGTTTACCCCTTGAAATGAAGTGAAGTCAACATTAATGTAATCTTTGGCAGATGCAGGATACAGATTTAATACAACAATCCCACTTCTTTTCACTGCCAGTGGAACCAATTCTTTCAAGATAAAGAAGTCACATTAGAGGGATAATCAGACACTAAGTTACATTGGAATTCAACATGGATATCTGCCATTAGGATCGGAAATCAACAACAACAACCAGCAGACAAACTAAGGAGAACACAAAAGATGTGCAGATAGAGGAAGTGTTAATCTTCTGTATTGTGTCTAATCCTGTATAGAGGTGTAAATACCTACCTTATCCACAACCTTACAAAGTGCCATTCAGTCAATCTCTGGTACAAACTCAAGCAAAACAAGATGGCTTCCTTCACCTCCATGTTAACTAATGACATGTCAAAATAAGTTTATACCTTGCCATGTAGATTAAATGCAATTAAACTAGCAATTATACAAACACATATAAACATGTCAATGATGCATTGTAGTAATTCATTTTTAAACAGTTACTTGTTGTTTATCTACTTAGGTAAAAAAAAATGTTTTAAGGATAGCTATCTTCATATCCACAAGCATGTCAATCTGTTTATGCATGCTATTTTCAGATTTTTTTTGATCAAATTGAACAGAATTCTTCCCCTCCTCTCTCCATCCTCAATTCTAGGAGAATTATTAACATCTGTTATATGGACATCAGGATAAGTCACACATGCCTTAATGGCCTCTCGTGTTGTCATTTACGTGGAAGAATTAACAATCAACCAGATAATAGGATGTATTTTCTCAGAATTTCATCCAACATCCATTTATTTTGATGTTTACTACAACAAAGTTCAGCATATTGCCAGTATTTCACTATTCAATTGACGTTGATGATGAGGCATATCTGCTTAGCTCAACAAAAGGTCATGAAAAAAGGCTGTACAATGACAGGTGCACACTGAGGACAGTGAGGAAATGCCAACTAAAGCTATGAAACAGCCTCAAGAGACCCTCTCAATCTGAAGAGAAAACATTAATGTGTGGTGTTCAGTATATCCTTGAGTAAATGACACTGGATATATTGTTTGTTGACTATACAAATACTGAGCTGGACGTCACAAATGATGAACTACACACACACACACACACACACACACACACACACACACACACACACACACACACACACACACACACACACACACACACACACACACACACACACACAGTCTTGTATAACTAACCTTGTGGGGACACACAATTCAGTCCCATTCAAAATCAACCCTAGCTCCTAACCCTAACCCTCAAACTAACTAACCCTAAACCTAATTCTAACCCTAAAACAAATTGTAACCTTCACCCTAAATCCCCTAGAAATAACATTTTACCACTAGCAAAATGTCCCCAGTTGGTCAAATTTTAGTTTGTTTACTATTCTTGTAAGGACTTCTGGTCCCCACAAGTGTAGTTAAACAAGTGAACACACAATAATGCACAATAATGTACAAACCCTTGCTGACATCATATCGTCATGCCCTCTAGCACCTTGCAGGTAGCTGTCGCAGACATCATTCCAATACAGAGCCATAGATCATTTCTAAGATCCAAAAGTTACAGTTGACCGATTGCCTTCTTGGCTGAGCAATACACACAGGGTGTGTGTGGGTTTTTATCGACAAAGCCACCATCTGGTGTCAATGCCTTAGTCATTCACCATGACCAATTGTGTTATTAGATTATTGAATAATTAGGGGGTTGATCATGACTACACACAGCATGCATTTCCACTGTCATAGCTGTTTTGACAGAGGTCAAAGCCAGTGGGTATATTCACGTCACAACCTTAAAAATAGATTAGATAGAAGGGAAACAATCATTCATACACATCTGATTGTTTGTCAACCAAATTGATCAATTGGATTGAACCAGGCTTTCTAGACCATGTTTGATTGCTATGTCACATAGTGTCAGTACATTAATGTAGCTTTCAGACAGAACATTCTCTTTACTGGACAGAAGAAGGACTCTAAATGAGTTCTTGCTACAGTATGACTCACATACTGTTCTGGGCAGTGATGGATATTTTATTAATGAAGTCTGCACTTTGTTTTAGGTTCAATTCAGCCTGAAACGGTAAGGAACTATCGTTAAAACCACCCACTGCCACACCACCAAGGTAGAATTAATTAAATTGTATTTTATGTAGAAAACTTCTTAGAAGTGGATGTCAGCATGCATTTTGCCAAAGTCCTATCACGAGTAGTCTGTCGGTTGTGAGTAGATTTGACAGTTTGTGGTTTACACCAGTGAGATATTGGTAGACATTTGCACCCTCCCAACTTCTCAAGAATGTTGCCTCTTTTGAGGGCTTGAGCTTCAAAGACCCTTTAACTGTAAGTGCAAAAAATATGCACTTCAACAGGAAATAAATTGATCTTTTAGATTTGTATGTCGGCCACGTGTGCAAAAACAAGGCAGGTACAGGTGACATCCAAAGTGAACCTGAATCGTATATTACAGAATACTGTCCCTGGTTTAGGTGGACATTTCTGTTGGATTCCATTTACCTTTCAAAAAATGTTTTGGTATTAGCAGCAAAATTGTAATCTCCTGATCCTGTCAACTCGAGACGACCAGATGATGGTGTGGAAGCTGAAGAATAGGTATTACATATAAGAACTAATGAAACAACTCAATAACAAGTTCACAATGACGTGGAGGAATTCATTCGACGGGCATTACGAGTTATTTTGGTAAACACGTTTGTCCTTTAGCTTGTGTAGGGGCTGTGTTATATTCCTGTCATGGGGCCTTACGCTCCACAGGGAGTGAGGAGGAGAAGAAGTGACTGAGTAACATTCCTGTCATGTACTCCTCTTTTTCATTCCATCACTTTATTTTGAATAGTGAATTGAAGTGCTGGGT
The DNA here is from genome assembly GCF_964263955.1 of Coregonus lavaretus. Lineage (NCBI taxonomy): Eukaryota > Metazoa > Chordata > Actinopteri > Salmoniformes > Salmonidae > Coregonus > Coregonus lavaretus. The sequence continues at coordinate 23,871,799 of NC_140000.1, read as the reverse complement.
CTATGGACTGTTATCTTGTCATCCGTGTTCATCCCTAAGATGTATTTGACAGCTTCTCTGACTCCAAGGCTGAAGGTTTTATTGTAGTTTGAGCCTCTCATTGAAATGATTTATGTGGATGGCACAGATGTTGTTCAGATCCTGCTTTTTCATTCAATTACTGAATCCATCTTGCTGTTTTAATGATCCTATGAAAAGCCCATATCCCTCCTCTTCGACTCCTCTCTTCAGCCCATATTAAGGCCCCTGATGGCTTGGCAATGTTGTTATCAGGTGCTTCTATGTTGCGCAGAAGTGAGTCGACTAAGGTTGGAGGATTTGGAATAAAACTATTAAAGGTGCAATATGCAGAAATCCCTCCGCTATTTCCTGGTTGTTAAAATTCTAATAGTTCACTTAATTTTCATAACAAGCAATGTATAGTGTAGAGCAGGGGCGGTGTGTTCATTAGGGCGATATGGGCGACGCACTGCCAAACGGGAAAAGGAAGGGATTTTTTTCTAATCAATTATATCACGGCAACAGTAGTTATCAGTGTTCTAATCTAGACGTCTGATCTGCCACTAAATGTCCAATCAGGCTAAAGTCGTGCTTCAAATGGCCCCGCCCCTTTTGGGGCGATTTCAGTCAGGTTGAAAATCGCCCAGGGGTCTCTCATAGACTATCATGTAAAATCTATTTTTTTCAAATATCAGAGCTTTCAATACAATCTCTATGGGTTTCTGAGGGCTTGCACTTACGCGCTTTCGTCATACGTAACATAACCATGAACGTAACTAAGAAAAGAGCGGGTAGCAGCGTCAATCAATTCACGTACTACTATCAACATGGCTAGCGTTCAGTGCAACTCGATTGTCTCTTTGAAAGAAGTTCACATCAAAGACCATTCAAAACGAGCTACTGGAGTGTATGCTAGCGGTCATGAGGGAACATGTTGTGGAGGAGGTGAAGTCGGCGAACTTCGTAGCTATCCAAGCTGACGAGACCACGGACGCTTCTACACAGACACAGCTGGTGCTTGTGCTGAGGTACATAGATAGCAACCACAAAGTGCAGGAGCGCTTTTTTGAGTTCCTTCCCATCTCGGAATCAACCTCAGTCTCAATCGCCAGTGTGCTTTTGGAGAGACTGAACGGTCTTTTTGCCGACGACGTGAAAGTCAAACTGTGGTGCACTGGCACTGTACCAGGTTCTCATGAGCTACAACCTCCAGGAGACGTTCTCTGAGACTGTGACTCTGTTGAACATCCTCATAACTACTCCCATGACAACAGCTGAAGCTGAGAGATGTTTCTCAACTTTGACACGAGTTAAGACATTCCTGCGAAATTCAATGGGCCAGGAACGTCTGAATGCACTGGCCATGCTTTCCATGGAGAGGGAACTAGTCCTCAGCATGCCTGATTTCAATGAGAAAGTCATTGACCGCTTTGCTGCATTGAAAGAGAGAAGAGAACAGTTTCAGTACAAGTAATGTAGCCTCTCTCTCTCTTTGTCCCTCCCTGTCTGTCTCTTTAACACACACACGCCCAAATCAGTTCACAGTTGATGTTGTTTAAAATAGTTATTTTTCATTTTAAAAAAAGTAAAAAAAAAAAAATTATCTGTTCATGTTCATTTTTACAAATCTATACAATTGGCCAGAATATGGTTGTTCATATTTACAAATCTATACAATTGGCCAGAATATGGTTGTTCATTTTTACAAAGCCATACAGATAGCTGTGTTGACCTTTTTCTAGAAATTATTTTCAAATTCTGTTTTCAGGCAAAATGTCTATCACTGTTCATTTTCACAAATCTATACAAGAGGGCAGAATATGGAAGTCTATAAAAATTTCTTATTACCAATAACTTGCATCAATGTTTTCAGTAGCCTCTATCAAAAGCTCCTGCTTGCTTGTTGTGAATTATGCTCAGGTGCACATATTTCCAATTCAACCATGAGGCAAAAAATGTGGTAAAAGCTCTTGTTGATCCTGCAATCTGAACAAATACCAATATGCTGTATTTTCAGCTGATATTTCATTTGTTTATGGAAATGCATATTGTTTATGCAGTGTTGAGGAATGTGAAAGAACACCCTTGATTATTTTTACTGTGATAACTTATTTTGCTTTTGTAAGCCAACACTTTTGAGATCAGTCAATAAATGCTTCTGGCATTGACTTATATGCTGCCCCTGTCTTCATGTTGTTGCTGGACATATCTTTTTTAAAATGTGTGTAGGTCACCTAAATCATCAGAAAAATTGCCCCCCCTGAGAATTTTTTCAGGAGCCGCCACTGGTGTAGAGAATCATTGTACCATCCAAACCGCTGTGAAATATATTTTTAATAACCAAAAATATTGCATTTTTAGCTGTTTGAAACTGGTGTACAACACCATAAGTAACAGACGCAAAAACGAAATGTAAGAATGGAATGCATAGAAATATCGCACATAGAACAGATCTACCGCTTCTTAGACTTGCTTTTAATGAGAATGAAACAGATATATAAGTCACATTTCTATGTGAATTTGGTCGGGTCACCCAAAAAGTTACATATTGCAACTTTAAAGAAATGATACCTGTCTTACACAGTGTAATGACAATAATAGCATTTTTATCTCATATAAATGATATTAATGGTAAATCAGTGTAGTTGCTTTGTTGCAGGTTTTGTTTAACCGTATGTAACATGAATAGACCTCCGTAGGCCTACTCTTTTCCTTGCTTAAAGTGTAAATTATAAGATTTCTGTAAATAATTTTGAAGGTTAAAAACATGGTTTTGTAGGTTAAAGACAAGTTATATCTCCTCACTTGTGTAAAACATTTCTAGCATCTTTGAAACAGCATTTGCACTCTCTTGTCTGTCAACTGTTTTATGAGTGTTTGTTGGCATAACAAAATGCACTGCCTCCCTCAGTTCTCCAAGCAGTGCAATACTCTCCTGTGAAGATCTCTCCTCCTGGTCCTTGGGGTATCAGATTCCAAGCAGAAACTAGCTACCTGCTTCCTTTTCTCTGGGTGTTTTTGTTTTTCTCTCTTAAGTGGCGGAGCTCTCCACGGTTCCAGGAGACCTCATGCATTTTTATTGCCATCTGGAAAATTCCAACAGGTCTTAACAAGGGGACTCGCTGTAAAAACTGCTTACCGTAAAGCTGGCCGCCACGGAGTCAACGAAACTCATTTGACTGGCCGAGACCCTATACGAGAGAGAGAGAGAGAGATAGAGAGATAGAGAGAGAGAGAGAGAGAGAGAGAGAGAGAGAGAGAGAGAGAGAGAGAGAGAGAGAGAGAGAGAGAGAGAGAGAGAGAGAGAGAGAGAGAGAGAGAGAGAGAGAGTATAAAAAGCATAGGTTAAGATAACTTTAATAACTCCTAATAATCTCACAGAGAGAGAAACGATAATCCACTAAGTATCCCTCTTCCCCTCCATTCCTCCTTCCCTCTTCCTCCCCAAGAGCACCAGAGTTTGATGGGTCGTCCCAGACGCTAGCTGACATTTTGTCCCCACTCCGACCGGATGCTGCATGAAAAATGCAGTCAAGCAAGGAGCCAGGAGGAATACCCAGTCCCCCAGTGTGTGTCTCTCTGTGGGGAGTGCAAGGTGAGCAGAACTTGAGCTTGTCATGGCTCCGCACTCCTAACAAACATAAGTAGATGCTAATGGCAAAATCGTGACAGAGCAGAGTCCCACCACCATATGGCTAATTGCCACAACAATATCTTCTGTGTTATTAATCACGTTTTCATAGCATGCCATGATAATTGGAATAATTAGAGGGGGAGAAGGCACTGGGATGCCTCTGCGACAACGTCCCCTGCTCGCCAAAAACAGATCTGCAAAATATGTCACTTTTTCCCTTAACCTTCACCTTGTCCTCCCTTGCCCCCTCTTATACCCCGTCCACTTCATCATCTTATTGTCTTTCCCTTCTCTATTCCACCTACCTCTCTCTATCCTTCCTACTCTCTTTCCATCTCCTCCCTTCCTCCTCCTCTGTTATCTCACTAATCGCTCTCTAGTTCCCCATTTCCCTGTGTTGTTTACACTTTTGCTGTGAGGAATGGAGGGAGTAATTAATGAATACAGTTCCTTGCCTGTCAGGAGGACCTTGGTTGCTAACTGGCTGTTAGCTGTGGGCTGTGGTGCGGGCATCTCAGGTAGCTGAATGAGGCCACATGCCCCACATATAGACAATGGAGGAGATACTTTTAACCCTTTCTGGTCCAGTACACTGATGTCACATTGGTTCTGTATGTGCTCTGTATGTTTGGGATGGTAATAAAATGCCTGTGAATCTCAATGGACATTAGTATCTCAGACTGGCCGTATATAGGCCATGATTAATAGTGCAAAGAAACATTCTGTTTAATGTCACTGTAAATCTCTGTATGTTTGTGCAGGAGCAGCCTCAATATCTCTGCACCTCAAATGGCCATTTAAATGCCTAACTTTATTGATTCTGACAGTGAGTCAATCAATAGGACATCTGTAGCATTACAGCTCTATTCCCATCCTTGATGGCAACTTCTGCCAAAAGAACCGGAGAGAGATTCAACTTTTTCCAGTCACTCATAATGAAGACATCTTCCCTTGACCTGCACGACCTATGTCTGGAAATAATGAGAGGAGGGTTAGGATAGATAGAAAAAGATCAGCAGAGAGAGAGAGAGAGAGGAGGGAGAGAGAGAGAGACTGTTACAGAAGAGTGAAGTCATGGGCATAAGGAGCAATAAGCCACAGGAAGATAGAGAGCATCTGCCATTATAATGTTCATTAGGAGAGGACAGGCAGAGATAGAGTATACGGTACTGTTGTCCACAGTGGATGCATTATGAGGAAATGATTGAACCATTGTTTGTTGTCGAAGTTATTACCAAATCACATAGTTTGATACTTGGATGAGAGCAATAAATGAGTGTACAGTATGTTTTCCATTTGTGCTTATCTGCTCTCCAAAATGAAATGTGAAGTAAGAGACAGTTAACCCTCTGAAGCCATTCTTTTTAAGCTCATCCTGCAAGGCACTGATTTAGGCCTACATTTGACTGAAAAAGTAGTTTTGGCTCCACATTCACTGTTGTCTCTAATCACTTGAGGTCTCGTTAATGACTTGACTCTTCATTTAAACGAGTCCCATCCCCAAGGCCTCCTGTTAACACCATTCACATCTTGCTCAATATCTCTTATCAACACTTCAAACCACACTGCCAAAGCCCTGCTATTTTTTGCTCCCATCGTCTGAAGGGGAAAAACCCATTGCGGTTTGTCGGTGACATGATCTGTTTATGGTTGACTAACGGAGGTGTGGATTATGCGGAATGAACAGAAAGAGGGTGTAACACACAGCTGGAAGGAGGGGCCAGGGCTACTCTTCTCTCCCCTCACCATTGTTTCAGACAGTAAATGTCAAAGCAGCTGCTTCTCTGACCATAAACAAGAGAGCTGGGCCCTTAATTGTTTTTCTGTAGTGGGTATGATCCCCAACAAAGACCTCCCCTGGGAGAGGGTTATTGCTATCTGGGATCCTTGGGACATCCCTACCCAAACCCTAACCTTAACCCCTACCCTAACCATAGCCCTTACCTAACCCAAACCTTAACCCTTACCTTAACCATTTTAAATTTCAACTTTAATGGGGGGTAAGGACATCCCAAGGATCCCAGATAGCAGGGACCCCTGGGAGAGAGGGAGGAGGGGATGAAGGACTGGATAGGTGTGGGCGGATTTTGGCACAGCCACTGGAGGGTGATGAGGTAGTGGTACTGTATTGTAGATAGAACTCAGGAAACACAGGCTAACATGGTAACCCAGTAAGACAGGGCTAACTGAAATGGTGACACTTCCTGTAATATCCGTAGATCCAAGATGCAGACATTTTGTATGGGAGCGTTCCCTGTTAATATGTATTTTCTGTGATGCTTGCATTCTTGTATGAAACATATTTTGTTACATGTTCTATAGTTTGGTATGACTGAATGTTTATCCATTAACAGCATATCAAAAAGCATAGGTTAAAATAACTTGAACAACTCCCAATAATCTCACTGTAAAACCTTCAATCAATGGGTATATTCACACGTTCAAGGCTGGAAAGTGAGTTGTAGCCCTGAGAGTACATGAGAAGGCCTTCCCTCTGTTGTTGAGTGTCAGCTCTGGGATATATGCCTGTGTGTTCACCATACAGATAGCAGCTCTTCTCTATAGAGGTGAGCTCTAGGTGGCTCCCCATATTAGTTTGCTTTCCACTTAATGAGGCAGCGGAGCATGAAGGTCCAAGCACTCCTAAATGCCGTGTTCATTAAACCAATGGTACTTAATGATGACGGTAAAGACAGCCACGACCTGCTCTGCTCGGCTCTGTTCACTCCTACTGGGGACTGCCATTATGGTTACAGCCAGCCAGCTGGAGGACAACATGGGAGGGTGTTCTCCCTGGGACTATAGGCTACCACAGGGACACTTAGCCGGGATAAATGACCACACTGGCAATGGTCGTGTTTTTCATATAGAGATATGGTACGGTTGTTTGGGAAAATAATGGATATTCGTTTTTAGTTATTGGTTTGAGTTTACTTGAGTAACTTGAATGGAGTAATTTGAGTCGTGTTTGATGTATTTCATGGACACTTGCAGGATTTCAAATTGCATTTGAAGATTTTCAGGTTAAAGCAATTGTCATCATCGAATGTAATATTTGTGCCTTTTTAAGGGCAGTGCAATATCGAGTGACATCACTATATGTGTTGTGAAATGTTGCTGGCTAACAAAATAAAATGCTTACCCAGGATTCATCTCTGCATCCACAACCACCTGCCCTATACACTGTTTAGTTCTGTGGGCCAGTTACCTTCTTACTTTGTAAACTAAAGTTACTCTGAAAAGATTTGGCATGGGTCCCCAGATCCTCAAAAAGTTATACAGCTGCACCATCGAGAGCATCCTGACCGGTTGCATCACCGCCTGGTATGGCAATTGCTCGGCATCTGACCGTAAGGCGCTACAGAGGGTAGTGCGTACAGCCCAGTACATCACTGGGGCCAAGCTTCCTGCCATCCAGGACCTATATACTAGGCGGTGTCAGAGGAATGCTCGTTAACAGATTCTACCCCCAAGCCATAAGACTGCTGAACAATTAATCAAATGGCCACCCGGACTATTTACATTAACCCTACCTACATGTACAAATTACCTCGACTAACCTGTACCCCCGCACATTGACTCGGTACCGGTACCCCCTGTGTATAGCCTCGTTATTGTTATTTTATTGTGTTATTTTTTATTATTTTTTACTTTAGTTTATTTGTTAAATATTTTCTTAACTCTTTCTTGAACTGCATTGTTGGTTAAGGGATTAAGTAAGCATTTCAAGGTATTCGGCGCATGTGACAAATAAAGTTTGATTTGATTTGAAGTGCAAAAAGCCACCGGAACAAAAATATCCTCTTTACAGTAGTGTTCCATCTTAGCCCACTCTGTGTATTTTGCTTGAAAGAGTGTGGACATTGGAGTCTGTGGACTGCATCAGTGCCCACACACTGCCAGCCATCACCATGGGCTATGTGCTTCATGCAGATCCCAAAGGACATACTAATGTATCCAAATATATTTACAACAGATGTTGCATTTTATTTTTCATGATAAAAACCCATTTCAGAAAATTTACTTCACAATGGGTGTTGCAAGTTTTTTTGTGTGCATGCGGGTGTGTGTGTGAGGGACTTCAAGTACATCGAGTGAAGTACCCCACCTACTGGTGGTAAATTGCACTTCACTTTTTTCTGTCAATACCAAGACTTTGCTTATATTGATGCCCCTGATTTGAAACGGAATCGATCAAAACTAAGTTTGAATAAGCTGTGAATACTGTATGCCTAGTTTGCCTACTGTGTCAACTGTCATCATGCCATCTGGAATGTTGATGCTGCAAATTAAGCAGTTATCAGGTGATGATGAATTTGATAGGCCTATCTAATCTACTGTGCTCAGACGTCAATTCAACGTATATTCCACGTTGGTTCAACGTAATTTAATTAAAATTAAGTGGAAATAACATTGATTCAACCAGTCTGTGCCCAGTGGGATGTTGCTATGGTTTGACTGACATCTTGTCAACTAATGGAATATAGGAATAGTTCTACTCGTCACAAATTGCATACAGTACATTGTTCTGGATTCTCATTGAAAGGACCTTCATTAACTAGATTCTGGTGTTCATGAGTAACATGTTCTTTGACACAAATGAAGAAAATTCAAGTGATTAAATCAATGTGTTAAAGGAATGTTATTAAATCAAATGTTTAAAATTTTTGCTAATTTGAAATGAGATTAAATCTAAATCAGATGAAACAACTATTCTGTACAGGAACGTATTCAATCTGAGTAATACAACCTCCAACTTCAGGCCTTTGAGTAAGTAGTTCAAGGACTTTGACGAAAAACACTCTTCACAAGTCTCCATCAAACTCCTACGCCAGTATGTGTGCTTGTGCATTCTATCACTTGTGTTCTAATCACCTGAGTCAGACTTGGATTATTAGACAACTGAAGTGCCTGCGAGAACGAGAGAGGGAGAGAAGAGTGGGATGCGAGGGGAAACAATAAACAGAGGACGCATGGAGAGTGACAGAAAGAGAGGGGGAGGATTAGGTGAGGAAGAGGGCAAGTGGCGCTCTCATGGAGCCTGATGTGGATAGAGAGAAAGAGAGAGAGGCGATAGAGAGGCAGAGCGAAGGAGAGCAACTAAGTGAGCCCTTTATAAATGAAAGCAGATGCCTAGCATTATGAATTTGTCAGGTCGCATATGGAGCGTACAATGATGATCGTGATCACTCACTCACAAGCCCTCGACTTGTGCATGTTTCCCCCCTCTGAAACACAAAAAGAATCATCCCGGGATACAAGAGAGCAGGGCGATAAGAAGGAGGAGGACCTTTCAAACGAGTGATTAGTGAGCCTAACAAGGCCCTTCTCAAAGAAGAGGAGAGAGAAACACTTCACGTCTTTTTCCCTCCTTTTCCTTCCTTCCCTGCTTTTTTAAAGCCTGAGCATTGATTGATCTTGGCGTTGGTGCTCAGTGATTGATTGGATTGCCTGCGGAACATCATCCCGCTAACTCTGCGAGAGGGGAGTTTGTCAGTGCCATTGATCTTGTTGTAAATGAAATGTTCCATTTCCAGTGCATTTTATTGTTAAATGCAGTTCATTAGCTACACAGAGATTTATCACCAGTCTTCTCCAGGCTAGAGAGCGCCATGCAGACAGAAAGGAGCGTTCACTGTCTCGTCAGTGATGCCTTGGTTTCTCTAAAGAAGGTTGAGCAGAAGTAATGATGATGGAGGAAGAAGAGTGATTTAAAGTCAACTGATGCCGGGTTCAAAACAACAGGGAACTCTGGGAAAAAACGAGCTCCGACTGGGAAAAATAGTTTTGAATGGTCATTCAACTCGGAATTCCAAGTCTGAAACATCTTTCTAGAGCTCCGACCTTTTGACCTGAAGATCACTGACATCATGATTTGAGCTAACTTTTTCCAGAGTTCCAAGTTGTCTTAAAAGCACCATTTGGTACAACGTTGCTGCAACTTCATTGAAATACCCAACATCCTGCTTCTCAAAGTTCGTACAACTGAAAATTTACATTTTTACGATGCATACAGTGAGGGAAAAGAGTATTTGATCCCCTGCTGATTTTGTACGTTTGCCCACTGACAAAGAAATTATCAGTCTATAATTTTAATGGTAGGTTTATTTGAACAGTGAGAGACAGAATAACAACAAATAAATCCAGAAAAACGCATTTCAAAAATGTTATAAATTGATTTGCATTTTAATGAGGGAAATAAGTATTTGACCCCTCTGCAAAACATGACCTAGTACTTGGTTGCAAAACCCTTGTTGGCAATCACAGAGGTCAGACATTTCTTGTAGTTGGCCACCAGGTTTGCACACATCTCAGGAGGGATTTTGTCCCACTCCTCTTTGCAGAGCTTCTCCAAGTCATTAAGGTTTCGAGCCTGACGTTTGACAACTCGAACCTTCAGCTCCCTCCACAGATTTTCTATGGGATTAAGGTCTGGAGACTGGCTAGGCCACTCCAGGACCTTAATGTGCCTCTTCTTGAGCCACTCCTTTGTTGCCTTGGCCTTATGTTTAGGGTCATTGTCATGCTGGAATACCCATCCACGACCCATTTTCAATGCCCTGGCTGAGGGAAGGAGGTTCTCACCCAAGATTTGACGGTACATGGCCCCGTCCATCGTCCCTTTGATGCGGTGAAGTTGTCCTGTCCCCTTAGCAGAAAAACACCCCCAAAGCATAATGTTTCCACCTCCATGTTTGACGGTGGGGATGGTGTTCTTGGGATCATAGGCAGCATTCCTCCTCCTCCAAACACGGCAAGTTGAGTTGATGCCAAAGAGATCGATTTTGGTCTCATCTGACCACAACACTTTCACCCAGTTCTCCTCTAAATCATTCAGATGTTCATTGGCAAACTTCAGACGGCCCTGTATATGTGCTTTCTTGAGCAGGGGGACCTTGCGGGCGCTGCAGGATTTCAGTCCTTCACGGCGTAGTGTGTTACCAATTGTTTTCGTGGTGACTATGGTCCCAGCTGCCTTGAGATCATTGACAAGATCCTCCCGTGTAGTTCTGGGCTGATTCCTCACTGTTCTCATAATCATTGCATCTCCACGAGGTGAGATCTTGCATGGAGCCCCAGGCCGAGGGAGATTGACAGTACTTTTGTGTTTCTTCCATTTGCGAATAATCGCACCAACTGTTGTCCCCTTCTCACCAAGCTGCTTGGCGATGGTCTTGTAGTCCATTCCATCCTTGTGTAGGTCTACAATCTTGTCCCTGACATCCTTGAAGAGCTCTTTGGTCTTGGCCATGGTGGAGAGTTTGGAATCTGATTGATTGCTTCTGTGGACAGGTGTCTTTTATACAGGTAACAAGCTGAGATTAGGAGCACTCCCTTTAAGAATGTGCTCCTAATCTCAGCTCGTTACCTGTATAAAAGACACCTGGGAGCCAGAAATCTTTCTGATTGAGATGGGGTCAAATACTTATTTCCCTCATTAAAATGCAAATCAATTTATAACATTTTTGACATGCGTTTTTATGGATTTTTTTGTTGTTATTCTGTCTCTCACTGTTCAAATAAACCTACCATTAAAATTATAGACTGATCATTTCTTTGTCAGTGGGCAAACGTACAAAATCAGCAGGGGATCAAATACCTTTTTCCCTCTCTGTATAACTGTGACGTATACAATTGTCCTTGCACAATATGGGTCTCTCTATCTCTCACACACACGCACACTAACATACACAGCCCAATTAAAAGCTCTAATTTGAAGAAATCTTGGGTGTCCTCTGCTTCCTGTCTCACCAGATGTTATTGTGCACCTGCAGGCTACAGTGCTATTCTCTCTCTTTCTTCTTCTCTCTCTTTCTGCACTTCATCCTAACTGTGAATAGTCTTTTTAATGCAGTTGGCCCTCTGGGGACCGGCTGGCACTCTGAGTCCCAGACACATCAAGGACAGAGCTGCACCTCTGTTTGCCCCTGTCAAACAGTCTGTGTACAGGGACAATTACAAAAGCAAACTTTCCCCTCAGATGGATCAACTGGGTTTCCAATGGGGATTCGAACTAACAACCTTGCGGTTACCGGCTCAAAGCTTTAACAGCTAGGCTATGTGTGTGTGTGTGTGTGTGTGTGTGTGTGTGTGTGTGTGTGTGTGTGTGTGTGTGTGTGTGTGTGTGTGTGTGTGTGTGTGTGTGTGTGTGTGTGTGTGTGTGTGTGTGTGTGTGTGTGTGTGTGTGTGTGTGTGTGTGTGTGTGTGTGTGTGTGTGTGTGTGTGTGTGTGTGTGTGTGTGTGTGTGTGTGTGTGTGTGTGTGTGTGTGTGTGTGTGTTGTGTGTGTTGTGTGTGTAAACCAGTGGGGTGTGGGTGGGTCCCCTTGTTTTTCTTCTGCAGGACTGTTATAGACACATGCACTTGTTAATCATCTAATATCAGAATGTTGTGCATGTTTTGTAACTCATCAAAACTCTGCAGAATTGACATGTGTAATTATCAAGCTGCTAATGTTGGACAGACTGTGTGCTTGAGCTGTACCACCTATGTTACTTTTGATGTACAAAACCACCCACACTCATTAACTAACACAGTAGTGTACATGCCAGTTATTATAGTGTTTTACACTTTCTTAGCTTAGTGTATATGCATTTTCACATTGTTTAAGTATATGATTATTACAGTCAAGAATGGCTGCATTTAAGATGTAAGAGCCATAATTTAGGCCTACCACTAAAATGCCGTATTATGTACATAGTAAAAGCTCACAGTATTTAACTCAGAGCCTGCGGTTTAATTTTATTAGAAAAGGGACACATTGGAAATATCACATCTTTCACACTTAGTTTTGCAGTACCACACGTCCTCAGCCATAACAAATAGTACACATTGTCACAGACGTAGCCAGCTCCTCGTAGGGCTACACGGGAACCTAACATTGCGCTCATCCATATTCATCCCTTGGAATTGGGGATGGTGACATATGGTTGGTACTCTTGTACATCCCCCTGAACGAGAGACACAAATTCGAAATTGGATTTAACACTTGAATTCCCTGTTGACCAGCATGGCTGACACAATTACCATCCTGGAGATGCCACACACACACACACAGGCCTAATCCAATTAGAACACAACCACTGTGTATGTGTGTGTATTTGTGTGTGTGATCAAGAGAGCGGGAGAGTCTGGTACTGGTACTAATCGTTCCAGTTGTGGACTGGTCAAATCACTCTCCTAGTGAGCCATCCCTCATCTCTGTCTTTCATTCCCATCTCTCTCTCTCTCGCTCTCTCTCTCTCTCTCTCTCTCTCTCTCTCTCTCTCTCTCTCTCTCTCTGTCTCTCTCTCTCTCTCTCTCTCTCTCTCTCTGTCTCTCTCTCTCTCTCTCTCTCTCTCTCTCTCTCTCTCTCTCTCTCTCTCTCTCTCTCTCTCTCTCTCTCTCTCGCTCTCTCGCTCTCGCTCTCTCTCTCTCTCTCTCTCTCTCTCTCTCTCTCTCCTCTCTCTTCTCTCTCTCTGTCCTCCTCTCTCTCTCTCTCTCTCTGTCTCTCTGTCTCTCTGTCTCTCTTTCAATTCAATTTCAATTTAAGGGCTTTATTGGCATGGGGAAACGTATGTTAACATTGCCAAAGCAAGTGAAGTAGATAGTAAACAAAAGTGAAATAAACAATAAATATTAACAGTAAACATTACATTCAGAAGTTCCAAAAGAATAAAGACATTTCAAATGTCATATTATGTATATATACAGTGTTGTAACAATGTGCAAATAGATAAAGTACAAATGGGAAAATCTCTCTCTCTCTCTCTCTTCTCTCTCTCTCTCTCTCTCTCTCTCTCTCTCTCTCTCTCTCTCTCTCTCTCTCTCTCTCTCTCTCTCTCTCTCTCTCTCTCTCTCTCTCTTTCATTCTTCTCTATTCTGTTCTTCATCTTCTATACAGTGGCACTTTGGTTACCCCATGCAAGGGAACTTTTAGCAATGTCTCACTGATAAGAATCAATTACTTTAAATGACCAATGTACCTCTACGTCATAAACAGAACCACTGCAAGAATGAGTGCCATGTGTCTACTGGGCCGTAGACAGGCAGTAGATGGAGATATCTGCCTTGTCTCATCCCATTAATCTCGGTTTATCTCCTATTACACTTGATTCTATCAGGGAAAAGAGGAACCATAAACCATCACATGTTGTGGACAGTCTCATGCGTCCACATGGGTTCATAGGGGCCTACAGTAAATAGTGACCAGAACTGTCACTGTATTGAGCAGGGCCGTGCACAGACCTTTGGGGGGCAGGTGCTCAAAATAAAAATGGGCAAATAAAAAATAAACTTTCATAATTATCAACTCAAAATTCATAACATACCAACTGCCTCTGTAGCCAAGATATCAACATTTATAGGCCTGTTTTTTTTCAACAACACATTCACTCATCACACATTGTAAGCAAGCTAGTGCCAGTGACTCCTAGGTCTAGAGACAACGAGAGATGATTGACATCGGGAAAAGAGTGGCTATCAGCTGATCAAAATGTATATGTATACTGAACAAAAATATAAATGCAACATGTAAAATGTTGATCCCATGTTTCATGAGCTGAAATAAAAGATCCCAGATATTTTCCTTACGCACAAAAAGCTTATTTAGCTCAAATTTTGTGCACAAATTTGTTTACATCCCTGTTATTGAGCATTTCTCCTTTGCCAAGATAATCCATCCACCTGACAGGTGTGGCATATCAAAAAGCTGATTAAACGGCATGATCATTACACAGGTGCACCTTGTGCTGGGGGACAATAAAAAGCCACGCTAAAATGTGCCGTTTTGTCACACAGTTGGTGCCCCTGCACAGTCATGTGAAATCCATAGATTAGGGCCTAATTTATTTATTTCAATTGACTGATTTACTTATATGAACTTGAACTCAGTAAAATCGTTGAAATTGTTGCATGTTGCGTTTATATTTTGATTCAGTATAAATAAGATAGCTTGAAACAAACTAGTTTTTACTTGACAGGAGTTTTTTCTGCTGGTGACATCTATCTCTTACTAACAAGCAGTCGTATTGCCCCATTCTTTGTCCCTAACAGTGAGAGAAACACATGACAGATCCAACTCAAAAGGAGCTTCCTATCGGTATTCAAGTCTCCCCACCTGGCGCCCACAACCAGTGGCCTCAGCATGCAAGTCAGACGAGTGCACTCTTGAGGCGGGAGGGCGAAGGATGGGGAATTTTCTGACATTCAAAAGCTTATGAAATTAGCTAGTTCGATGTGCAATTCGTTACATTTAAAATAAAACAACTTAAGAGACTCAAAATAAAATTAAAAAGTAATTCATAAAATAAAACACACCGAGCTGCAAGGGCACTTTTTCATAAGAGGGCAAAAGGGCAGGTGCTTGGGCACTGGTTGAGCAATATCTGTGCAGGTGTGTGGTATTGAGCTAATACAAGCCGCCCAGACCCCCTGACACCTGAGACAGAGGAAATACAGCCCGCATTACGTCACCTTACCTGTTATAATGGATCTGCTTGTTTGGGTTCATTCCCTACCTGTATGTGTCTGTGCTGATGAAGGGGATACGGCTCAGTGTGTGTGAGTACTGGGAGGCAGGTATTAGCCCTGACAGATCGTACCGTTAATTGCTAATTGTGTTTCTCATTAGGTGCAGGGGTGACAGGTGTTGTTAGTGTGTTGTGAGTTCTCCGGCGCTCTCCCATGACTTGTGCTAACTCCCCCTGCGCTCCATCGCCGATCCACGTGCTAATGGCTCCCCCGAGATCTGCCATCAGCCCCTGCCCTGGGCTCAATGCAGCAAGAGGTTGACTTTAGATACTCTGTAACAGCTGTATGTGAAGTCGCAGCAGGATATGGTTTCCTATATTCTTTTGTTTGTCAGTTCCCTTTTCACATATAGACTCATTCTATTTTTCTCAGTGGTTTGAGTAAAGTAATATATACATAATAGCATTTGAACTATGGTTCATGGAAGCATATTGGTTCTTAAGGTAAGGGCAGAGAGGCCTTCTAAATATTTCAATGTTGTTCCTTTGTTTTGACATCTTGGGTGTGGTCTCATTTTCATACTCTGTAGAATTGACATTGACAATGCTCCCTCTCCTATTTCTGCTGATACTTATACTTAATTCAAAGAATACAACACCAACCAGCTGTACTTAATGGTACATAGTGGTCCATAGTTGTTTGTTTCAATGAATCCCGAATAAAACAGTATTTTGTCGCGCACAATAAGAATAATTTACTATGGAGATAAATCCTACGTTCTCTACCTTTCACATCACAAGACAGAGAGTTTTAATGTACATACGATGTGAGGGTTTCAAATGGATATTAGAAAGGGGGTTCCCCAAGGCTCCATTTTAGGGCCTGTTTTGTTCAGCATTCATCTAAATTATATCGGCAAAGCTGCGAAATACCATTTCACTGCAGAACATACAGTGGGGAAAGAAAGTATTTAGTCAGCCACCAATTGTGCAAGTTCTCCCACTTAAAAAGATGAGAGAGGCCTGTAATTTTCATCATAGGTACACGTCAACTATGACAGACAAAATGAGGAAAAAAAATCCAGGAAATCACATTGTAGGATTTTTAATGAATTTATTTGCAAATTATGGTGGAAAATAAGTATTTGGTCAATAACAAACGTTTCTCAATACTTTGTTATATACCCTTTGTTGGCAATGACACAGGTCAAACGTTTTCTGTAAGTCTTCACAAGGTTTTGACACACTGTTGCTGGTATTTTGGCCCATTCCTCCATGCAGATCTCCTCTAGAGCAGTGATGTTTTGGGGCTGTCGCTGGGCAACACAGACTTTCAACTCCCTCCAATGATTTTCTATGGGGTTGAGATCTGGAGACTGGCTAGGCCACTCCAGGACCTTGAAATGCTTCTTACGAAGCCACTCCTTCGTTGCCCGGGCGGTGTGTTTGGGATCATTGTCATGCTGAAAGACCCAGCCACGTTTTATCTTCAATGCCCTTGCTGATGGAAGGAGGTTTTCACTCAAAATCTCACGATAAATGGCCCCATTCATTCTTTCCTTTACACGGATCAGTCGTCCTGGTCCCTTTGCAGAAAAACAGCCCCAAAGCATGATGTTTCCACCCCCATGCTTCACAGTAGGTATGGTGTTCTTTGGATGCAACTCAGCATTCTTTGTCCTCCAAACACGACGAGTTTAGTTTTTACCAAAAAGTTCTATTTTGGTTTCATCTGACCATATGACATTCTCCCAATCCTCTTCTGGATCATCCAAATGCACTCTAGCAAACTTCAGACGGGCCTGGACATGTACTGGCTTAAGCAGGGGGACACGTCTGGCACTGCAGGATTTGAGTCCCTGGCGGCATAGTGTGTTACTGATGGTAGGCTTTGTTACTTTGGTCCCAGCTCTCTGCAGGTCATTCACTAGGTCCCCCCGTGTGGTTCTGGGATTTTTGCTCACCGTTCTTGTGATCATTTTGACCCCACGGGGTGAGATCTTGCGTGGAGCCCCAGATCGAGGGAGATTATCAGTGGTTTTGTATGTCTTCCATTTCCTAATAATTGCTCCCACAGTTGATTTCTTCAAACCAAGCTGCCTACCTATTGCAGATTCAGTCTTCCCAGCCTGGTGCAGGTCTACAATTTTGTTTCTGGTGTCCTTTGACAGCTCTTTGGTCTTGGCCATAGTGGAGTTTGGAGTGTGACTGTTTGAGGTTGTGGACAGGTGTCTTTTATACTGATAACAAGTTCAAACAGGTGCCATTAATACAGGTAACGAGTGGAGGACAGAGGAGCCTCTTAAAGAAGAAGTTACAGGTCTGTGAGAGCCAGAAATCTTGCTTGTTTCCATGGTTAGTTCCCTGAGATTACACAAATTGTGTTCCCTGATGTTCCTACGACGTCCCAAACTGTTTTAAAATAGTACATAAATCGGCACGGCAAAAAAATCCATGCCTCCTTCTACAATATCTTCCTGGATGCAACCGGCTTTAGACCTGAGGCCCTGGCCTAACCACATGGCTGAATCAGTGGGTCAGTGGTGACAGTGATAGCTTGTCTAATAGAATATCCTGGGTTGATTGTTTTGGTGATTGATAATTATTATTGTTGCTGAGACCCTGGTGTCCCTGTTTACCTCTCCCTGCTCCACTGGTAATCTCTGTTTTCACCGGCTACTAATTACAACCTGAGGCCCTGTCGCAACACGTCCTGAGTCTGACACGTCCCCCCAGTGTCACCTCTGTGTCCCCCACCACTGCCATTAGCCGCACTTGGCAGTCAGTATTAGCCCAGATATTAGCGCCTCGCCGGCCCACCTGCTGCCCTTATGGGACACTCTCATTGGACCCCTATGTGTGTCTGTTCTGTGCTAGTGGGGAGTGGGGACTATCGGGGCACTCTGGAGCACATTGCGCTAATAATAATAATTACCCCCCAGGCACTATCCCAGTCCCTACGTACACAGTCCCGCTAACGAAGTGTCTCAGTCAGGGTCCCGTGCGCCAATAGGCCCTTCCCCAGGGAACGGCACATCTAGTCCACACAATGCACAATACTGCCAACCCCTCATCCCCTGATCCCCTCCTGCTTTGTTAGACTGACTCTTCCTCACCCCCCCCCCCCCCCCCCCTCCTCACCCCTATCTCTCTCTCTCTCTATGCTCCCTGGTCTTCCTTTGATGTCACCTGTGTGGGTTACACTTGACTTTGTCTCTGTAACAGACACTCCCTCCATTTCTCCCTCGCTCCCCTTATGAGAGTGACCCCAGGGAGACCCCCCCCCCCCCCCCCCCACCTCCTTTGTCATGAGATCACTCTGCCCCTCTGGGGGTTCTTATTTTCCTGTTCACACAGCAGATCCATCCAGTGCCAATTAGCTCATCATTTCCACCAACTAATTCACCATCAGCCTCAGCAGTGTGGACTTCTTTCTTGCCACTGCAAATTCTTTGTACGGTATATTTTTTATCGCTTACTTACCTCATGTTTACTTCTGATTAAAAATGCTCAATGGACAGGACAAACATCATGTTATATTGCCCAAGCCAAAAAAAATGTTTACCAAGCTTTTGAGGCCGAAATCAAGTGTTCTGATTAAACTTCTTATGCAACAAGTGAATTTGTATACACTGAACAAAAATATAAACGCAACATGCAACGATTTCAAAGATTTTACTGAGTTACAGTTCATATAAGGAAATCAGTCAATTGAATTAAATTCATTAGGCCCTAATCTATGGATTCCACATGACTGGGAATACAGATATGCATCTGTTGGTCACAGATACCTTCAAAAAAAGGTAGGGAAGTGGATCAGAAAACCAGTCAGCATTTAGTGTGACCATCATTTCCTGATGCAGCGCGACACATCTCCTTTGCATAGAGTTGATCAGGCTGTTGATTGTGGCCTGTGGAATGCTGTCCCACTCCTCTTCAATGGCTGTGCGAAGTTGCCGGATATTGGCGGGAACTGGAACATTTTGTTGTACACGTCGATTCAGAGCATCCCAAACATGCTCAATAGGTGACAAGTCTGGTGAGTATGCCGGCCAGAGAAGAACTTGTATATTTTCAGCTTCCAGGAATTGTGTACAGATCCTTGCGACATGGGGCCGTGCATTATCATGCTGAAACATGAATGATGAATGGCATGACAATGGGCCTCAGGATCTCGTCACGGTATCTCTGCATTCAAATTGCCATCGATAAAATGCTATTGTGTTTGTTGTCCGTAGCTTATGCCTGCCCATACCATAACCCCACTGCCTCCATGGGACACTCTGTTCACAACATTGACATCAGCAAACCGCTCTCCCACACGTCTGCCATCTGCCTGGTACAGTTGAAACCGGGATTCATCCGTGAAGAGCACACTTCTCCAGCATGCCAGTGGCCATCAAAGGTGAGCATTTGCCCACTGAAGACGGCTACGATGCCGAACTGCAGTCAGGTCAAGACCCTGGTGAGGACGACGAGTTCACAGATGAGCTTCCCTGAGACAGTTTCTGACAGTTTGTGCAGAAATTCTTCGGTTGTGCAAACCCACAGTTTCATCAGCTGTCCGGGTGGCTCGCCTCAGACCATCCCGCAGGTGAAGAAGCCAGATGTGGAGGTCCTGGGCTGGCGTGTAGGACGTACTGCCAAATTCTCTAAAACTACATTGGAAGCGGCTTATGGAAGATAAATTAACATTCAATTATCTGGCAACAGCTCTGGTGGACATTCCTGCAGTCAGCATGCCAATTGCACACTCCACCAAAACTTGAGACATCTGTGGCATTGTGTTGTGTGACAAAACGGCACATTTTAGAGTGGCCTTTTATTGTCCCTAGCACAAGGTGCACCTGTGTAATGATCATGCTGTTTAATCAGCTTCTTGATATTCCACAACTGCCAGGTGGATGGATTATCTTGGCAAAGGAGAAATGCTCACCGAAAGGGATGTGAACAAATTTGTACACAGAATATGTGCAAAATAAGTTTTTTGTGCGTATGGAAAATGTCTGGGATCTTTTATTTTAGCTTATGAAACATGGGACCAACACTTTACATGTTGCGTTTATATTTTTGTTCAGTATAGATTCAAAATATAATAAAGTGCCAGTGCCAACTCCTTTCAGTAAATTCCATTAATATCTGTGACAAAGGAACAACCTCTACTGTACTTCAAATAAGCCCATACTGTTAACAATAGACGGTACCATAGATCTCTGAGAGGTGTTCCTGGAGTGCCACGATGCCACTCACTCTTTGATCCCTCCTGGAGGCTTGGGCGGCGTCAGTGGTGGCTGGGACGGTGCACAGATCTGATTGAATGTGACAGGAGATCCCTGAACAAGGCTGAAGTGTCCAGACACATCTTTGTCCCCATCACACAGACAGATGTGTCGGTTAGATTGAAGTTATGTACCGAATGTCTATACAACTTAAATTTAATCGAATATGTCATGCATGTCATACTCAAACTGTCAATGAGGTGACCTGGCAGTACATGACAAAACAGTCTGTGATATGATTTCTGTACCATTGTTCTCACACCTATGTATGGTGTGGATTGACACAAACAGCTACTAACAGGTACATTTTTATGTTTGGATATAACACCATTACATACTGTAGTGGAAAACTTTTTCAAACATAATTTATAGCTTTGTCTTTTCACTATCGCATTGGTCTTTTTCTAATGATATGGGGATGATTCCACAGTAAACTGAATTTTAAGTTGTTTCAGTCACACTTTATTTGGATAGTCCCATATAGAGTATCCCACATAGATCTACAGATGGTCACACTATCAACAAACTATCTGTTGATAAGCAAATGCTTGCTAAGGTTCAGGTTCAGGTTTGGTTTAGAATAGGGGTAAGGGTTAAAGTTAGGGCTAGGGTTAGGCTAAGGGTTAAGTTTAGGGTTAGGGTTAGTTGAAATGTTGTTGACAGTTATTGAACATTTACTGAACATCTACAAACCATCTACTTGGGACTATCCAAATAAAGTGTTACTGTTGTTTCTTTTAACAGACTTTCAAGCTATCTATACTGTGATTGATGTAGAATTAGTCCATAATAACGTTTCACTGCCATTCTGCTTCTAGTTTATGCCTTGCCATTCAAAGTGTCACTTCATCACTTAAATAGCCAATAATCTGTGCAACACAACAACAGTCTATTTAGATCTTCTCTTTCTTCTGGCAAATACTATTTAAACAACCTGGTAAACATGTCTGTCTTAATTCATTATTCTCTTCCCCATCATGATCAAGCCTCTCGATTTAATGAGGCAAATAGATATTTCTGCAGTGATTGTCTCTCTCCCTCAAAGTATTAAGACTATTAAATGGACACATCTGTTTTTAATTAGGAGCTAAAGTCACCTCGACGCTGCCTTCCATTTTAATGTACTTTGAGCGGTGATTCCATCATGCCTCCCCCTGACAAACAATGCAGTGTTTCTCTGCAGCTCTGTAAACAATGGCCTAAAATTAGATAAGTAAGGAAGCATTAAACAATTCTACTGGCATACAAGAGACACTGAGGTACACAGAAAGGCCTATCCAGCTCATTCATTTGATTGTACCTGCAGTGCAGGGTTATGTCCAGCAGTATAATGACATACATTACATAATTGCCCCATCCGTCTTTATGTAATTAAAGACAATAGCATCTCAGGGATTTGTCGATACAGAGAGTAGGCAAGTAGGCTGTTTGAATGTCTTTGGTTTGGTTCCTGTTGCTATATCAAATTAAAGTTGATTGGTCGCGTACACAGTTTTGCAGATGTTATCACAGGTGCAGCGGAATGCTTGTGTTTCTAGGTTCTAGGTGGCCTAATAGCACCTTGGATGTTTGCGTCAGAGATTTATAGGAACAAATATCAATACATTTTGTTTTGTGGCCTTACAAATAATGACAAATTATCAGTGGTCCTCAAGGTGCATAAGGATCTGCTGATTATTTTATTGAACTTGACTCACCCCCCCTGAGTAGTGTAACCCTATAGGGGTACCATGATAAAGGTTAGTCGATGAAGCATGATGTTGGTTTTGAACATGAGGCATATGTGCATACGGTGCAAGCAGTCACGTCCACACTGAAGGGAAATGCAGTGCATTGTGGGATGCTGCTTTTGGTTAGTTGGGGAGGGAAGCAGGCAGGTGTGAGACTCCGGGAGGCGGCTCTCAGAGCCAGGTCCCTGTAGAATAACCCATAATTGGAAGGCAGAACTCATGAGCACCTTCTGGGTAGGGATGCTATGGTGCTTGACTTAGCTCCACCTGCCACCTAGTGGAGTAGAGGCGCTTTTGTGAGAGAGATTGTAGATCAGGCTTTTACATTTTAACCAGTGCATACAGTATATGAAAGCTAGTATCTCAGGTCTTGTGCACTAGATATTAGTCTGGCCATTTTGAGGAACTGAAACCATTTGTTTGTCCTTTTGAAAGGCTTTGTTGGTGAGGTGTTCTTGATTTTTTTCGCAGCTGACAAAGGTAGACATTAAAACGCATGTATTATCTATGTGGAACACATGCTGTGTAATTGCTCGGGGTCTGAGTTCAATGGAACAGGTTCATTATGCATGACTGTGTCTTGTTAGGTGGCCAAAGTAGGCAAATAGACAGGCTGAATCCTGCATACTTGTTATACACTATAACAGATACAGGTGTGTTGTGAGAATTTGAATTACAATTTGGCCTGTTGTGTATGCAGGCAGAGGAAGGATTATCCGTAGGGCAAATCATGTTCCTTTTAGATTGTCTTTCACAGAGGAACCCATGTGATGCTATGCTCTTCTTTGTGAGATGCTAACTAAGGGTTGTCTGAATAGCACCTAAACAATATAAAATGCCTTATGTGCTCTTTATAGAGGAACAACATGTGAATATATAACCCACACATCCATAACTGACATCCCAGTCAGTATGCAACTGTCCCAGTGTATGGATGTCTTAATCTTCAGTTGTTTATGGCCCTCCTGTAGCTCAGTTGGTAGAGCATGGCGCTTGCAACGCCAGGGTTGTGGGTTCGATTCCCACGGGGGGCCAGTATGAAAAATGTATGCACTCACTAACTGTAAGTCGCTCTGGATAAGAGCGTCTGCTAAATGACTAAAATGTAAATGTTTATGATGTAACATTATGCATGTAGTACCGCCTACGGCCACTGAAGGTCAGTATAACACCTCTTATTGAAACGTTCTTATACGAATGTGTAGAGCAATGATTATTACCTTACATGTCGCAAGCGCATGAAAAGGATACCATTGTTTGGGTACTTCTAAACAAGTTCTAGTTTGGAAAGTACAGCTGTTTTAATTGTTTGGTAGTGTCCCACATTTCCGTATGTTTGTTTTGGTAGGCTACTATACACTGAGTGTACAAAACAGGAACACCTTCCTAATATTGAGTTGCACCCCTTTTGTCCTCAGAACAGCCTCAATTCGTCGGGGCGTGGACTCTACAAGGTGTCGAAAGAGTTCCACAGGGATGCTGGCCCATGTTGACTCCAATGCTTCCCACAGTTGTGTCAAGTTGGCTGGTTGTCCTTTGGGTGGTGGACTATTCTTGATACACACGGGAAACTGTTGAGGGTGAAAAACTCAGCAGTGTTGCAGTTCTTGACAGACTCAAACTGGTGCGCGTGGCACCTACTACCGATCCCCATTCAAAGGCACTTAAATATTTTGTCTTGCCCATTCACCCTCTGAATGGCATACATACACAATATTTGTCTCAATTGTCTCAAGGTTTAAAAGTCCTTCTTTAACCTGACTCATCCCCTTCATCTAAACTAATTGAAGTGGATTTAACAAGTGACATCAAAAAGGGATAATTTCACCTGGATTCACCTGGTCAGACTATGTCATGGAAAGAGCAGGTGTTCCTAATGTTTTGTACACTCATTGTATATGCCATGGGTGGGCTGTAAAGGTAGCCTAATGTGATCTAGGCCTTTCCTCTCAAAATAACTTTGATCATTCCCCTAAACACCCCGACCCACACTCATTTTCACATTTGTAAAATCATTAATGGGTAGGCCACATAAGAAATCTATATCCAGTGAATTTGTTTTTGATCATTCAAAAGCTTTCTCAAGTCCTTAAAATGTGTATTTTTGACTCAGTCACTTTGAGACTAATAATTTAACGATCTGAGGCCTAGAGGAAGACACTCTGTCACAGTTTTCAGTAATGAGTCACTCAGAGATCCAGTCAAGGGGAGATAGTAATGATGTTTATGAAAGAAAGTAGAAGAAGTGGTGTGTGTGTACATTGGATATAAAAAGTCTACACACCCCTGTTAAAATGCCAGGTTTTTGTGATGTAAAAGTATGAGACAAAGATAAATCATGTCAGAACTTTTTCCACCTTTAATTTGACCTATAACGTGAACAATTCAATTGAAAAACAAACTGAAATCTTTGAGGGGAAAAAATAAAAAACTCACAAAAACCTGGTTGCATAAGTGTGCACACCCTTAAACTAATACTTTGTTGAAGCACCTTTTGATTTTATTACAGCACTCAGTCTTTTTGGGTAGGAGTCTATTAGCATGGCACATCTTAAAGTGGCAATATTTGCCCACTCTTCTTTGCAAAAGCGCTCCAAATCTGTCAGATTGCAAGGACATCTCCTGTGCACAGCCCTCTTCAGATCACCCCAGAGATGTTCAATTGGATTCAGGTCTGGGTTCTGGCTGGGCCATTCCAAAACCTTAATCTTCTTCTGGTGAAGCCATGCTTTTGTGGATTTGGATGTGTGCTTTGGGTCGTTGTCGTGCTGAAAGGTGAACTTCCTCTTCATCTTCAGCTTTCTAACGGACGCCTGAAGGTTTTGTGCCAAAATTGCCTGGTATTTGGAACTGTTCATAATTCCCTGCACCCTGACTAAGGCCCCAGTTCCAGCTGAAGAAAAACAGCCCCAAAGCATGATGCTGCCACCACCATGCTTCACTGTGAGTATGGTGTTCTTTGGGTGATGTGCAGTGTTGTTTTTGCACCAAACATACCTTTTGGAATTATGGCCAAATAGTTCAACCTTGGTTTCATCAGACCATAGCACATTTTCCCACGTGCTTTTGGGGGACTTGATGTTTGTTTTTGCAAACTTCAGCCGGGCTTGGATGTTTTTCTTTGTAAGAAAAGGCTTCCGTCTTGCCACCCTACCCCATAGCCCATTCATATGAAGAATACGGGAGATTGTTGTCACATGTAGCACACAGCCAGTACTTGCCAGAAATTCCTGCAGTTCCTTTAACGTTGCTGTAGGCCTCTTGGAAGCCTCCCTGACCAGTTTTCTTCTCGTCTTTTCATAAATTTTGGAGGGACGTCCAGTTCTTGGTAATGTCTCTGTTGTGCCATATTTTCTCCACTTGATGATGACTGTCTTCACTGTGTTCCATGGTATATGTAATGCTTTGGAAATTATTTTGTACCCTTCTCCTGACTGATATCTTTCAACAATGATATCCCTCTGATGCTTTGGAAGCTCTCTGTGGACCATGGCTTTTGCTCTGAGATGCAACTAAGAAAATGTCAGGAATATCCTACTAGAACAGCTGAACTTTATTTGTGATTAATCAGAGTCACTTTAAATGATGGCAGGTGTGTGATTGGTTAATTCTGAACACAGCCACATCCCCAGTTATAAGAGGATGTGCACACTTATGCAACCAGGTTATTGTAAGGTTTTTATTTTTCACCCTCAAAGATTTCAGTTTGTTTTTCAATTGAATTGTTCACATTATAGGTCACATTAACAGTGGAAAAAGTTCTGACATGATTTATCTTTGTCTCATTCTTTTACATCACAAAAACCTGGCATTTTAACAGGGGTGTGTAGACTTTTTATATCCACTGTATGTATGTATTCTGAGTAAATGGTTTTCTCCCTTCAACCCCCACTCTGTCTAGCCTGGAATACAAACTTGAATACTATGTTTCACCATTGTTTCATTTGAACAGTTTAGATTCCAGGCTACATTATAATAAATAATTGATTAGATTTATATAGCACTTTTCTACCAACTGAGGTACTCAAAGTGCTTTACATAGTAAGGGAGAAACTCACCTCATCAATCACCAATGTGCAGCAGCCACCTGGGTGATCTACAGCAACCATTTTTGTGCCAGAATGCTCACCACACATCAGCTGGAGAGGTGAGGAGTGACATATGCCAATTAAGAATGAGGGGGATGATTAGGTGGCCATGATGGAATGGGGCCAGGTTGGGAATTTAGCCATGACATCGGGGTTAATACCCCTACTCTTAAGATAAGTGCATTGGATTTTTAATGACCACAGTCAGGACACTCGTTTAACGTCCCATCCGAAAAGGGCACCCTTAGCAGGGCAATGTCCCCTTCATTGCCCTGGGACATTGGGATCTCCTTAGACCAGAGGGAAGAGTGCCCCTACTGGCCCTCCAACACCACTTCCAGCAGAATCTGGTCTTCCATCCAGGGACCGACCAGGACCGACCCTGCTTAGCTTCAGAGGCAAGCCAGCAGTGGGATGCAGGGTGGTATGCTGCTGGTAAATGTGTCCTATTGAAACAACAATAGATCATAAACCAGACAGGAACCAGCTGCTTCTGCAATTACGTTAATATTCTTCCACACGCTTATTGGTTCACCCACCATTCTAATCGAGTAAGAGGGAACAAGACTATCACACACGGTAACTGAAACTGTAGGTCATTTCCCTCTGGTTTGATTGAGAATGTATTTCATAGCACTCTTTATTTCCATATACTACATTGTTCTTCCTCTCTGTGATGAACAAGTCTAGCTGTTACAGAAGTTACGTGAGGAGGATCAGGTGGTTCCTCACGTCACAGTTCAAATCCCGGGACACTGCTTTTGTTCGAGGCAGAAGGATGAATGACTTCACCACACCACCGAACCATTACATCAACTGTTGTTGTGCTATGTCCTGTATGTCTGCATTGTCCTCTGAGAATGTGGTATTATGTGGAAATCAAAAACAGAATACAGTTGCAGTTTGTTAGGGAGCAGGGAAAGGAAGCCAGGGCTAACAGCACTGCACCAGGCCACCAGCCCAAACAGAGGCACAATGTTCATTGGCAAGAACAAGTAGTTATTGTGTCGTGCCATGATAAAACTGAGTTCGCGCAACAGTGAAAGGAACGGAGGACCAGTCAACGCTAGGTTCTTTGTCAAGGTCCTGCTAGGTTAGTTACCAAAAAGATGCACAGTATTCCTATAACACTGGGATTTTAGCGTCAAGATCGTATCTTGGGTTATTGATAGTCTGACATGGCATCGCCACTTCCCAGGTATCTCAATTGTATGTTGATACTTTTTTTATCATCAATGTGCATAGTACACATTGGTCGATATGACGAGACAACTTCATCTGTGAGACATTGTGAGAACATTGGGTGGTCAAGCTAACAAGGAGAGCTGTTCAATGTCATTTTGACAATGCAACACTTGAAACTCTTGATGCGGAACATTTCCACTTTACATTTTAACTAGACAACTTGTTAAAGAATTACATAAACAGAGCACCCTGCAGACCTGGCTTGTATACGTGTTCCATTAAGCTTCTCTTGAGATAAGCACACAATTTCTCCTGTATAGCTTATAGTTGAGAGGAAAAACAGGGTATTGTTCACTATGTTGTTAGCAGCAGACAAGCAATTCCCTGAACATGCCAGCCACAAGCTAAACTGATAAGCAGCTAGCTAGCGATACATCTCTTTATGTGAAGGTAGAAAAATACTCTCAGTGCTAGCATTAGCTCTGTAAGCGCTCTATTTATCTGTTTGTGGGCCTTTTCTTTGAATACTCTTTCTAGTGTTGAGGCTTATGCCTCGATCATGATTGCGGTGCTTAGTCTGCGGAGAGGCGCATAGCACTAAGTGCTCTGTATGAGCAACACTGGCTTTCTACAAAGGGGGCCGCCGAGCGAGAGCAATACGCTCTGGGACGTGCAGTTTAGTGACTGGCAGAGCATGAATTATTCAACGTGAAAAGATAGTGTATCTTTCTAATACAAGGCTACAGTTTGTTCAGCTGCCTCTGGTTATTCCTAGAGAACGTTGCACAGAAGCCTGACCCATAAATCAGTTATGGATCAAAGGACTCTTTTCTCTGTGGGTTAAGAAATGTCATTTCTCTTTCTCAAAACAGTGGCAGGGGTAGAATAGGAGTTTGAGTGAGCAGTGAAAAGGGATGAATGTGGATCGATATGAGCTGAGGGAGCAGAGCAGAGCTGAGAGAAGGCATTGGCTGACCTTGGCTCCATAGCCTTAGCTCAGACTGCTTCTCCAGCAGTTAAATCACACCATGGCATGCCAGCCAGATGTGGCTCCGAGAATGAGGCCTGGTCCACAGCTAGACAAATGGCCTCCACTGCTTCATCACGAAGACCACAAGGAGACTCGCTTCTCAGGCCAGACCAGTGACCAGAGGATTGCACGTACATGTACATCTCCGGTCATCTCACTCACAAGTCTACGGTGGTCTACAGTGGCACACAAGCACAACTGCATAAACAAAACAAACACATACATACAGTGCCTTGCGAAAGTATTCACCCCCCATGGCATTTTTCCTATTTTGTTGCCTTACAACCTGGAATTAAAATTGATTTTTGGGGGGTTTGTATCATTTGATTTACACAACATGCCTACCACTTTGAAGATGCAAAATATTTTGGGGGGTGAAACAAACAAGAAATAAGACAAAAAAAACAGAAAACTTGAGCGTGCTCCTTGATCTTCATGGTGCCGCTTGCTTGGTGGTGCCCCTTGCTTAGTGGTGTTGCAGACTCTGGGGCCTTTCAGAACAGGTGTATATATATACTGAGATCATGTGACACTTAGACTGCACACAGGTGGATTTTATTTAACTAATTATGTGACTTCTGAAGGTAATTGGTTGCACCAGATCTTATTTAGGGGCTTCAAAGCAAAGGAGGTGAATACATATGCACGCAACACTTTTCTGTTATTTATATAAAAATTTAAACAAGTTATTTTTTTCATTTCACTTCACCAATTTGGACTATTTTGTGTATGTCTATTACATGAAATCCAAATAAAAATCCATTTAAATTACAGGTTGTAATGCAACAAAATAGGAAAAACGTCAAGGGGGCTGAATACTTTTGCAAGGCACTGTACAACATACGAGGCTGTCAGTCCTAAAGCAAACATTGGGTAGGTAATTTATTAGCCAACGCATCACCCACTAAATATCTTAGTCTAGACCTTTCACAATGTTACAAAGCAAATCTATTCCAAACGTACAGATTTCTTATTTATGGGGAATGTGTCTTCACTGGTTGTTGACGTGATCTGCGAGGCCCTGTCTTCTGTCTGTGGTCGACTAATACTAACCAGACACTGTTTGTCACAGGCATCCAGAAGAGGCATTCGAATGTTTAACAGTAAGGTTTTTACTAGTTTATACACAGCCTGCCATGTATTCAGGTGTAATAGTCATAAAAACAACACATTATACCCAGATTTGAGTCATTACCTCAGATGTTGCAGCTGAACTGACATGAATCCCAACTCTCATTATGAGGACTATATGTTTAATTTATAAAGTATGACAAACATACTGTTCAAAAGTTTCATACACAACACATCACCGGGGGCACACTGCCTGCCCTCCAGGACATCTACAGCACCCGGTGTCACAGGAAGGCCAAGAAGATCATCAAGGACCTCAGCCATCCGAGCCACGGCCTGTTCACCCCACTACCAACTAGAAGGCGGAGACAGTACAAGTGCATCAAAGCTGGGACCGAGAGACTGAGAAACAGCTTCTATCTCCAGGCCATCAGACTGTTAAACAGTCACCACTAGCTGACCTCCATCCATTACCATTCCCTGAACCTTAGTCATGGTTCTAGCCGGCTACCACTCTGTACTCTACCCTGCACCTTAGAGACTGCTGCCCTATGTACATGGTCAATGAACACTTGTGACTTTAATAATGTTTACATACTGTTTTACCCACTTTATATGTATCCTATATAACATATTTCTTATTATTTGTTCTGTATCGTTTAGCTTTTTATTGCTAGGTATTACTGCACATCTGCAATTCTGTGTACGCGACCAATAAACGTTGATTTGATCTATTCTAAATGCTATTGTGGTGCTGTACTCTAGTTTAACTTCCAGGGGACAATCTTTTTGCTTTTCTAAGAACATTTCCTGGGGTTCTTTGTCCTTTGATGTGTTGGGGTGCTTGTTTTTCTCTACAGACCAGTGACCACAATGCAGTGGTCTATCAGGGCAATGAAGTAGAAACAAATTGAGTGACAAAAATAGATTGCGTGTGTATATGTTTGCATGGGTTATCAGCTGTGCGTGCATGTCTGTGTGTGTATGTGTTTTTGTGAACATGTGCCAGACACGTCTATGGCAAACTTCGCTAGATATCCCTAGGCTCTTTCCACTCCTATCAGCACACTGAACTAATCAATAGCGATGCTTCAGTTCCTCCAGCAGCTCCATGCGATGGCTGTCCTTGAACAGTAACAGCATTAAAACAACACACTGTAGAATGTTAATGAATGTGCATACGGTCTGTCAATGAATCTGACACCAGACACCATAAACGATTTGACGTGGTTTATTCTGAAGGTTTTCGGGAATTAACAGATAAGAGTAAAACCGGTATTGAGTTTTAAACTAGTTTTTTCTTCTCCATCGGTAAAAATGGTTAACAACAGTTATAAATACAACAACTGTCACAGCACTGAAGTTCATGAATTACTTTTTGTCCCAGTGTGGGCCCAGTTAAAACACTGGTGGTGAAATATGAGATCCAGAGGTGGTGGTGGATGGCTAAAGTTGACCAGGAGCAACACTGTTTCAGCACCGTGGAGAGAATAAACAGAGGACAAATGCAAACTAGAAGCAACTGGTGGGGAAAGGAAGGTTAAGATGGATGGATGTGAGGAAGACCATCCATCCCCTTTGTTGACTGATTTGTAGCAATGAGGCACAGTCATATATCGAACAGTATTCATGAATAGGGTGCTAGTTAGTCGTCAGCACAGGTTTGGAATCCATTATTACTTTGTATTTCTTACTCAATTCTCTCACATGGAATGGCGCAATGATACCAAACGTTAGGCCTAACGCGCTACTCTCTTCGTGGTTCCTTCCCAAAGCGGTTGCTGGTTGTGTTGGAGACTTGACTGCCACCCTTGGACCACACACTGAGGTTTACATTCTCTAGCCGTCCCAATGTCTCGACAAAGGAACTCTCCAGTGGGAAAGTGTAAAAGGTCACATCGTAGTGACACCCCAATTTCACATCTGTACAGACAAATAAAATAGTTATTTTTAATGGACGAGCCATTTCCTTTACAAAATAAATCTTATTTCTCAAGAACACAATAATAAAATGATGCACGTTCCAGAAAAAGTAACACAACTCCATATATACACATACTATTTTGGCAGACAAGAACAAGTTCATTAATTGTAAACAGCTCTCTCTTCCTCCCTTTCCTTCTCTCCATCTTTCCTCTTCCTGTTTCCTATTACATTCACAGCTCTAGTTTCTGGTTGGTCAGAAACCCATAAATTGTGCTTAAGAAATCCTTGGACCTTTCAGAGCGGCTCTCCTAGGGTCAGACCCTGGGGTCCGCCTGTAAATAAGTGCACTGTCTCTACAGTAGGTCACTGCTTTAAGACTGTCCCGTGGCTGCAAGTTCACTTGGCCCTCCTAGTTGACCCGCAACATCTTGCTGTTGGACGTTAAGGTGGGCAGGAGGGGTTAAGGGCTTTTTGTGTGGGACTGGGTTAAGCAAAGGGAGGTTTGAGTGGGACTGGGGTGGGAATGGAATGGTTGTATACGGCACTGGAATAAGAATAGTTTTGTGTGGCAACGGCACTGGAACAGTTATACTGTTGTTAGGTTTGTGTGGGACTGCGGTAAGGATAAGGAGGTTTCTGAATGCCACTAGGGTAGGCAAGGGGCTTGGGGGTATGAAGGGTTTAGGGCGTAAGCCTTCAGTTGTCCTCCTCAGAGAGCTCGTCCTCCGCCATGGCTTTCTCGGGGATGGCGTCCAGGCTGCGTGGTCGGGTCCTGGACTCGGAGCCTGCCGTGCTCCCTGATGGCCCGTCCTTACTGAGGTTACAGGTGAGGGCGGCGTAGTGGATCTGCTTCAGGTTCTCCTGGACCTCACTCTTTGCATGCTTCAGCAGGTCCGCCTGGCCCTGGAGGGGAGGCAGGGACATGACAGGAATGGCAATATAGAGACAATGGAGCATGCATCAACAACTTGAATCTCCAGTTTAAACAGAAAGACAAAGGGTGAAACCAATAGTACCTTAAAAAGGTCACGAAGCGAGAGAGTAGTGTGGTACTGTAATCTTAGCTGTATGCGGTCAGACAGTGGAGTCCTACATCTCCCCAATGCCCACGGAGCGTAACCACTGCTTCTGTGTATAATGAATTATGCAGCATAGCCACACACTCACCAGGCACCAACTCAATTTCCCAGGACCATGTATAAATGATGAGCCCAAACGCTCATGCAATTAACACATGCAAATATCACGAATAAATATGCAGAAGGTCATTCATCGATAATTACCCCTTGCATGGACAGAGGGGTTAAATGAATGGCAAGAAGGCAAATACATCAGACTGAATGTGTGCAATGTAACTAGCTCAGACATAAGCTGTTATTCCACCGCGCTGCAGCTGAAAAACAAATGTCAATTTAAACCTTATGTCCCTTCTGTAAACAAACTCTCTCAAAAAAAATTATGTTTTCCTCATTTAGTGAAGCTTGACTGCACTGTGGAATCTGAATCTCTAAAGTATTTGCTCTGAAGTTGTTTCTTGAATTTAAATTCACTGCCTATGCCTGTCCTCAATAAAACAAACAATAAGTTAAACCTCTTAAATGCAACTAAATGTAATCAAAAAAGTAATTACGTAATCCCCAAAAGTAATTATTTATCATGAGAGGACCATAAACAATAACTAGTAATGCTGCATACTTAAACTCACCTTTCTGGTAAAAATAGTTATAGATTGCTGAGGTGTAGTCAATATTTCCTATTCAACAAAATTGTATGATTTTTTTCCTTCTAAATATATTATAATCAATTTATAAAATGACCAACTATAAGATTTCACCTTCCTTATAACTGTGAAATACATATTTGTATATTTAGTGTACAAAGTTTCTAAAGGTCTCTCTTGATCAAAACGTCTGCCCCCATCGCTGTGAACGTCTCAGAGTTCGAGATTGGCTTCCTGAACTCGTTAGGAGCTCGCCTTTAATCTCATATGAATCTTGTCCATCTATGACAAACAGAAAGTGTTTTTTTGTTTAAAATCTATTATTTATTTTAGATTACTGGCTATAAATCGATCTCTATAGCGACATAATCACTCTTTCCTGCTGCGTTACAGTGTAAGGATTCCAGGCATATGAGTTGTTAGTGGCTGTGACGTAGACTTCAGACAGGAGTTGATGGACAGTCGGAAGAGCGAATGAAATGGTAGGAGGGACATCCCAGCTTCAAGTGGTGTCAGATTTCACATCCTACTTCATACAGGCAGAAGAGACATACAACTGTGTCCGTGAAAATCAGGGCTACCGCTCAATGCAAGTCATATCGATTTATAAGTGATAATTTAGTCCGGGACCGGAACCAGCACCAGAAAACCCTAAACAGGGGACCTGACATCGAAGAGGTTTTAAACGGTTTACTGGTAGCTAAAAGATTGATTTCACAAAACTTATAAAAGCTACAAAAAACTGTCAGAAAAAAAAGAATGCAAAAACAAATTACTCAAACTAAGTGGTCATCATCCTTACCTTGAGGATGGTTATGTTCCAGGTGAAGCTCTCCACAGCCTTGGACAGCTTCCTGCCCTTCAGGCCCTCCTTCACTGCCATGTCATGGAGGTTCTCATGGAACTCCATCGCTGGGGAGAGAGGGGTCAGGGGACACGAGTTTTACAATATGTATTCACACACATTTGTCACAGAGGCTAGCATTGACGTACAATGCTCAATGCATTTATATGCTAGGTTTGCATGAAATGCCAATTGGGGTTAGGTAAGTGTCAACACTATGGGAAAAGCCTTAAGCCAAGGCCTCCACACATTTGGTTTCATTCTTGACGTGTGAGAAAATGATAAAAAACCAACACACTTTAGATGATCCTACGTTAAGTGATCGCATTCATTTCAGATTCAACCATCTCCTGTCTCTGTCAGTTTCTATGTTTGTCTCTCTGTACATACAGTACTTGAACTACCTGGTGTAGGTCTTGTTTTCATTGTCTATATCCAGGGGTGTAAAGTACTTAAAAATAATTTGAAGTACTACTTAAGTAGTTCTTTGGGGTATCTGTACTTTACTATTTATATTTCACAACTTTTACTTTACTACATTCCTAAAGAAAAGTATGTACTTTTTACTCCATACATTTTCCCTGACACTCAAAAGTACTCGTTACATTTTGAATGCTTAGCAGGACAGGAAAATGGTCCAATTCACACACTTATCAAGAGAACATCTCTGGTCATCCCTACTGCCTCTGATCTGGCGGACTCACTAAAACACAAATGCTTCATTTGTAAATGATGTCTGCGTGTTGGAGTGTGCCCCTGGCTATCTGTAGATTTTTTAAAAAGAGAAAAAAAAGAACATTGTGTCATTTGGTTTGCTTAATATAAGCAATTTGAATTGATTTATACTTTTACTATTGATACTTAAGTATATTTAAAACCAAATATTTTTTGACTTTTACTCAAGTAGTATCTTACCCGGTCACTTTTACTTGAGTCATTTTCTATCAAGGTATCTTTACTTTTACTCAAGTATGACAATTGGGTAGTTTTTCCACCACTGTCTATATCATTTTTGTCCTTGAGTACGGCGCTACAAAGCAGAATTGAAAATGGAAATGGCACCAGCCTGTCTGGCCGTTAAGGTGCTTGGTAACGGGAGCTTGGTATACTACTAATAGCGTCACCAGACTCAGTTGATGGCATACACACACACACACGCACTGAAACGGTCGGATTGAGTATGCTCAGATCTATCGCGGCGCTCTATCAGTTCTGGGTCGGTTCCCAGCCCTGTTGGTGTTGTTTCCATGGCAACACCAAATACCGTACATGTGAGATATAGCGTGGGGTGGGTGTGGGTTGGATGGATGTTGATGATTCTGAGGAGGACTGTGATATTGGCACTCCAGCAGTAAGCACATAGCTGACCTAGATGAAGTGTCGAGATGGAGAAAATGGCAAAATAAATGTTCACAAATTAGGCCCAGGTTAAGGCTAGTATTGTATTCTCTTACAGAGAATGTGTAGGGTATAGATATTTTTTTGAATTGGACCATACACAGTGCTAATAATCTGTTACTCCCAGCCTTTTTGATGTTGTGCACTGTGAAACATCTGAATGATTCCGGAATGATTTTCCCCCACCCTCAGGTGCTGTGCTGCTGTAACTACAATCAATGCTTTTGTACGCATGAAGCATGAGTGTGCTGGGGAGACACACACACACACACACCTCTCAGCATGGGGTTGCTTAGCAACGCAGTGTAGAGTTGGGGGTGTGTGGGGCGGGGGACGCATTCTGTCATTCTGAGCAAGCCCTTTCAAACTCAATTTTCTGCAAGCTTATGCTCGCTGACAAAGACTGTATGGAGCCACCAAAGGTTCTCAGTCACCTTTGACAGTCCATAACCGAGCGGCAGGTAGGAAAGGGGTTTGCCGTGGCCAATGACAATACATCAGGGATTAGCTTCTTTAGCTGGTGTAATCTTCTCCCTCGTCTGCCTGGAGCTCAATAACTGTCAGTATAATGAACTTGGACCAGAGCGCCCAGTCATAGGAAATATTAATGAAACCGTTTCCCCAACCTGTAATGTAGCCTAGGCTAAATCCCCATTGGTATAGTCAAACGGTGCCATGCATGTACATAAAAATATATTTTATGAAAGATGATCTGCCTATTTACTAGCTTTATTAATAATGGATTGAATCGCAAAAGCAACATACCTCCTGAATCGATGATGCATTTTAACATGTAGAAGATCATCTACCGTATTTAGTGGCCACAGCCCATTACTGTAATGGGGTTTTTCCATTCATGTTATGTTCCACATTTTCTTTGCAGCTTGTTTTCTAGGTAGTTTGGAAAAGTTAACCTAGGTGGGATCTGTTATAAGCAGTACTCTGTCCAGACTAGGTGTCTTGGGGTTCAGCTATTGAATTGTCCCAGATGTTATTTGGTACCTGTGTGAGTGTCATGTTTTGCATTTGATCAGTGCGTTTCAGACAGTAAGTACTGATCTTTATTTAATGTTACCCAGAGGGTCTTTTGACACGGTTTGCTCTCTCTGAGTGGTTATGATGGAATACTCAGAACTCCAGTAGCTGTTACTGGAATGTTCTGCTCACTGTCCGGAGGGAATACAGTTTGTATTGACCCATTTTCCACTCACAGCTGACAATACGTATTGATGAAATTAGAACATTAATTTCTTGTTGCTTAGTTTACCATCTGCTGTGTCCTATTTTGCAAATGTCGGTGGTTGAATCCAGCCCAGTAGATTTGATATGGTGCCTGGTAGTGATCAGAAGCCTTGGGCGGCTAATGTGGAAGCCCATGATTAACCTGTTTAGTTGTCATGTGCGCCCATTTTAACTAATAAAATAATACAAATGCATATGAAGTATTTCCTAGCTTCAGTAGCCTATGGTTTTGGCTTAACTGAGTGGCCTAGTTAGGTACAGTGAGGGAAAAAAGTATTTGATCCCCTGCTGATTTTGTACATTTGCCCACTGACAAAGAAATTATCAGTCTATAATTTTAATGGTAGGTTTATTTGAACAGTGAGAGACAGAATAACAACAAAAAAATCCAGAAAAACGCATGTCAAAGATGTTATAAATTGATTTGCATTTTAATGAGGGAAATAAGTGTTTGACCCCCTCTCAATCAGAAAGATTTCTGGCTCCCAGGTGTCTTTTATACAGGTAACGAGCTGAGATTAGGAGCACACTCTTAAAGGGAGTGCTCCTAATCTCAGCTTGTTACCTGTATAAAAGACACCTGTCCACAGAAGCAATCAATCAGATTCCAAACTCTCCACCATGGCCAAGACCAAAGAGCTCTTCAAGGATGTCAGGGACAAGACTGTAGACCTACACAAGGCTGGAATGGGCTACAAGACCATCGCCAAGCAGCTTGGTGAGAAAGTGACAACAGTTGGTGCGATTATTCGCAAATGGAAGAAACAAAAAATAACTGTCAATCTCCCTCGGCCTGGGGCTCCATGCAAGATCTCACCTCGTGGAGTTGCAATGATCATGAGAACGGTGAGGAATCAGCCCAGAACTACACGGGAGCATCTTGTCAATGATCTAAAGGCAGCTGGGACCATTGTCACCAAGAAAACAATTGGTAACACACTATGCCGTGAAGGACTGAAATCCTGCAGCGCCCGCAAGGTCCCCCTGCTCAAGAAAGCACATATACAGGCCCGTCTGAAGTTTGCCAATGAACATCTGAATGATTCAGAGGAGAACTGGGTGAAAGTGTTGTGGTCAGATGAGACCAAAATGGAGCTCTTTGGCATCAACTCAATTTGCCGTGTTTGGAGGAGGAGGAATGCTGCCTATGACCCCAAGAACACCATCCCCACTGTCAAACATGGAGGTGGAAACATTATGCTTTGGGGGCCAGGACAACTTCATCGCATCAAAGGGACGATGGACGGCGCCATGTATCATCAAATCTTGGGTGAGAACCTCCTTCCCTCAGCCAGGGCATTGAAAATGGGTCGTGGATGGGTATTCCAGCATGACAATGACCCAAAACACACAGTCAAGGCAACAAAGGAGTGGCTCAAGAAGAAGCACATTAAGGTCCTGGAGTAGCCTAGCCAGTCTCCAGACCTTAATCCCATAGAAAACCTGTGGAGGGAGCTGAAGGTTCGAGTTGCCAAACGTCAGGCTCGAAACCTTAATAACTTGGAGAAGATCTGCAAAGAGGAGTGGGACAAAATCCCTCCTGAGATGTGTGCAAACCTGGTGGCCAACTACAAGAAACGTCTGACCTCTGTGATTGTCAACAAGGGTTTTGCCCTAAGTACTAAGTCATGTTTTGCAGAGGGGTGAAATACTTATTTCCCTCATTAAAATGCAAATCAATTTCTACAATTTTTGACATGCGTTTTTCTGGATTTTTGTTGTTGTTATTCTGTCTCTCACTGTTCAAATAAACCTACCATTAAAATTATAGACTGAACATGTCTTTGTCAGTGGGCAAACGTACAAAATCAGCAGGGGATCAAATACTTTTTTCCCCTCACTGTACATTTTAGGGATGGGCTTTTGAAAGAATTTCTGTTTTTGAGTACTCATGGAAACAATTTTGAGTGCCCGAGTACTCACATGTTAGCGTGAAACTGGGCTGAAGGCAAAAAAGTTTGCGCTATGCTGGTTGTTCCAATTACTGGTTGTTCTGATACACAACTGAAAACACAACTTAACACATTTTCACTGCACTTGACATACTCCACAAAGAATACACACACCTTAGAGTTCGAAATTCTGTCAGTGCTTATAAATGTAACCTGCATTTGTGAATTTCGAGTACTTGTATTAGACTATTAGTAAACAAATACAAACTTTAAATTGAGTACTGGAGTAAGTGTCCCAATCCCTAGTTACTTTTAGGTTAATCTTCATCGACATTTCAAAGATTAGAGGCAAATAACCTCTAAGTGGGATCGCTTCATATCACCTTTGAAGAGGAATGCTTTCAGACTATGGACACAATATACTGTAATACTATAGATCTAGCAGGCACCAAAAGTGAACTATCTCCCTGTTTCCTAGAGTAAGAGATGTTTTAGTTGTCTCCTTCAGCACCATTCATTTAAGTAGTTCACATTTTAACTCTCAGACCACCAATGGCTAATGTCTCGGGTAGCAGCTTGAAGGCAGGTCCTGTAGGTGTT
Source organism: Coregonus lavaretus (assembly GCF_964263955.1). Taxonomy (NCBI): domain Eukaryota; kingdom Metazoa; phylum Chordata; class Actinopteri; order Salmoniformes; family Salmonidae; genus Coregonus; species Coregonus lavaretus. The sequence goes on along the minus strand of NC_140000.1, from coordinate 23,832,712 downwards.
GTGATGAATACTAAGAAGAGGAAATGACGGCACAGAGCCATTGACTTGCGACGCACACTCAGTTAAAAGACACTCCTCTGCCCCATTGATGAGACAAGACAATAGACTATGAATATTTTATGTCATCCATCTGGAAACCAATAAACCCCAGCCCCTGGAACGATGGCCTGTTTTTCCTCACTCGGCGCTCCAAGGAAGTTACTCCATGATAAATGAAACATCTACAATGCTTAGATGGGAAACATTACTGAAATGCGCTGCATTAGATTAAAGACACAGAAGTCTAAATTATCCTCTCATTGAATGATTTTATTTGTACTGTAGTAAATGTTATGCTGTTTTTATGCCCAAAAAAATGGTTTTGCAGTTTGCACCACTAGAGCTCTTTCCGGAAAAATCCACCTTGAGTTCCCCTCATAATGGGGGAAGGAAGAGGGAGTGAACATTCTGACAGCTTCTCAAGCCAAGACTCCCCCACCTGGGAGCGAGGGGTGGGGATCTCTGCCAGTGTGTTCCATTGATGAGCTGCCAATCACCCTATCAAGGCTCTAAGACCGGGTTCTTCAATTCCGGTCCTGGAGGGCCGAAACACCTCTGTTTTTCATCCTCTCCTTCTAATCATGGGCTAATTCAGACCTGGGACACCAGGTGAGTGCAATTAACTACCAGGTAGAAATAAAAAACAGAAGTGTTTCGGCCCTCCAGGAATTGAAGAACCCTGCTCTAAGATCTTCCCGATCCCCCACGCCTCAGAGCAGAATGGATTAACACTGCCCCTGTCCAAGTTAAGTCAACACATTATGCAGGGCCAGAAGGCTATTCTCACAGAGGCTCTCGCCAGAGGAGTGGGATAAACAGTGCTAAGCTCACAGATAATAGAATTGCAAGAGCACACAAGCTGCAATATTCATATCAAAGTGCAAATGCAGAATTTTCGTAACAATGAGATCAATAATTTTCCAATCAATTGCTCAGACAAAACACTATTTTCATCCATTCTGGTAAATTATTCCCGTTCAATTGTTATTAGATGGGCTTGATCTCATTCTGCACACCTTGTAGCGGTGCGGTTCCTGGTTCAGCCCAGGCATAAAGAAACCGCAGTCGTCTGCCAGTCTTTGTTGTTCTGTTCAGAACCTGGGTGTTTACCACCTCCTCTGCAACCCTCCTAATTAGAGGAGCAGCGAGGCCAACGCCGTGAGAATCATCAAAAACCAGGCTGAATCAAAGCAGAGTTTCAAAGCAGCCGGGTCACAGAAATGAGCATGAATCAAATGTTAATAACGCTTATGTAACAGGGCCCGGCATAAATCAGTCCATCTTTTTTGTTAGCGGCCGGTCTCCATGGCATACTTCAGAGAGGAGGGGATGAGTGTATATGAAAGGAAGAAGGGAATATCTGAGGGACAGTGGATCTTTGCAGAGAAATGGGCTTTTCATGCTAAACATCGCTCTTTGTTCATCTCTTTCTCTCTCTCTTACCTGCTTTCTGGGTTAGCAGTATTCGGTCGTAGACTCCCTCAGAGTTCTCCAGCAGAGTCTTGCTGGTCTGGATCATCTGTCAGGAGAGGAGAAAGCAGACAGTTCATTTGAACCTCTTATTCCCTTTACAGCAGCCTGGCATTCTGCGGTAGTAAGCAATCTTAATTTTGTTTGCGGTGTATCTATCCAGTGCGGGGGAAAAGAAGCCTCTTATTACAGAGATAGAGGGCCAAGCAGCGGGAGTTGTGCTTTGGCACAGTAAAAATAGAGTGAAGGGAGTGTATCAGAGCATGTTATTGAAAGTTGCAAGACAACCAGGGTATTACAGTAATTGCATGTTACAGTTATAAAATACGACGCTCCAGTCCTGTTTCAGAGTTGGTCTGAAAACATGTGATTTCAAGAGTAGGTTATTATTGTTTATTACAGCAATCTGTTGTAAATAGGAGAGGCCTTGTTCGGAGGCGTAACACAGCCTTATCTGTGGCTCCCTGCCTTAATTGAGTGCACACACTTCTGACCTCCATGACTGTGTTGAAATACTCATGGTGGCTCTGATCACAGATAGATGCCCATTTGCACTTCTAATGCCTGACAAAAAAAACACCCCAAAATACATCCCTGGTACATCGGGGGTATTACGGGAGGTTAATGATGTGTGTGTTTACTGTCATGGATCCTGGTAAATACCCACTGCACGACCCAGGAGCCGTACACACGGATACGACCATCTGGATCTTTCTCCCGTCTCGGAGTGCAATAAATATGATCATCTGAAGGAAATGATGTATAATCTAAAATTAGAATAGGTTTCTTAATGCGATTCTGGGGCGAGATGACACAGTTACGGCAGCCTTCCGTTTCAATTAGTGCCACGGGTGCTGGGCATTATGTTCACTGCTCTGGCGTAATTGACTTGTACATTCCCTCAGTGACTTAAGAGCACTGCAAGGTCACATAATAAAGGCAGGCGGTCTTGTTCCACTGCCAAGGCAGACAGGGCGGGGGCTTGGGGAGCGTGGGCAGCTGTTTTAGCAGAGCTCCAGTTGCCAAGTCAATCTCTGACGGTCGGCCGGTGACCCAACAACATGCCCCTGAGATCGATCCTGTTGCTGTGCCAGTTTTCCAGCCAGTGAGAGAGAAGAGAGTACCTACTTAGGAGCATTGAGAGCGATGTGACAGGAGCTAAGGGGATCAGCAGCACTGTGACTGTGTGTGTGACGGCCTGTCCATGTTGGACTGCTGGGCTCGGCGCCCCACTTCAGGTAGTGAAAATGGAGATGAAGGTTACAAACACAGTGACTCCAGCCCCCTACACCCAAGTGGGAATATTAGGTAATAAACCAATTTTAAATAATGTTCTTAGGTGATACATTATCTCCAAATTTAGAGTGAATTACAAAATTATTTGAAAAGCACTGACAATTAACAATATGGCCTATATATTTATTGAGATGGCCATCAAACCCAGTTTTATGACGGCAACCCAGAGCATTCCTACAGTCTGTGATGAGTGCAACACATCGTGACTAAGCTGAGGGAGGCGGGCGGGGTATGTGATGGAGGGGGCTGTTTGTGACAGTCCACAGCTGCAGTAACAGGGCTGGAGGCTGTCAGGCACACTGATTACTTTACTAATGGGTGAAGAAATTACAGCCTTGGTGACAGACACAGCAACATGGGGAGGTATTTATAGTGGATTGACAGGTAAGCGGCTGAACTCAACACTGGCTTTGCTCGCTAAATACTAGCTATGGTGATTTGTGTATTTAGTGGTGCTACTGGGCTTCAAAATGGCAATAGTTATCATAAACAAACTACTACTTTGTGACACATTGGTACTTCCCTCAAAAAATTAAAAAAGAATCTACACAATACATTTACAACAAGAAGAACAGCACATTCAATTAAGAATTTCTGCAGAGCCGCATTTTGAAGACGCTAGAACAGTCCACATTTACTTTTCCTCTGCAAACTAAACAAGTAATGAATAGAACAACCAGACAACCCCATAATAGAACAGTTTATATCTATTTACCTAGTCGGCTTGTTGTTGTGTATTCTGAGAGAAATATTCCTCTCGAGGTGCATTCAAGTTATGAGTGCCATAGCAAGGGAAACCTGTATTTTGGCAAGCAGTCAATGCACAACAATTGTTCATTCAATCGTGGGGAAAAATAGCAGTTTTAAACAGCATTGGTTAAAGAGAGGTGGATCTTGGCTTTCCATTCATACTTATTTATTTCTCAACTACTAAATATGTACGAATTGCACCATTTTAAAACCAGAGTTTTTAGCAGCAGCACTGAGCCGCAATTCACCTTTTTACATTTTACGTCATTTAGCAGACGCTCTTATCCAGAGCGACTTACAGTTTTTTAGTGAGTGCATACATTTTCATACTGGCCCCCCGTGGGAATCGAACCCACAACCCTGGCGTTGCAAACGCCATGCTCTACCAACTGAGCTACACAGGACTACTGAGTGCATAGGGGAGAGTGGGGCTAAATTGTAGGGTAACTTGGGGTAAAACCCCTCCCTACCTCATTTTTTGGAGTGACTTAAAAAATGGTGATGAGACATATTACATTTTTAGTTGAGCAAGAGTAGTAGCAACCAGGGAAAGTGTTGGAGGAAAAAATGGTACATGAAGTGGTTTCTGTGAGAAGCACAGGCAGGGGGCGTGTCAGCATAATTGTACTTATTCATTTTGGAGTAGAATGTCCTTTTAAAAAGTCACCCAAACTGAGCTTCTCAGTCCTTCTACATAAAATGTATCTGGGGGACAACAACACTGGACTGGATCTTCGTTCACTTCATATTTTCATTAAAATAACTAAGGACACACAAGAGTCATTGTCTAACACAACTCACGATCCAAACCCTACTTCACTGACCCCTGTCCATGACTCTCAATGAGTGAGACACTTGTGAGTTAAATTAAGCATGACTCATCTGTTTGCAGGTTAGTTAGCACATTACCTTCATGCTCTGTGTGGGGGTTCTAATGTCAGGAGAATGAGACATTATGAATACATTAGGTAAATTACATTAAATGCTATGCTAATGGTGTACAGTGGCTTGCGAAAGCATTCACACCCCTTGGCATTTTTCCTATTTTGTTGCCTTACAACCTGGAATAAAAACATGGATTTTTGGGGGATTTGTATCATTTGATTTACACAACATGCCTACCACTTTGAAAATGCAAAATATTTTTTATTGTGAAACAAACACGAAATAAGACAAAAAAACAGAAAACTTGAGCGTGCACAACTATTCACTAAAATAGGAAAAATGCCAAAGGGGATGAATACTTTTGCAAGACACTGTACTAATGCAGTATGTAGCCTTTGACCTGTGTTTCTAAAGTGGATAATAAGCTTCACCAATACTTCTCCAGGATTTATGCTTTGTGCACAGCACACTGCAAAGATGTCTGACACAGAAAACAGCGTGTCAAATAGAAATATCAAAGTATGAATATTTGAATATGAATATTATATAACTTCAGTCCATTGTCAACATTGATTAAATTACTTGATTAAAACAACTCACCCCTGCCCTACTCCCTAACCCTCTTACCCCCATGTTACCATTAAAATCCCACTAAACCCTCCTCTTGATTTGATTAGAATCAAACTCATTTTCTAGGTGTTTTGTGGTTGTTTTTACAATCAGCAGATTAGTAGTGGTCTTACTGAGAAAGGCTTTTATTCAGATTAAATATGAAGTAATATCCCAGATTTCAAGTCCTGGTCCTAAAAAAGAATGTCCTCTATCAACTTACCTTATAAAACAAAGGAAATAAAAGAAACATGATACTGTTCAAACAAAAGTCCTCCTGTACTCACCATGTCATAGGTGGTGACCACCTTCTTCAGGACCTCTGGTAACAGGCTCTGGGGCTCCATGGTGGGGTACTGGTCCTTGAGGTTGAACACCAGGAGGGGGTTGTTGTCAGCCCCCGTCAGCCGTGAGGACAGGGCCAGGATGCACTGCTTCAGGTTGGCCACCGCCGAGAGGCCACACAGTTCCTTGAAGGGCACTATGGCATTCTGCAAAGGAACATGAAAGTTGGGTTGGTGTCTGAACTAAAAATGAAGCATGTTGTTGTATTGAAGACAAAGAACACTGGACAAAGAGGAAGATGAAAGCTTGAGTTGGTTTCTATAATGGACAAGGTGCAGCATATTGTATTGCAGACTAGGGATTGAAATGTTGAATTCACAATGCAGCTGCACTGTTGCCAACAACGGTTTGGGTCTCACGGTGTGTCCCTTTCAGATGGTTAAGTATTGCACCTGTACTACCATTACCGTACCTCAATTCCACCTCGCAATGTTTGCATTTCCTTCTCATTTAACTTCTCAAAGTATTGCCATACAGGACTTCGCTGCTGTCGCTTGCCTTTCTCTGCCATTTTTTCAACTGTTAACGACAATTACGTAGTGGCAGAGAGTAGGAATAATTGATTCCTAGACTCCTTGCACGTCGACTCCAGGTGTCGACTCCCATTTCTGAGTGTCAAGATTCTCCTAATATTCAGTATTTTTGGAATGTAGGAGACTGATTAGTTGCTGTACTTTCAAAAACATAAACACTTGCATATCGAGTTAGGGACGGAGAGAGCGAGGAGGGGCACAGTATAGGCAGGTCGACCAGAACCGTGCACTAGGCCTAAGCTATCTATCTGCAATCAAAAGCTGTACCTTGCAATTTCTTGGCTTGCAATGTCTCGCAACTTCAGTAAAGCAGGGCCTATAGTGCATTCGGAAAGTATTCAGACCCCTTTACTTTTTCCACATTTTGTTACGTTACAGCCTTATTCTAAAATGGATTTTAAAAAATATATATATATATATATATATATATATATATATATATATATATATATATATATATATATATATATATATTTAACCTACAGACAATACCCCATAAAGACAAAGCAAAAACTGGTTTTTAGACATTTTTGCTAATCTATTAAAAACATAAGTATTAAGACCCTTTACTCAATACTTTGTTGAAGCACCTTTGGCAGCGATTACAGCCTCAAGTCTTCTTGGGTATGACGCTACAAGCTTGGCACACCTGGATTTGGGGAGTTTCTCCCATTCTTCTCTGCAGATCCTCTCAAGCTCTGGCAGGTTGAATGGCGAGCGTCGCTGCACAGCTATTTTCAGGTCTCTCCAGAGATGTTCGATTGGGGTCAAGACTGGGCCACTCAAGGACATTCAGAGACTTGTCCCGAAGCCACTCCTGCATTATCTCTGCTGTGTGCTTAGGGTCATTGTCCTGTTGGAAGGTGAATCTTCGCCCCAGACTGAGGTCCTAAGCGCTCTGGACTAGGTTTTCATCAAGGATCTCTCTGTACTTTGCTCCATTAATCTTCCACTCGAGCCTGACTAGTCTCCCAGTCCCTGCCGCTGAAAAACATCCCCACAGCATGATGCTGCCACCACAATGCTTCACTGTAGGGATGGTGCCAGGTTTCCTCCAGACGTGACGCTTGGCATTCAGGCCAAAGAGTTCAATCTTGGTTTCATTCATCAGACCAGATAATCTTGTTTCTCATGGTCTGAGAGTCCTTTAGGCAAACTCCAAGCAGGCTGTCATGTGCCTTTTACTGAGGAGTGGCTTCCGTCAGGCCACTCTACCATAAAGGCCTGATTGGTGGAGTGCTGCAGAGATGGTTGTCCTTCTGGAAGTTTCTCCCATCTCCACAGAGAAACTCTGGAGCTCTGTCAGAGTAACCATCGGGTTCTTGGTCACCTCCCTGACCAAGGCCCTTCTCCACCGATTGCTGGAGGCCACTGTGTTCTTGGGGACCTTCAATGCTGCAGAAATGTTTTGGTTCCCTTCCCCAGATCTGTGCTTCGACACAATCTGGTCTCGGACAATTCCTTCGACCTCATGGCTTGGTTTTTGCTCTGACATGCACTGTCAATTGTGGGATCTTATATAGACAGGTGTGTACCTTTCCAAATCATGTCCAATCAATTGCATTTACCACAGGTGGACTCCAATCAAGTTGTAGAAACATCTCAAGGATGATCAATGGGAACAGGATGCACCTGAGCTCAACTTCGAGTCATGTAAATAAGGTTGTTTTTTAAAAATAAATTTGCAAACATTTCTAAAAACCTGTTTCCGCTTTGTCATTATGGGGTATTGTGTGTAGCTTGAAGAGGAAAATAATTTACTTAAATCCATTTTAGATTAAGGCTGTAAAGTAACAAAATGTGGAAATGGTCAATGGGTCTGAATACTTTCTGAATGCACTGTATCATCAATGAATAGGCTAGGATATTGAGATGAGCGAGATGCAACACATCACTCTCATACAATCACATACAGCATCTGCGCATATGCACGGGTTCGCTTCACGTAGTAGCCAGGGCACCAAAACAGTGGGGAAGTGCCTCGCACTTCAACACTCTTAGTTGTTGCAAAAATTGACCAACTATGCCGTTTACTTTCTGGATCTACATTGAACCCCCCCCCCTAAAAAAACAAGTTTTTCGGTTAGGGAATTTTCTTAACGTTCACACCCCTATTGCAGACAAAGGTGCAAAACAGTTTTAGCCTCAAGGGTACTAAGGCATGAATGACAGATGTGAATTATTACAGTTCAGAGTTGACGTTTGTTTTCATTTCAGTTTTGTTTTAGTCATTTAAGATAAAGCTCACTGCCGTGACAAAGTTCACTTGAGTAATTATCTCATTCAGCTGGTTCATTTAATTCATTATGAATGAAGATCAGTGATTAGATGATACCTAATGTTTTCAATTATCTAACGTAGAAAATTACAATTCAGCTCTGTTAAGTTACCTATGTTAATGTGGCCTACGTAGTTACTTATTAATAGGCTAGAAGCAGAAGTACAGAGAAACACCCTGTGATAGGAAGTGGTTAAGAGCACTTGTTACCTCCAAGAACCTTTGTTGGTTTTTGTTAGTCAATAGATAACACACACACACACACACACACACACACACACACTTCCTAACCTTCCTGTGAAAGGCCCAATTTAAACAGTGTGTAAACAACCGGGAGGCCAAACAGTCACAGAGAGGACGCCCAAGATGTGTTATAGTCTCAGGGCCAGTGGCCTGTTATCACATAATGACTGCAATGTAAACAGAGAGACCAAAATAAACCCTAATACACAATGCATAATGCACCACAAAAGACCAACCACAGAGTGGGGGAACAATCGAGTATGCAGCTTCCTTCTGACACATTTCTCAGTATCGCTTCAGTGGGAAAAGATCAGAAAAGACCAACTGTTTGAAGTAGGCTAGCTCATGGGGGGCCTAGTGGGAACCTAGTGAACACACAGGCATGTTAAGTACTGTTTCAACCAATAAAATATTGATCATTGTGCCTATCAGTTTCCTGAGTGCAAATGTTTTTGTTTTTTTTACTCGTTTGAAAATAGGTGACGCACTAGTCTAGTTTCCTCTCCACTTCAACATAATTTGTGTTAATCTGTCCTTTAGACAGCATACAGTAATCTCCTTCTAGAATTATTACTGACAAGCCCATAAGCACCACAGTGCAGTATCACATAACACGTTTTCCATTTTATATATTAGGAGGTACGCTCATAAGCCTGAATATCATCCCCAGGCCTCAGTGCTCCAGTGGGGATGTCAGACTGCCTCTGAGCTTCGAAGTCTCCTTGAGTCTCTCGACTGTTGTGCAATACACAGGGATTAGATCAAATCTGATTAAATCAAGCTTGGTGGCTTTGTTTTCTCTTGCAAAAAGGCAGCCTTTGTAGTAAATCTTGATGTGATCCGCACTTGACTCTAGGGGTTAGTGTTCATATTCTGTCATTTTATAACAAAAACATTCCCATGTAGGTGGATGAGTAAATCAACTTGATTCAAACGTCTCATCCACGACTTTATTAAAGCATGCACATTCCCACCAAAACACATTGGATATATTACATAATGTAGGCTAGCCTAGCCCATAGGACCTTGGCATAAATGTATGTTTTACAAGTCAATCCTTAGGGATGGATCGAAATTTACAGAATGGTTACCTGGAGGGAAATAGGAGAGGGTCATGCTTTTTCAAGTTCAGTCAAGGGGAGGGTTTAGTAGTTTTTAAATCTAGTCCAGGGGAGGGTCATGTAAATTGTAATTGATGAAATTTCTATATTTCTAGAATTTTTGAATTTGTTGCTTATTAGGCTATATATCGATGTATGCCTGATGCAGCTACTACTCATCTCTGATTCTCTGCTGGGCGTGCAATATCAAGTGCACCTATAGGCTATTTAGTGTGGTCTCAATCAAATGATCCATAGCATATAGGCTACGAAGTGCCGGCTCGGAAAAGCACAGAGTAAAGTTGTATTTCTAAGATAGCTGCTGGGATGGTGTCAATATAACTAAGCTGCATTACACACTGCAATGGGATATTCCAACCCTGAGCCCCAGCCTGCTCTCCTCTTGTTGATCAAAAACTTTTTTGGGCGCTGTCTAACCAATGGCTGTGCTGTGTAGGCCTACGGTGGCAGTTCAGGAGGAGAGTCAAAGGCTTCCTCCAAAAAGTATTTTAGATTAGGCCTAGTCCAAAAAATGCACTCTTGCGCATGGACTAGCCTATGTTCTGTTCGGTTTGAGAAGGAGAGCGCGAAGATGAGGACCGAGGGTCAACTTTGATAGCTTGCTACTACTATAATTTATTTTATTATAAACAGTAAGCCAGATTCGAGTAACTTACAGTGAGGGAAAAAAGTATTTGATCCCCTGCTGATTTTGTACGTTTGCCCACTGACAAAGAAATGATCAGTCTATAATTAATGGTAGGTTTATTTGAACAGTGAGAGACAGAATAACAAACAAAAAATCCAGAAAAACACATGTCAAAAATGTTATAAATTGATTTGCATTTTAATGAGGGAAATAAGTATTTGACCCCTCTGCAAAACATTACTTAGTACTTGGTGGCAAAACCCTTGTTGGGTCAGACGTTTCTTGTAGTTGGCCACCAGGTTTGCAAACATCTCAGGAGGGATTTTGTCCCACTCCTCTTTGCAAATCTTCTCCAAGTCATTAAGGTTTCGAGGCTGACGTTTGGCAACTCGAACCTTCAGCTCCCTCCACAGATTTTCTATGGGATTAAGGTCTGGAGACTGGCTAGGCCACTCCAGGACCTTAATGTGCTTCTTCTTGAGCCACTCCTTTGTTGCCTTGGCTGTGTGTTTTGGGTCATTGTCATGCTGGAATACCCATCCACAACCCATTTTCAATGCCCTGGCTGAGGGAAGGAGGTTCTCACCCAAGATTTGACGGTACATGGCCCCGTCCATCGTCCCTTTGATGCAGTGAAGTTGTCCTATCCCCTTAGCAGAAACACACCCCCAAAGCATAATGTTTCCACCTCCATGTTTGATGGTGTTCTTGGGGTCATAGGCAACATTCCTCCTCTTCCAAACACGGCGAGTTGAGTTGATGCGAAAGAGCTCCATTTTGGTCTTATCTGACCACAACACTTTCACCCAGTTCTCCTCTGAATCATTCAGATGTTCATTGGCAAACTTCAGACGGGCATGTATATGTGCTTTCTTGAGCAGGGGGACCTTGCGGGCACTGCAGGATTTCAGTCCTTCACGGCGTAGTGTGTTACCAATTGTTTTCTTGGTGACTATGGTCCCAGCTGCCTTGAGATCATTGACAAGCTCCTCCCGTGTAGTTTTGGGCTGATTCCTCACCGTTCTCATGATCATTGCAACTCCACGAGATGAGATCTTGCATGGAACCCCAGGCCGATGGAGAATGACAGTTATTTTGTGTTTCTTCCATTTGCGAAAAATCGCACCAACTGTTGTCACCTTCTCACCAAGCTGCTTGGCGATGGTCTTGTAGCCCATTCCAGCCTTGTGTAGGTCTACAATCTTGTCCCTAACATCCTTGGAGAGCTCTTTGGTCTTGGCCATGGTGGAGAGTTTGGAATCTGATTGATTGCTTCTGTGGACAGGTGTCTTTTATACAGATAACAAACTGAGATTAGGAGCACTCCCTTTAAGAGTGTGCTCCTACTCTCAGCTCGTTACCTGTATAAAAGACACCTGGGAGCCAGAAATCTTTCTGATTGAGAGGGGGTCAAATACTTATTTCCCTCATTAAAATGCAAATCAATTTATAACATTTTTGACATGCGTTTTTCTGGATTTTTTTGTTGTTATTCTGTCTTTCACTGTTCAAATAAACCTACCATAAAAATTATAGACTGATCATTTCTTTGTCAGTGGGCAAACGTACAAAATCAGCAGGGGATCAAATACTTTTTTCCCCTCACTGTACATGGTGGTGGTGAAACTTGAAGCAGCAGCCGCGGCACAATCAATCGGAAATTGACAGCTCATGGTGCTGAAAGTATGCAAATTCGAGTAGGCATAATTCATTTAAACAGTCTTCATTTTAATTATACTACTAACAAGAGGGCTTTGTGTTGGAGCCTATTTCTTCCTATTTAAGACATAAGGAGGTAGGCCTACCTGTTTGACAGACAGAATTAGGCTATAAGTTACTATATCCATAGATTTCTCAGTCAATTCCTCCACCCACCATGCATTCTTTAAATATCCTACCCCGTGTCAGTGAAGGGCTGTTAATTTAAAACCAACACTAAAATTGAGGGGGTATGAGAGGGTATGCCACAGGCCTACTTTTTATTAAAGAAAATGGCAAAAAGCACGGGCCTACCCCTTGTTAGCTTAAGATTTTGAAGAAATTAAAATGGATTATATAAAGTGATCTATAACAGTGCTTTGGTCCTCGATGCTTTATGCTAGAAACAAGCTGTAAAATACCCATGAAAGACATGACTCCGATGCACATTAAGTGGCTGAGCTACAACCTTCTATAGCCGAGGAGACAAAACATAGACTTTGCTTGGGTAATCTAATTATGTCACTATCAATTGATTAAGCTGTTCACTATGTACAATAGAAGATGTTTAAACCCAGACAGCTTTTAGGGAAACACTTCTGACCATCGCTCATTGGGTTAAGCCACGGATGAAGAGTAGCCAGCAGTTAAAGCTTGCATTTGTATGCGTCGGTAGGCCTACTCTGTCTGGGGTGGAAAGGTAGGCCTAACTTTTAAAAAGAACCATTCTCAGATTCCTAATTATTTGCAAACAGGGACAGCTTTGTTGCAAACCACACACTGATTTGGCATTGGAGAAATATAAGCTGAACACATAGGATATCGCACTGTCCATTCTTAGCCTGTAATGTGTGTGGTATTAAAAAATATTATGTAGAATTGTATGATATTTTTATAAAAGGCAATTTTTCTCAGACCTGCAAATACGATGATAGATTCATGCAATGCTTTTACTATAAAGGAGATCTTTCCACCCCTACTGTTGTCCACGGTGGTCTGTGAACCCACAACCTTCTGGCCCACAGCCCTGTGCGCTATAAAAAAACAACATTTGTTGCCATGTAATGCTATGGTATGTCCTAGGCGTGAGGGTAAACGGTAGACATGTTCTCCGCTATCCACTTTGTTTTAATGATTATTTTGGGTATAGGGGATGGTCACTTGTTTTTTTTTGTTTTACAAACGTTCAGGGAGGGATTAGGTCAAATATATTTTGCTGAAGGGAGGGCCATCCATTTTCATTTCAGAGAGGTCCGATTTTCTCCATGTAACCCTTATAATATATAATGTTCACTCCCTTACCTGCATGTTTTCTCTGAGGTCGGTGGCTTCCCTCAGTGGCAGTATGGCTGTCTTGAAGATGTCGTCCACAGCCTTGATGACCAGCACCCTCATGGTGGCGTACTCCCGACTTCTCTTGCCCTTGCGCACAGACAGCCCCCTCTTGTGAGGCTTGCCCCCGCCCCTTCGGTTGGTAATGGCCACATGGACAAACAGCCAGGCGTGGGGAAGGACTTCCCCTGTTAGCGATTGTAACGGTATGTGCCGGAATCCCGGCTGAAGACACTCGAAGGGGATTGTGTACTGGCCGATGAACTCGTCGCCAATGTAGTCATCATCCAGCACCACGAAGCGCACCATGGCCAGCTCAGGAAGGTTTATCTGAAACTCAAAGCTTTCGTCAAACAGTGGGTTCTCCCCATTCTGATTGACAGTTTTAGTCCTTTGCTCTGCACAATCAGCAGGTATGCCATGGATCTCCACATAGACGTAAGGGTCAACAACATCTCCTTTGGAGCCTGAGCCTTTGGGTTTGGGGAAGTTTTGTCCACTTATGATTTTTATGTGCAAGAGCTGAGGAGACACGCCAGGCACTGAGTCTTTAGTGTTGGCACTGAAATATGACACCTGCTCCCTCATTATGGCTGGTCGCAGCACATAACCACAGTTCCCATTCTGACGGAACCAGCCGATGTTTAGGTCCATCATCAGGCCGGGGGTCTGGTAGTTCATTGCCACGATCTGGCAACCACACTTCCAGAAGTCCTGAGGGTTCATGTTACTGGAGTCGATCCGCATTGGGCTGGGGTAGACTCTCGCCAATAATTTCTTGTTGTAATTAACAAAGTCGCCTGGGAAGTCACTGGCACAGCGACTGGCAAAGACCTCGTTGAACGAGCAAAGTTCCCAGTGCCTCTGGCTTTGGAAAGCTGTTGGGAAGTCTTTGAACTCAATCGATTTACACAACGTTACCAGGTCAGAGAGGTCCTTGGACAGCTGGAACCTTTTCCGTGGGATGCTCTGTTGTTCGTCGGCTTCAATGTTCATTCTTTGGGACATCTCAGCCCCCTCATCCTCATCTGTCACTTCGCCCTCCGAGCTAGTGCAGGTCGTGCCCAGCTTCTTCCCCTTCAGCAGGATCTTACACTTGAGGTCAAAGGGTGAGGGCAGGTAGCTGTCCTCAGCTGAGGGTGGATCAATGTGAATCTTATCCCCAATAATCTTTTTCAAGTGCTGAAACATGACCCTCTGCTGCTTTAAGGAGCAGTGGTTCTCCAGACACAATATCAGGGGAAAGTCAGATGCAACAAAGGCATATTTGTTGATGACGTCACAGACACTGCGGAAGACTATCTGCGAGGTCATTGTGTGGCCAGTGTAAATGACAGGCTCATTATCTGGTCCATCCCAGACATCTAGTTCTACACTACGACAGCCCATCTTGAGGGCACGGATGTACCCTGTAATGTCAGAGGGGCCTCTAAACTGATCCTCGATCAGGTATGTGTTGTGGGAAGCGTTGATGTAATAGTGGGACAAGGGCTGGTTCATGTCCTGACACACTGTTTTTTGTTCAGGGTCAAAGATGTGGCACTCTGGCGACATGAGATAATTGGTAAACCCATCAAGGGAGAGCCAGCCCTTGAGCTGCCCCTCTTTGGAAGGTTCATAGCTCTGAATGACCTCCAGACTGGTGTCTTCACTTACTTGTGCCATACCCTGCTCAGCCTCCAGAAACATAGTTAAGTCCTTGGTATCTAGAAATTCCTTGTTGCTAGAGAACTGGACAAGAAGGAAATAAATTTCTGGTCTTGTGCAAAGGTCATGAAAGACTTCAATGAACTCCTCCTTAGTCACATCACATCCCACCTTATCTTTAGATTTGTGAAACTCCTTGAACTTCAGCTCAATCTTAACGTTTTTGAGTCCAGGGTTTAGGTTTTTAATTAGCTGCACGGCAGCACATAGACTGATGTGCTTGCTGTTGTTAGCATCAGCCTGCTCAAAGAGGTCACCGAGCCAGGAGGAGCGCATGTTGTTCTGGTTGCTCTCAATCATATTCAAGGTGTGTTTCCCATAGGATATCAGGTATCTAAGCCCGGTCACCCATATGTTGGCCACATCGGCAGAGTTTGCAACCAAGTCCAAAGACTCATAGTTCTCCCTATAGATGATTGAGAAGGCACAGTCCTCTGATATCTGATCATATATTCCGTTGGTCCTAAAAGTTTCTGTGTTTTTCCCTGTCCGCACGTCTTTGATGGCCTTGACATCAATTTTGGCTTTCTCTGACTCTTTTTTGGAGGGTTCCCACCTTAGAGACTGCATGTCGGCGTCCAGGAGGAAGTAGCGGTGGTAAACGCGGGAGTTGGAGCGGACCTTCTTCAGTTCAGAGCCATCCACCATGGCGTTGATGCAGTCGCTCGCACTGCTGATCTTCTTCTCAGTGGGCATGCTGCTGAACGAAACAGTCTTCTTCCTCTCTTTGCGCTGCCTCGAGCCATCCTGAGGAAGAGAAGAAAAGCAAAAACCTGAATACCTGATCTGTAAACCGAGCAGGAAGCAAAATATTTGATTTATGAGATAGGCCAACTGAAAAAGTGGGAGTATTCCTGACTGTATGACTAAGCAAAGAGGAGGATTTACTAGATTAATGTCTATAAAACAGTATTTTACCTCTCAGGCGCTTAAGGCCAAAGGAACTATGTATTAATTAATTAAGCACAGTTATGATTTATTAGTTTCAGATGACAAAAAAACACTTATCATTTCTTAAAATAGCCACAAGGAGCTTTGTGAAGTATAAAACATTTGTAGAATATAATGTTCAAATATTGGGCATAATGCAGCGGTATGACAGCCTGCTAATTCTCTTTGTTCATGCTGCTGCTGGTGATGGCTGGCCTTTATGGTCTACCGGCACATCAATGTTTCCTATTCAGCCCTACCTCTCAGAGCCCAGACAGGCTCAATAAAGAAAATAATTACAAAATGTATGTGAAATGCGTGCAGTTAAATTCTTGACTCTGAGGAAGCAAGTCACACTCAGATCGAAGAGGAAGCGGACAGTATATGGGATATAATGAGTTGGGCTTAGGCAGTCGGGATGGGAATTTGAAATAATATCACTATACATTTTTACATTTACATTTTAGTAATTTAGCAGACGCTCTTATCCAGAGCGACTTACAGTTAGTGAGTGCATACAGTGAGGGAAAAAAGTATTTGATCACCTGCTGATTTTGTACGTTTGCCCACTGATAAAGAAATGATCAGTCTATAATTTTAATGGTAGGTTTATTTGAACAGTGAGAGACAGAATAACAACAAAAAAAATCCAGAAAATCACATGTCAAAAATGTTAAATTGATTTGCATTTTAATGAGGGAAATAAGCATTTGACACCCTCTCAATCAGAAAGATTTCTGGCTCCCAGGTGTCTTTTATACAGGTAACGAGCTGAGATTAGGAGCACACTCTTAAAGGGAGTGCTCCTAATCTCAGTTTGTTACCTGTATAAAAGACACCTGTCCACAGAAGCAATCAATCAGATTCCAAACTCTCCACCATGGCCAAGACCAAAGAGCTCTCCAAGGATGTTAGGGACAAGATTGTAGACCTACACAAGGCTGGAATGGGCTACAAGACCATCGCCAAGCAGCTTGGTGAGAAGGTGACAACAGTTGGTGCGATTATTCGCAAATGGAAGAAACACAAAATAACTGTCAATCTCCCTCAGCCTGGGGCTCCATGCAAGATCTCACCTCCTGGAGTTGCAATGATCATGAGAACGGTGAGGAATCAGCCCAGAACTAGACGGGAGGATCTTGTCAATGATCTCAAGGCAGCTGGGAATATAGTCACCAAGAAAACAATTGGTAACACACTACGCCGTGAAGGACTGAAATCCTGCAGCGCCCGCAAAGTCCCCCTGCTCAAGAAAGCACATATACATGCCCGTCTGAAGTTTGCCAATGAACATCTGAATGATTCAGAGGAGAACTGGGTGAAAGTGTTGTGGTCAGATGAGACCAAAATTGAGCTCTTTGGCATCAACTCAACTCGCCGTGTTTGGAGGAGGAGGAATGCTGCCTATGACCCCAAGAACACCATCCCCACCGTCAAACATGGAGGTGGAAACATTATGCTTTGGGGGTGTTTTTCTGCTAAGGGGACAGGACAACTTCACCGCATCAAAGGGACGATGGATGGGGCCATATACCGTCAAATCTTGGGTGAGAACCTCCTTCCCTCAGCCAGGGCATTGAAAATGGGTCGTGGATGAGTATTCCAGCATGACAATGACCCAAAACACACGGCCAAGGCAACAAAGGAGTGGCTCAAGAAGAAGCACATTAAGGTCCTGGAGTGGCCTAGCCAGTCTCCAGACCTTAATCCCATAGAAAATCTGTGGAGGGAGCTGAAGGTTCGAGTTGCCAAACGTCAGCCTCGAAACCTTAATGACTTGGAGAAGATCTGCAAAGAGAAGTGGGAGTGGAACAAAATCCCTCCTGAGATGTGTGCAAACCTGGTGGCCAACTACAAGAAACATCTGACCTCTGTGATTGCCAACAAGGGTTTTGCCACCAAGTACTAAGTCATGTTTTGCAGAGGGGTGAAATACTTATTTCCCTCATTAAAATGCCAATCAATTTATAACATTTTTGACATGCGTTGTTCTGGATTTTTTTGTTGTTATTCTGTCTCTCACTGTTCAAATAAACCTACCATTAAAATTATAGACTGATCATGTCTGTGTCAGTGGGCAAACTTACAAAATCAGCAGGGGATCAAATACTTTTTTCCCCTCACTGTACATTTTTCATACTGGCCCCCCGTGGGAATCGAACCCACAACCCTGGCATTGCAAACGCCATGCTCTACCAACTGACCTGTCCCTATACGAATAGTATCATGAATTTTTGTCAGATATCCGGATATTCTAAATACATGTGTATGTTTTTAACCTGAGCACTGCTGCTGCGCGAGGGTGAGAGGCTCAAACCAAATTTTATTGGTCGTGTACACAGATTTTCAGATGTTATCGTAGGTGCAGCGAAATGCTTGTGTTTCTTGCTCCAACAGTGCAGTAATACCTAGCAATAAAAAATAAAAATAAACACAATCCAGAAAAATAAAGAATTATCAGAACGAGCAATATCAGAGACCGGAATATTACAGACAGGTGAGGAGAGAGAAAGAGAGAGGCATCTCGGCTACAGCCAAGACTAGCTAACTTGTAGCAGCCACAATGTTATTTATCATCCATATAACAGTGCCTGTCTTGACTGGAGTAGCCTAGAGAAGCTATAGCTAGCTAGGCTAAATGCTGCACTTTCTCCCCAACCCCATTCAAATAAAACAATAGCCTACCTGTTGGTTGCTCGTTGTTGCCTACTCCTTCTCATTTTGCTAACTTTTAATTCCATAATTGTATTCCCCTTGCTACATATTGAGCCCCTTTGCCACTTTGACTGATCAAAATAAACAACAATGCTACACACGACACGTGAAGGCTACCGGTCAGCTACCTGTCTTTTTATGGGGCGCTGGCAGCACAACATTTTAAGATGAATTACATCCTCTTAGGAATATTGCCAAGCTATCTTAATGTCTATAAATACACTGCTCAAAAAAATAAAGGGAACACTTAAACAACACAATGTAACTCCAAGTCAATCACACTTGTGTGAAATCAAACTGTCCACTTAGGAAGCAACAATGATTGACAATACATTTCACATGCTGTTGTGCAAATGGAATAGACAACAGGTGGAAATTATAGGCAATTAGCAAGACACCCCCAATAAAGGAATGGTTTTGCAGGTGGTGACCACAGACCACTTCTCAGTTCCTATGCTTCCTGGCTGATGTTTTGGTCACTTTTGAATGCTGGCGGTGCTTTCACTCTAGTGGTAGCATGAGACGGAGTCTACAACCCACACAAGTGGCTCAGGTAGTGCAGCTCATCCAGGATGGCACATCAATGCGAGCTTTGGCAAGAAGGTTTGCTGTGTCTGTCAGCGTAGTGTCCAGAGCATGGAAGAGCTACCAGGAGACAGGCCAGTACATCAGGAGACGTGGAGGAGGCCGTAGGAGGGCAACAACCCAGCAGCAGGACTGCTACCTCCGCCTTTGTGCAAGGAGGAGCAGGAGGAGGCCTGCTGGAGGCCCTGCAAAATGACCTCCAGCAGGCCACAAATGTGCATGTGTCTGCTCAAACGGTCAGAAACAGACTCCATGAGGGTGGTATGAGGGCCCGACGTCCACAGGTGGGGGTTGTGCTTACAGCCCAACACCGTGCAGGACGTTTGGCATTTGCCAGAGAACACCGAGATTGGCAAATTCGCAACTGGCGCCCTGTGCTCTTCACAGATGAAAGCAGGTTCACACTGAGCACGTGACAGATGTGACAGAGTCTGGAGACGCCGTGGAGAATGTTCTGCTGCCTGCAACATCCTCCAGCATGACCGGTTTGGCGGTTGGTCAGTCATGGTGTGGGGTGGCATTTCTTTGGGGGGGCCGCACAGCCCTCCATGTGCTCGCCAGAGGTAGCCTGACTGCCATTAGGTACCGAGATGAGATCCTCAGACCCCTTGTGAGACTATATGCTGGTGCGGTTGGCCCTGGGTTCCTCCTAATGCAAGACAATGCTAGACCTCATGTGACTGGAGTGTCAGCAGTTCCTGCAAGAGGAAGGCATTGATGCTATGGACTGGCCCGCCCATTCCCCAGACCTGAATCCAATTGAGCACATCTGGGACATCATGTCTTGCTCCATCCACCAACGCCACATTGCACCACAGACTGTCCAGGAGTTGGCGATGCTTTAGTCCAGGTCTGGGAGGAGATCCCTCAGGAGACCATCCGCCACCTCATCAGGAGCATGCCCAGGTGTTGTAGGGAGGTCATACAGGCACGTGGAGGCCACACACACTACGGAGGCTCATTTTGACTTGTTTTAAGGACATTACATCAAAGTTGGATCAGCCTGTAGTGTGGTTTTCTACTTTAATTTTGAGGGTGACTTCAAATCCAGACCTCCATGGGTTGATAAATTTGATTTCCATTGATAATTTTTGTGTGATTTTGTTGTCAGCACATTCAACTATGTAAAGAAAAAAGTATTTAATAAGATTATTTCATTCATTCAGATCTAGGATGTGTTGTTTAAGTGTTCCCTTTATTTTTTTGAGCAGTGTATTTGACCTTGGATAAGTGCTTCATACTGAAACTATAGGCTGTAGAGATTTAAATAACTTTAGCAAAGCTCTAAATCAGCTGAGAGAGAACATAAAAAATTGTTAAGGGGCATGTTTCAGTGGGTCAATTAATGCATTCATAATTAATAATCTCACTCTAATATACAGTATCTAATGCTGTACATATCATTCTTAGTATATCTTGTTTAAATTCATCCGGTGTATATACGTATAGATTGCATTTGGATTACTGTTACAGCGCTATTCGGGTTCGTTCCGACATTTGTTTATTTCTTGTGTTTGTTTTTTGGGGGATTATTTGACATTTTACTGCATTGTTAGGAGCTAGTAACATAAGCATTTCACTGCACCCTCTATAACATCTGCTAAACTGTGTACGCATCTAATAAACTGATTTGATTTGAAGAGACGATAACAAAGAGGTCAAAGTAAAGTTGAGAGCAGCATACCATATATGGTACTTCACTTGATGTGAAGAACAATGGTTGTTGACATATCTTTTGTGTATACGTCTTTCCTGACTCCCCCCTTCTATTTTTCCTGAGAACTGAGGACAGTTACCTTGAAGGAACTCCTTGAACAATTGTGCTGCTCGACTTAAGGTGCCTGTCACAGTGCATTATGGGTGAACAACAATGAGTCCCCCCTAAAAAGGATATAGCCCACACAGATCTAGTAGTCTCTGTTGGCCACGTGCGTGACATTTCCCAAGTAGTCCATGTCATTGTTGTGTTCCAGCACCTTTATTTTCAACCTTTCCGCATTCATCCAGATTCAAGCTGAACTAAATAAAACATTAATTCTGCATCAATTGACTAGCATCAGATAAAGTCTTCAATGCACGCTGAAAGTGCCTGACTTATGAATGAATAGATTCCATTTGCTGATGAAAAGATTCATGACATTACTAAGAGGTTCCAATTTGTTTTCACCCAATACTTTTGTATGCCATTTTTTTAAAGGTCTAGTTGGAAGTTGAAAATGGGCATTCAACATACATAGACAAGCGTGTAGCTGGTTCTCATGTAAGTTGTTTACACTGAAATCAACAGCATGCATATGGTGCTTTAGATTTGGGGAAGCCTTTAGCGTTCATCGTCCTGCAACCAATGCACTGCCATCCCTGATCGAATGGCCTGCGACGTTCAATGTCCCAAGACCAGCCATGTGATCTTGCCCGAGCTTGTGTGCACTTACTGAGATTAATGGCTCTCATGAAAGTCTATGTGCTTCACCCCCAGGGCAAAGTCCATTGAAAATGTATTATCTTCGGGTCAAGAAAAATCTGACTTCCCGTTTTGTAGAGTATCTAGTTTTGTCAAGCCTGATCTTAAAGAGTTGAATTTTATATCAACATTAACTGCTGAATATTACAGTTTTTCATTGACTATGAACAACACCAAATATATACGGAACAAAAAATATGTAAAGTGTTGGTCCCATGTTTCATGAGCTAAAATAAAAGATCACAGAAATGTCCCATAAACACAAAAAGCTTATTTCTCTCAGATTTTGTGCACACATTTGTTTACATCCCTGTTAGTAAGCATTTCTCCTTTGCCAAGATAATCCATCCACCTGCCAGGTGTGGCATATCAAGAAGCTGATTACACAGATGCAGTTGTGTCACACAATGCCACAGATGTCTCAAGTTTTGAGGGAGTGTGCAATTGGCATGCTGAAATATTGTCCAACACTGCATTAGATAGAAACACAAACTCATCCACACCTACAGTTGAAGTCAGAAGTTTACATACACTTAGGTTGGAGTCATTAAACTCGTTTTTCAACCACTCCACAAATTTCTTGTTAACAAACTACCGTTTTGGCAAGTAGGTTAGGACATTTTACTTTGTGCATGACACAAGTCATTTTTCCAACAATTGTTTACAGACAGATTATTTCACTTATAATTCACTGTATCACAATTCCAGTGGTTCAGAAGTTTACATACACTAAGTTGACTGTGCCTTTAAACAGCTTGGAAAATTTCAGAAAATGATGTGATGGTTTTAGAAGCTTCTGGCAGGCTAATTGACATCATTTGAGTCAATTGGAGGTGTACCTCTGGATGTATTTCAAGGCCTACCTTCAAATTCAGTGCCTCTTTGCTTGACATCATGGGAAAATCAAAAGAAATCAGCTAAGACCTCAGAAAAAAGATTGTAGACCTCCACAAGTCTGGTCCATCCTTGAGAGCAATTTCCAAACGCCTGAAGGTACCACGTTCATCTGTACAAACAATAGTACGCAAGTATAAACACCATGGGACCACGCAGCCGTCGTACCGCTCAGGAAGGAGACGCATTCTGTCTCCTAGAGACGTACATACTTTGGTGCGAAAAGTGCAAATCAATCCCAGAACAACAGCAAAGGACCTTGTGAAGATGCTGGAGGAAACAGGTACAAAAGTATCTATATCCACAGTAAAACGAGTTCTATATCGACATAACCTGAAAGGCCGCTCAGCAAGGAAGAAGCCACTGCTCCAAACCCGCCATAAAAAAGCCAGACTACGGTTTGCAACTGCACATGGGGACAAAGATTGTACTTTTTGGAGAAATGTCCTCTGGTCTGATGAAACAAAAATATAACTGTTTGGCCATAATGACCATCGTTATGTTTGGAGGAAAAAGGGGGTACCTTGCAAGCCGAAGAACACCATCCCAACCGTGAAGCACAGGGGTGGCAGCATCATGCTGTGGGGATGCTTTGATGCAGGAGGGACTGGTGCACTTCACAAAATAGATGGCATCATGAGGAATGAAAATTATGTGGATATATTGAAGCAACATCTCAAGACATCAGTCAGGAAGTTAAAGCTTGGTCGCAAATGGGTCTTCCAAATGGACAATGACCCCAAGCATACTTCCAAAGTTGTGGCAAAATGGCTTAAGGACAACAGGGTCAAGGTATTGGAGTGGCCATCACAAAGCCCTGACCTCAATCCTATCGAACTTTTGTGGGCAGAACTGAAAAAGTGTGTGCAAGCAAGGAGGCCTACAAACCTGACTCAGTTACTCCAGTATTCAAACCCCTTGACTTTTTCCACATTTTGTTCCGTTACAGCCTTGTTCTAAAATGGATTTTAAAAAAGTATATCCTCAGCAATCTACACACAATACCCCATAATGACAAAGCGAAAATAGGTTTTTAGAAATGTTTGCAAAAAAAAAACAGAAATACCTTATTTACATAAGTATTCAGACCTTTTGCTATGAGACTCAAAATTGAGCTCAGGTGCATCCTGTTTCCATTGATCATCCTTGAGATGTTTCTACAACTTGATTGGAGTCCACCTGTGGTAATTTTAAATTGATTGGACATGATTTGGAAAGGCACACACCTGTCTATATAAGGTCCCACAGTTGACAGTGCATGTCAGAGTAGAAACCAAGCCATGAGGTCGAAGGAATTGTCTGTAGATCTCAGAGACAGGATTGTGTCGAGGCACAGATCTGGGGAAGGGTACCAAAAAATGTCTGCAGAATTGAAGGTCCCCAAGAACACGGTGGCCTCCATCATTCTTAAATGGAAGAAGTTTGTAATCACCAAGACTCTTCCTAGAGCTGGCCGCCCAGCCAAACTGAGCAATCGGGGGAGAAGGGCCTAGGTCAGGGAGGTGACCAAAAACCAGATGGTCACTGACAGAGCTCTAGAGTTCCTCTGTGGAGATGGGAGAACCTTCCAGAAGGACAACCATCTCTGCAGCACTCCACCAATCAGGCCATTATGGTAGAGTGGCCAGACGGAAGGCACTCCTCAGTAAAAGGCACATGACAGCCCACTTGGAGTTTGCCAAAAGGCACCTAAAGACTCTCAGAACATGAGAAACAAGATTCTCTGGTCTGATGAAACCAAGATTGAACTCTTTGGCCTGAATGTTAAGCGTCACGTCTGGAGGAAACCTGGCACCATACCTACGGTTAAGCATGGTGGTGGCAGCAGCATGCTGAGAGGTCCTCACCTGACTCGCTCTGTTGCGTGTTGGACATTTTGTGGAATCCAAATAGGTCATAATTTGCAGATGCCAACCTCACCAGTGTATGAGAAATTATATACAATTCTCCCTCTATTTCCAGATACTGGTTTCCTGATTTCCTTTGGAAATGTATAGGCCTAATACAGTGAGGGAAAAAAGTATTTGATCCCCTGCTGATTTTGTACGTTTGCCCACTGACAAAGAAATGATCAGTCTAATTTTAATGGTAGGTTTATTTGAACAGTGAGAGACAGAATATCAACAACAAAAATCCAGAAAAACGCATGTCAAAAATGTTATAAATTGATTGGCATTTTAATGAGGGAAATAAGTATTTCACCCCTCTGCAAAACATGACTTAGTACTTGGTGGCAAAACCCTTGTTGGCAATCACAGAGGTCAGATGTTTCTTGTAGTTGGCCACCAGGTTTGCACACATCTCAGGAGGGATTTTGTTCCACTCCCACTTCTCTTTGCAGATCTTCTCCAAGTCATTAAGGTTTCGAGGCTGACGTTTGGCAACTCGAACCTTCAGCTCCCTCCACAGATTTTCTATGGGATTAAGGTCTGGAGACTGGCTAGGCCACTCCAGGACCTTAATGTGCTTCTTCTTGAGCCACTCCTTTGTTGCCTTGGCCGTGTGTTTTGGGTCATTGTCATGCTGGAATACTCATCCACGACCCATTTTCAATGCCCTGGCTGAGGGAAGGAGGTTCTCACCCAAGATTTGACGGTATATGGCCCCATCCATCGTCCCTTTGATGCGGTGAAGTTGTCCTGTCCCCTTAGCAGAAAAACACCCCCAAAGCATAATGTTTCCACCTCCATGTTTGACGGTGGGGATGGTGTTCTTGGGGTCATAGGCAGCATTCCTCCTCCTCCAAACACGGCGAGTTGAGTTGATGCCAAAGAGCTCAATTTTGGTCTCATCTGACCACAACACTTTCACCCAGTTCTCCTCTGAATCATTCAGATGTTCATTGGCAAACTTCAGACGGGCATGTATATGTGCTTTCTTGAGCAGGGGGACTTTGCGGGCGTTGCAGGATTTCAGTCCTTCACGGCGTAGTGTGTTACCAATTGTTTTCTTGGTGACTATGGTCCCAGCTGCCTTGAGATCATTGACAAGATCCTCCCGTGTAGTTCTGGGCTGATTCCTCACCGTTCTCATGATCTTTGCAACTCCACGAGGTGAGATCTTGCATGGAGCCCCAGGCTGAGGGAGATTGACAGTTATTTTGTGTTTCTTCTATTTGTGAATAAATCACACCAACTGTTGTCACCTTCTCACCAAGCTGCTTGGCGATGGTCTTGTAGCCCATTCCAGCCTTGTGTAGGTCTACAATCTTGTCCCTGACATCCTTGGAGAGCTCTTTGGTCTTGGCCATGGTGGAGAGTTTGGAATCTGATTGATTGATTGCTTCTGTGGACAGGTGTCTTTTATACAGGTAACAAACAGATTAGGAGCACTCCCTTTAAGAGTGTGCTCCTAATCTCAGCTCGTTACCTATATAAAAAGACACCTGGGAGCCAGAAATCTTTCTGATTGAGAGGGGGTCAAATACTTATTTCCCTCATTAAAATGCAAATCAATTTATAACATTTTTTACATGCGTTTTTCTGGATTTTTTTGTTGTTATTCTGTCTCTCACTGTTCAAATAAACCTACCATTAAAATTATAGACTGATCATTTATTTGTCAGTGGGCAAACGTACAAAATCAGCAGGGGATCAAATACTTTTTTCCCCTCACTGTACATAAGCATGTCAGATAATATGCAGGAGTTAATTTAAAAGGCAATATCTGAAATCAAGTAGGCCTAGTAGATATTATTCTGCAAAGGTCTACACTTGGAGTTCCAGTCATTTTGTACATAGATATTGATTGGGTAATTTCTGGGAAAAGTGAAACCACAGAGACATGTTCGATAAATGTAATAACATATGCTTAGCTAAACCTGTGCAGGGCTTAGTGGCATGGGGAGATTTGGAGAGCATTTGTCTTCCTGCATTAAATTTGAGTGTGTTCGGCTGCCAAAAACTCCCATAGGATTCTGAATCCCCTAAGACTGAAACCCCCTTTACTGGTTCAATGAACAGTACAGGACTGTCTGTACATCTGAAGAATGCACAGAGGACCCATTACGGTCCAGAGCCAGTGCATTGTATAGAGCATTACACAAGAGACCAACCACGACTGCTGCATAACGTGATCATCAATATTAGTCTACATCTATGCTAGGCTAAATACTATAGAATCATCAACACTGATATTACTTTTCAAAACGCTTTAATCATTCACATGATAATGATACCAAGGGACATTCAACAGCACTAAACTCCAGAAGCGCAGATAGGATGGCAGCTAAATGTGTTATCTGAAATGTTATTATAGCATGAAGGGGATATTGCTCATCATTTTGTCCCTTATCGGTCTCTCGTCTCAATAACACCAAACGTTTAAAAGGGAAAATAATATTGGCTTTGAGACCTGAGCACAGACTGCGTAGCAGACTGAACTTCCCCCCCACTACAACATGAAGTAGCCTCCCTATGTGGAGAAGGCTCGTGCTCCCTCTCTGTGACTGCAACCTCATCTACCACTCTGATCTCCAGACACCAGGGTTCATTCACATCCACAGAGCAGATGGAGACCATCGTCACATGTTAAAGATCACCTCTTAAAACAGCCATTTGGAGTCAGCTGTGCTGGCTTAGGTTTTACTATATAAAAGAGTAATTTAGATGCATTAATAGGATAGGAGTCACAGCAAATATCAGATATGTTTACGGTAGGCTATTTCCAGGGTTGATCACATTGGCAAACAGTGCTTTCAAGGATATTTCAAATTTAGGAACACGGTGGGTGTTGGAGGAAAAGCCTGTTTTAGGTGGAACATTTGGAACGATACTTAAAAAACAGGACTTTGAATCCCCAGCTGGACAAATGCCCAGCTGTTCACGCTGTAATTTGGTATCAGACCTCAGTCAAATTACCCGTAAGAGAAATAACTAGCATGGGAGCCATAAAGTGGATTTCCTGAATTATGTGTGCCTGAACTGATATTAATTAGCTTCAAAACCCTGTTTTTCAGAAATGAATATTGCAATGTCTGCTTAAGCTCCAGATCAGGTGTCTCTCTCAAAATTGAGGGCTCAATTAAAACTCATTCTGCTGCCCTCCCTGTAAGAAACTAGACACCAATGGCCTATTGAAGGGCCTCTTTAGGATCCATTTGCAAATGTTCTCCATGCAAAATGCATGGTTTTAGTGTTAAGGAAACTTAATTGTGGGGAAAATGAATCAAAATCAGCTTTATTCGCCATATACATTTGCATGTACAGGAATTTGACTGTAAAATGGTGCTCAGCAGAGTTAGACAGAAAAATATATTTGAGGTAATAAAGCTAGAATCCTTAATTTTTCTAGGTGCACTGGTGCTCCTAAATTATGACGTCTTCCCCACAGTGACCGTACATGCATATCCCAACCAGAACCCATGATTACAGGCAACATCTGAGGTTAAGGCTAGAGCTGCCGCTTTCAAGGAGCGGGACACTAATCCGGACACTTATAAGAAATCCCACTACGCCCGCCAACGAACCATCAAATAGGCAAAGCGTCAATACAGAACAAAGATCGAATCCTACTACACCGGCTCTGAAGCTCGTCAAATGAGGCAGGGCTTGCAAACTATCATGGATTACAAAGGGAAACCCAGCCGTGACCTGTCCAGTGACACAAGCATATCAAACAAGCTAAATACATTTTATGCTCGCTTCGAGGCTAGTGACACTGAATCATGCATGAGAGCACCAGCTGTTCCGGACGACTGTGTGATCACGCTCTCCGTAGCCAATGTGAGTAAGACCTTTAAACAGGTTAACATTCACAAGGCCAGGACGCGTCAACATTTCTACAGTCGAATATTGGTAGGTAATACATGCTTCATTAAACGACATAAAAACGTCCAGGTTTTAAACCATTACATTTATGATTAAATAGTTTCAAAAATGCCTACCGCCTCCGCTCAGATTCAAGTTGTCCCGGACAAGAGGACAAGCATTAATGTCGAGCCCTGCCCTAATTGGGAACCCCTGCTTTAATCATCTGACCTGAACCAGATTTGTATTAGACTATAATGTGATTTTTAGTAACAAAAGCCAATATGGTAAAGGAAAGGTAGACTTTTGTGCAATATCAACATCACATCTGTTATAACATTGCTTTATGATGGGAAAGTGTGACCACTTCCGTTTTTTGAATGGTCTTCAAGCGCAAAAAGCAAGGAAAATAAATCGAAAATCTTTATAAAAGGCATCGGGTAGATGTATAATATAATTTCATATAAATCTTAAAAGACCACGTTTTCATTCATTTTATTATATAATCTTGAAGCCCATTCAAAAACAGTATGGGACTGGTTCCAGGAAGTAAGCAAAATGTGCAGTCATCGTATTGCATAGGTCAAAACCCATGCTTGCAGATAACCATAGACTTCGTCATTGCACTAACGCTAGTTAGCATTGGCTCACGAAACAACCTCTAACTTCCTTCATACTGGACACAGACACATAAAAATGGTATCCACGAGTTCATCTGACTCTTGCCAAAATCCCAAAGTACCCCTTTTTTTTTTAAAGAGGCACGCAGCAATAAATCATAGGTGTCGTGTCACACAATTTATATCCATGAAGGAAAGTGAGTAGCATCAATATAGTTCAGCATCTAATAAGGCATATTTAATGAGACTAGCCTAACTCATCCTGCTGGCAGGCTTCTTAACACCACAGTACTGGACTGTGAATTAAATTAAGCCTTACTGCTTATTTTTTGCCACGGGTATCAAGATGCCCAAAGCCTGCATCAACTTTGTGATTACGGTTTTGCAGATTTATCGACTGCATAGCTGGAAGAGATCCAAGGTCAAACAGGAGGAGAGGATGGTGCTGGGGCAGAGGAAACGTGGTCAGGTCAAAGAAATCCATGTCAATCATGAACAAATTAGGATGCGAGAAGAGACATCATCTTGTGAGATCAATGATGATTGTACTAAAGTTCTACAGTACAATGCCAACTCGTCGTAACAGTGACTGCCTTTCTAGCGTTCAATCACAGATCAAAAGACGTAGGCTG
The DNA here is from genome assembly GCF_964263955.1 of Coregonus lavaretus. NCBI lineage: Eukaryota > Metazoa > Chordata > Actinopteri > Salmoniformes > Salmonidae > Coregonus > Coregonus lavaretus. The sequence continues at coordinate 23,803,194 of NC_140000.1, read as the reverse complement.
TGTTCGAGATCGACTTGCCTACATTGCAGTCGGTGACTGCAGACTGAGCAAAATGTATGCTCTCGAACAGTTATGTCATATCCTGGGCCAAATCTTGAAGATGTATGGCAGGAGTCAGTAGCAGGCGTCCCGCGTGCCAAAACCGTCCTTCAATATTTTAACCGAAAAGGTAATGCCATAAGTCCTCATGGTGGATAACAGCATGTGGTTTGGTAAAATGCCAGTGTAATCCTTGTGTGGTTAAGCTGGTGCTGAGAGACGGTACACAAGCAAAAATGGCAGTAAGCCTACCATTCCAACTTTCGCAAGGGAAGTTGGTACATGGGGGATGAACAGTCTTCCAGTGGCGTGTATTCATGGATTACAAGGGAAGCCAGGCTTCCCCAAAATATTTACCAAGAAAAAAAGACAAAAGATATACTAAATAATTTCTCTTCTGTCTCTGTGTTTCATCATTTTCCTTCAAAATCATAAGAGGCTGAAAGTATCTCACCGGAGAAAGCATCCGAGCCAGCGAAACAGTGTCCCCCAAAGTATGTGTAGGCCATTTCTCTGATGCTGTCTGGTCCAAGAGTATGACATTGTTGCAGCCCGTAGGATTGAATGCAAGGGAAGCCAGCGAGCATTTGGCCTCCCTTGATAACAAAAAGTATAAAATAGCATTGAGCTACACTGAGTGAGCTCAACTGTGAATGGTCCTGGAGCACCATAAAAAAAAAAAGTGTCAAGGGAAGCCAGTTTGGGTTTGGCGTCACTATCAAATCGCATTGAGAGCACACGTCATTGCATCTCATTGTGTTGTTGTCCTCCGGTGGCTAGCTTGCTAGCTAAAATTGGCCCTTTCCTAAATTAGCCATGGATGGAGATAGGGATTTGTGGTTTTACTTAATTCTCTGTACTGGCCAATGCTTATAACGGCGATTCTGATCCAAACATTAATTCATTGATTGTGCCCCTGGCCTGAGAGGATGGAAGTTCAATATCTAGCTAGATGTAGAAGGCTAATGTTAACTAGCTAACGTTGCCCATGAAAAGGAAGTTAGGCTAGCGAGCAAGCATTTTAGCCAGGTAGCCTAGGACAACAAAAAATAAAAGCGTGTACTGTATGACAAGAGTGATAGACTGTTTCGTCAACATGAAAGAGGATGGCATGGGCATTTCTCTACAAGTAGGGTGAGTCAACATGTTTTTTCTACTTGCATGAACACGCACGCACAAACACTAATCAGAACCATGGACAGCCACATCATGCTCTGATCCGGTGGAAACGTCATAAAATAGGCCTACATGTTTGTCTAGAGCGATCAGTGGTCATGATAAACAAAGCTAGGGCAAATACAGTTGATGCATGGGATGTATTATGTAAAACTATCAGATATTAACAACTCTTGACCAAGCAATGGACCTACATGGTAGGGGGGGGGGGGGGGGGGGACATTTTCTTTTCTGAGAACAATATAGAATATTTTTTGTAAACTACTTCCTTCCTGTAAGTTTCATTTTGAATACTCCTGACAGTATGTAAATAGTTGTATTAAATGTTTGTTGATCACAAAACAAAAATAGGCCTATCTGATGACTTCTTATCCCTTGCGCAAATAGCCTACAGCTGTGTCTGTCTGTCCGGAGCTCACTGGCCAGGAAAATGTTATAGCACGAGCTTCGGCCCGGACCAAGTTAATACAATGTTTCAAGTTCCTTGCAGACAGGCCATGCGTAGCCAAGGTGATTTACAGGATATTTAATTTTCAAATCAGGATATTTTCTAGCTGTGGGCTGCAATGTTTTTATTTGTTGGCTTTATGTAGGCTATTTTTGCATACTGTCAATGGCAATAGAAGTTACTTTTAGATTTCTATCATTTAGATAGAATTTTGATTAACCACGACATTGATCTTGAGATATGAAGACTTTATTATAAATTAAATGAAACTGTTCCATGAAAAAATCTGCATATGAAAATCATAACTGGCACTCCAAATGGAAAAAGGTTGCCAACCGCTGGTGTAGGCTATTACTGGCAACTTCAGGAGCATAACTGGCAGAATCTGTGAAGGCCAGCAGCAGCGGGCAGTGGGAGGGGGTCGGGATTTGTTTGTTTTTCTTCTGGTTAGGCTATATTGATCTCTTGCTCACTCTTTAGTAATTAATGTGTCTTAATTTTTTATCACAGTGCTTAAAGCGTCAGACAAGCTCAGTAGCCTACATATCATTTATTTGATTCAAACATTAGAAATTTTAAAAATGTGTATTTTTCTACCAATTGATTGGTTGAAAGAACAGACAACTCCCGGTCTACCAAGATTATTTTTAGTTGGGGACAGCCCTAATAGCTTTGCACATGTATTATGTTGAATGTTAATCATGAGCCAGTCTGTTGCTAATTGATTTAATTTGGAGATAGCAGATAGGGATGGGCACAGTTTTTAGAATATCTGAAACGGATGTTAGTGTTCGAATACTTGTGTGAGTGATCATTTCAGAGAAAAAAAAACAAATTTTAGGCCTAATTTAATTAACAATGAAAATGCCTTGTTTTAAGAAAATTATCCATGTGACATTGTTATATACAAGGATGACATTTGAAATTCTTAATTTAATAAAACAAACTTTTAAATGTAGTTTGATGTGCGCCCCATAAAAAAAAACAAATGCATACCATACCGGTAGCCATCTATGCCGGTAGCCTACACACATTTCACACATGTAGCTTGTTGATTTTGTCAGCCAATCAAAACTGCTCTACAGTCAAAGGTTCCAGGGAAGTGAGAGATCTCTAATCAATGCAAAATGGAGTAAAAATTACAGAATTAAAAGTTATCTAAATGAGAAGGAGTGGGCTACAACGAACAACCATCAGGTAGGCTGTTTAATCTGAATTATGGTATTTGTTTACAAGGATGGGGAGCGCAGCATATTGTAGCCTCAATTAGCTAGTTAGCTAGCTGGCTAACTTAGCTCAGCTAGCTATCTTCTCTACATCAATTTGATGCAGTCAAGTAAGGCTGGGCGATAAAGCCTAAATATATCACGGTATAAAAACATTTTTTAAATGGACGGTATGACAGTATTTTATGTTTTTGAATAATTAAAGTTCTACATTTGCTTTAGGAGTAGTGTGTGACCCTAGGGTGGCAACACATACATTCTAAGTGATTTAAATGGGTCCTTCTCCATTCTGATTGTTGTATACTGTTCAATTCAACAGGGTACAAACCAAAGTGTTGACAAGTGCTTCCTAGGGGACCCTATAATCTTTGGTCCCTGACCTGTTTGGAGAGCTCCTTGGTCTTCATGGTGCCACTTCCTTGGTGATGCCCCTTGCTTAGTGGTGTTGCAGACTCTGGGGCCTTTCAGAACAGGTGTATATATACTTAGATTGCACACAGGTGGACTTTATTTAACTAATTATGTGACTTCTGAAGGTAATTGGTTGCACCAGATCTTATTTAGGGGCTTCATAGCAAAGGGGGTGAATACATATGCACGCACCACTTTTCCATTGTTTATTTTTTAGAATCTTTTGAAACGACTAATTCTTTTTCATTTAACTTCACCAATTTGGACTATTTTGTGTATGTCCATTACATGAAATCCAAATAAAAACCAATTTAAATTACAGGTTGTAATGCAACAAAATAGGAAAAACGCCAAGGGGGATGAATACTTTTGCAAGGCACTGTACATTTGCTCTGACTCATTTTATTAGCTAGCTAGCTAGCGATTAGCACTAGTGGCTAACAATTAGCGGCTGACAATATTTAGGCCCAACTTGCTAAGAAAAGACAAACTAGCTGTTTGCAGATGTAAGAATCACAAACAAATAGTGTAATGACAGAACGCTAGTGGATTCATATTAAGAAGCAAAGTGAAAACAGCATCGTTGTCATCAACATTGTTGCTTGTGCTGCATTGACCATGCAGACTGAACGCTGTCTAACTAGCGCGAGCCAGTGTGGCTACTTTCTAGTCTGCCTCTCTCCATCTAACAAACACCGGCCCCTCTGCCCGCTGCTGTAGCAGCATCAGCATAGTGGAACCGTCTGCGTCTCTCCCTCCCGCAAAGGCTCAGGTTAAAAACATATGTAAAAAGAAAATCCTGATATTCAAGTAGTTTAATTATTTAAAATGCCCATCCCTATTAGCAGCCACACACAAGCCATTTCCAACCTGGTCTCAGAGCATTGGAAGTCGTAAGTCGCTCTGGATAAGAGCGTCTGCTAAATGACTAAAATGTAATGTAAATGTAATGTATTATTCTGTGCATAAAATTCCAACTCATACAATATTTTACGAATTTGCAAAACGTTTATGTTACGAATTCCAATTTGTTGTGGCTAACGTTAGCTAGGTGGCTAGGGGCTAGAGTTAGGGGTCAATGTTAGGGCTAGGTGTTAGGTTAGGGTTAGCTAAAAGGGTTAAGGTTAGGGGAAGGTTAGCTAAAAGAGTTAAGGTTAGGGGAAGGGTTAGCTAACATACTAAGTAGTAGCAAAGTAGCTAAAATGCTAAAGATGTCCGTGATGAAATTCGAACACACAACCTTTGGGTTGCTAGACGTTCACGTTATACACCCACCCTGACCATACAAACCCTCCTTTCATTTTTGCCTCAAGTAATCTTATCTAACCATGGAAAACATAAAATATACCAATTTCAGTGTTCAGGTTTTACATTTACTATGTTACGTCTAGTCTATGAGACCAGACTGATGTCACATTCAACTGGGTTGTTAGCACTCGGGTGCAAGAAAGATCAGGCATCATAAACTGGTGTAGGATTGTGTCATGGAAACTACTCAATATCGACAAATATCCCTAATCTTGAGAAAAGGGAGAGAAAAAAATATTGCTGCAAGGGATTCCTCAGCTAACAAGATACAGAAGATAATTAATAGCCATCAAACAATGGAGGGACCTTGTTAAGAGAAAAAAAGATTTAGCCACAGGTTCATTACAACTCATTATAAATCAGTCATTTCCAGTGGTTGGTCAAGATTGAAGAGATTTTTCAACTGTTAGGCCAAAGCTACAATATCATTCAAACCATAGGTGAGGATTTTGACACCTCAGGCAGTATGATACACAGTGGTCTTAATTGTGCAAGTCTACTTTTGATATTTTGAGCACATACTGTGACCTGACCCTAGCTAGGCCTATCTCCCCTCCACTCAGCAATACCACAACTTTGGAGACCAAGTTTCAGTCCACTCTGTGCATGTGTGTGTTAATATGAGAAAGTGTTATTTTTAGTCCCGACCACATCCTCTCAGCACTGTAGAAAAAAGCTATTGCTCTACTAAAGCAGAATTTATTATATTACTCAGGGGTTGGAACCGTTTCAAAAGAACATAACAAAAAAAGAACAAACCATTTTGAGGAACGGAAACAGAAACAAAAGTGATCTCTAGTGTTCCGAAACAGAACCATTATTTTTTCAAATCTTGAGAACCGGTTAATAATGTTTTTCTTTGTTCCAAAAATATTACTAATTTCTAGTACATCATTCTGTAATTCAGTGAAGTTATAATGCTAGTAATATCCTAAACACATTCCAATTCACATCATGTCACGATGTTCAGCGCTTCATGCCAAGCCCCCTCCATCCCCGCCCTGCTCTCTCCCCACATTACAGGAGGCTGCCGAGGGGAGAACGGCTCATAATAATGGCCGGAACGGAGCAAATGGAATTGCATCAAACACATGGAAACCATGTGTTTGATATATTTGATACCACTCTACTCTATTCTGCTCCAGCCATTATCACAAGCCCATCCTCCCCAATTAAGGTGCCACCAACCTCCTGTGCCCCATGTGAAATTTCAGTCGCATCTAACGCTGTAATCAAACATGTAAACAAATATCTTATCTGTTCCACAGCAAGCTGCTCTATCGGTGCAAATCGGTGGAGTAAATGACCTAAATGTAAAAACAAATGTTGATTTCACAGGTTAAAAAATGAAGGAAAACGTTCAACTTGTGCAAATGGTGTGGTCATTCAGAGTGGTGCTCCATAATACATTTGAAAAGCAGCAGTCATTTTATGAGCGTGAGGACAGTGGAAGTGCCAGTCTGCTCACTGAAAGTGCTTAAATCTTTCATATAAATTCAATCTTGAAGGCTGTGCACAGTGAATTTTTAACTGAACAAAAATATAAAAATGCAACATGTAAAGTGTTGGTCCCAGAACCCAGAAATGTTCCATAAGCACAAAAAGCTTATTTCGCTCAAATTTTGTGCACACATTTCTTTACATCCCTGTTAGAGAGCATTTATCCTTAGCCAAGATAATCCATCCACCTGACAGGTGTGGCATATCAAGAAGCTGATTAAACAGCATGATCATTACACAGGTGCACCTTGTGCTGGGGACAATAAAAGGCCACAAAAATGTGCAGTTTTGCCACACAACACAATGCCACAGATGTCTCAAGTTTTTAGGGAGTGTGCAATTGGCATGCTGACTGCAGGAATGTGCACCAGAGCGGTTGCCAGAGAATTGAATGTTAATTTCTCTATCATAAGCCGCCTCCGTCATTATACAGAATTTGGCAGTACTTCCAACCGGCCTCACAACCACAGACCACGCCAACCCAGGACCTCCACATCCAGCTTCTTCACCTGCGGGATCGTCTCAGACCAGCCACAGGGACAGCTGATGAAACTGCACAAACCGTCTCAGAGAAGCTCATCTGCGTGCTCTTCGTCCTCTTGACCTGACTGCAGTTTGGCGTCGTAACCAACTTCAGTGGGCAAATGCTCACCTTTAATGGCCACTGGCATGCTGAAGAAGTTTGCTCTTCACGGATGAATCTCGGTTTCAACTGTACCGGGCAGATGGCAGACAGCGTTGTATGGCGTCGTGTGGGCGAGCAGTTTGCTGATGTCAACGTTGTAAACAGAGTGCCCCATGGTGGTGGTGGTGTTATGGTATGGGCAGGCATAAGCTACGGACAACGAACATAATTGCATTTTTTCGATGGCAATTTGTATGCACAGAGATACCGTGGCGAGATCATGAGGCCCATTGTCGTGCCATTCATCCACCGCCATCACCTCATGGCTCAGCATGATGATGCACAGCCCCATGTCGCAAGAATATGTATACAATTCCTGGAAGCTGAAAATGTGCCAGACTCACCAGACATGTCACCCATTGAGCATGTTTGGGATGCTCTGGATTGACGTGTAGGACAGCGTGTTCCAGTTCCCACCAATATCCAGCAACTTTACACAGCCATTGAAGAGCGGGACAACATTCCACAATCAACAGCCTGATCAACTCTATGCGAAGGAGATGTGTCACGCTGCATGAGGCAAATGGTGGTCACACCAGATACTGACTGGTTTTCTGATACAGTACCTTTAAAAAAAAAAAAAATTGGGGTGTGTATCTGTGACCAACACATGCATGTCTGTATTCCTACCCATGTGAAATCCATAGATTAGGGCATAATTTATTTATTTTAATTGACTGATTTCCTTATATGAACTGTAACTCTGTAAAATCTTTGAAATTGTTGCGTTTATATTTTTGTTCAGTGTAATATCTAAAAAGCACGGTGGCATCACTTTTTATTCACTCTGACATATCTGCAAGGCTACAGTGTAAGGTGGCAGTGGAGTGGAGAGGTAAGCGTGTAATATGGCTGCACAGTTCTGAACAGGTTATTTTAATGAGGCCCAAGACCTGCCGCAGAACCCACTGCTACTAATGGGAGCTGTCTATTTTAGCTCTGGTCTGACAGGGCCAGCATGAATAGCTTGTACATTTGCCCAATGCTGATTTGCATATGGACCAGTGTTGTATTATACCAACTTGTCAAGGCTGGCAGAGAAGTCTGTTATTGTGTAGTCTTACAGTCCCTTATTGCATTTGGGACATTGGTGGTAAGCCACGTGATGATTTGCTGACTGTATCCTTTGCCAGTCGACTACCTTTTGAAAACCTTCGGACCAGTCAGTTCTAACATGACAAGTGCATTAATCTTTGTTCAATAGCAATGAGAGGCATGTCGACACAGAAGGTTTCCCAAATGTGGGCATCCTGGACCAGCCAAGAGCTTGGTGAGTGAATGTGCAGTATATTTTTTGGAGTAAATACAGATTTCTCTGCTCTGCAACTGCAATATCTTTCAATATAAATAATTGACCTATTAATTTGTATTTATGTTTTACAGAGGATAGTGAACCTTGAGTCACAGGAGTGGACATCAGATGAAATAAATTGTTCTTCACAGCTGGGAAGTGAGACAGGTCCTTGTGTGGTGGTGAGAGATTACTTGGAGCTTTACAAGGCAGAAATGTCAATATTACCTCCATCAATCTCCAGGCAGAGAAAGTTAAATGCTTTCAATGTGCCAAGAAAGTGCTGCCCACAAAACCTGGCTTGGAAAAGAGCTTAACTGGAAAGAACCGTGTTCATTGCTGGCAAATCAACAATACCACAACGAAAAGGCTCACAATGAATAACATAGTTGATTGAGATTTTGTACAATAACAAGTAAGAGCCTTGTCTAAAGTAGGTCCAGAAATTAGCTGATCTAAAGGTATTGATGCAACTTTAGTCACAGTGGGGACTATCCATTCATAAGGCTACACAGTTGACTTGCAGATCTGATAGGTTTGTCACTAAGAAGGCTAGAGCAGAGATGGGCAACTCCAGTCCTCAGGGGCCAGAGTGGTTGTCACACTTTTCCCCCATCCCTAGTAAACACATCTGATTAAACTAATTGCAGTCTAAACTAAAGATCATTAGTTGATTATTGGAGTCAGGTGTGTTAGCTGGGGCAAAAATGTGACACCAATCAGGCCACAAAGGACTGGAGTTGCCCATCCCTGGGCTAGAGTGAAAACTATAATCAGCTTAAAATCAAAAGATCCATAGAAATAAGGGATAGATATAGCTGTTTCCATGAACTTGTCCAGTGATTTTTTGTTGTTGTTGACATTTAGAAAGTTTGCATAGAAATTGCAACAACTGCCTTTGTGTTTCTACTGAACTGTCTTGTGATAAAAACAGCAGGACATAATGATGTCACCCCCCTCCCCCAAAAAAGAAAAATGTTTGAAAACCTTGAGTGCCGAATAAAAAAAATGAAGTGGTTGAACTGTTTCCATGATCCATTTAGGGAAATTGCGCATTAATAAATGTGACAGTCTGTATGCCCTCCCACCTACAGTATGTTTCATGTCTGAGGTAGCCCGCAAAGGCCAGCATGGATACAATGTAAGAATTTACTCATATTTGCCATATTCTAATAATTCTCATGTGTCAACGTATCGCCATCGTCTGTGCCATTGTGAAACTTGCACTCCTGTAGAGCTGAAATAATTGGGTTGTGAAACTTGCATCCAACCAACCAGAAAAGCAAGGCGAAAACAACTCAGGCATTCTTGAAAGTCAAGACAATCCTTGTCCTGCAAAGAAACATTATTTTTATAGTTGAAAAAATGGATTTTGCAAGCAGCAGGCATTTAGAATTAAAATGTGGAGTGGAGCATGATGACATCACGTGCCCAGAGTACTTTAAATTATTCGGCATTTATCATTTATTCTGAAAAACTGTTTCCATCATCATTTGTCGCAATAAAGAAAGTTTGACAAAAGACAAATCCACCCGTTGAATGGATACATTTTTTGTCGATCTTTAGAACATTTCTCCTTTAGCTGCTGTTTCCATTAGGTCGCCATGTTTTATTTTGCGACATTGCTTTTGTTGAATAAACCTGGGTCAATGGAAACCTGCCTAGTGAGCAGCAATAAGAGAAATACAAAAAAAGATGTGAGTTTGCAAGACCTAGGCTATACTTTAATTCAATTTGTAGGCCTATTTAGGGATTTGCAGCCTTCACTTTCAGGGAAAACAATTCAATTGAACAACCTTGCAACACAGTCAATGTGAGGAAATAGGTGAATGCATCATTTCCTTCATGAGGCCATCTATTGTTGGCTAATACAGACGCCAACTGACAATACTATCGCAATGAAGACAACGGAATACAAAGCTGAGGTCTTAATGAGGAAAAGCCTCATCTCATATGATGAACTGTTCAGAAGCAACAATGGCTCCAATTTAATTTGGAAACTGTTCTTAACCACAGGAATTGGTCCCGACTTTCCCAAATTTGGTATGGCAACATACAGTAAACGTCAAGCACTCAAAATGTTTCTGTTTGAAAGATGGCGCAAACGGATCACTTTGGTCTCCAAATTCAGTTTATGCAAAGTATTCAAGCAATGTTTTCCAACAGAACAGAATGTATTTGTAAGAACGCCTGTAGCCTAGACATTGTTGTCCCATACTAACTCAATGTGTCTTCATATTAAGGTGCTTATTAGTCCCATCTTCAATTTCATTAGTCAGTGAGGACTTGGCCTAGGCTATTTTATAACAATAGCATTCAATCTGATAATGTAGGTTTATCCCCTTCTAATAGCAGCCTATCCAGAATTCAGCCAAATAGTGCAGATATTTACCATGAGCTGACAGCACAGAAGTTACATCATTTGCTCTGAATGGTGAACTGGCACCTGCAATGAAATTCAGACAAGACCCCTACTTTCACCTGACTGTTTGCATTGTCAATGTGTGTGTGAACAGTGGTTTTTGGATTGCAAGTGATCATATGGTCGAGGTTGTTGAATCAATGTGCATAACAACAACACTTAGTGGAAGATCAAATCTAAGGATGCATTCACTATACTAACCATCTAGCCAACCATGCATCTCTCTTCGCATTTTCAAATCCGTGTAAGTCTGCATACAAATATGATTTACCTTTATAATGCTGCTCCTGCGTGGTATTCCTGATTTGGAATCCAATCCGACAGAGGAGTTGTTGGCTGTTTCAAGCCCTGGGCTGTCAGGTAACGTTACTGCGACGGATTCTGAGCCAACCATGCCTGCCTGTATCCCACAGTCCCCATTGAATACCGATACTTCACACTGCGTCTTCCCGTCTGTTTTATCACTGGGCAAGGCCACCGTATCCCCAGTATTCGATGGAGATGAGCCGTCGTTCTCTCCAAACTCCGCCATAGGCACTCCACGCACACAGACAGACCAAGCGTAGTTGTCAAGCTGCTATGTAGGCGTTTCACTTGCAACGCTGTTGTATTTATCCAATGTACTGGCTTGTTAGTTAGCTACTATAACATCTGCACAAAAACGTTCCGTATCATCATTCGGTCCATATTTGACTGCTTTCTAATTTGGCGTCCTCAATGGATTGTGTTCTGTAAAACAAAACACATTGTTCAGCATCATTAACAAGATACACTGAATACCAGATTAAACTCTTCAATGCTAGACATTATCATCTGAAATTGCATGCACACAAGATATCTAATGTGACTTCGAATGGTACATGGCTAACGTTAGCTAATTACATGCAAACAGTGCAATTGCATTCAATTGAATTTTCAATTTGAAAAGCTGCCGGTCTAACATAGCAAAATTAGCTACATCGTCTCTTTTGAAATGGTGTCTGGTAAGGCATTCAATAGTTAATAGCCTAGCTAGCCAACGTTAGTAATTTAGTTAACGTTAGTCAACAAGTCAGCCATATTTGCAATCGTCACGGATAGAAGTGGCTGGTTTGTTAGCTGCTGTGTTGTATATCTAGACTAGAGCTAATTTAGCTATAGCTAGCTAACTTAGACGTCCTTACTCAGTCATGTTACGTTAGCTAACTGACAAATTAGCCCACATTTCATCAACTTGCCAATAGTTAGCTAACATTAACTAACCTGGCAAGCTAACACTACAGCCAAATATGTTTTAACTAACCCTCTCATGTATCTGTGCTACAGCCACCCATGCCAACATAATTGCATGTTATCACACTTGCCTTGCTTGATAAAGTCGTGTCGAAAGAGGACAAAGTTCCATTCTGCTGTGCTATCCAGCTGCAACGACGCGACTACTGTTCAGTCCATGCATCACCACCAGTTGCTGAATTAGCTAGCTTGCAATGTAGCTAGCTAGTTAGCAAGTAGTCACCGACTAAACCCAACTGTCAATACATTTGCTATCTAAATAAATATTTAGTTAGCGAGCTAACCGTTTAGGTTTAGCAAAAGTCGAAAGGTGAACGAACTACTTGTAACAGGCAGCAACGACAACGAACCTTCTGTCAATCAAACCTTGGTCATAGAAAAAGGTATTTCTTATTGAAATACATGAAAACTGCTTTCATCGATCAAAACCAGTGATTTATAATTACACTAGATGACTTCGGGGGGGGGACTGTTTTCATGCCACCGCGCCTACAGCTTGGCACGCACACCACATAGTAAAAAAAAAAAAAAAAACTTTTGGAAGCTATAGAAATGCATTATTATCTAAACAATTTTTTACCACGTTTATTCTATTACAGACACCTTAATGCATACTTTAAAATTATATTATGTGAGCTAAACATACTTTTTATATATATAAAAACATTTTCCTTCAAGTAATGTTACTGTCACCACTACAACAACAAAATACGGATGCATGTAATTTTGTACTTGATACATTTAATTGAAATACTGTAGAATTCCGTTCATTCCAATGGAGGACTCCTTCTTCTGGGGAGTGCCAATATGGCCGACCGGAGCTCATTGGCCAATACATATTATATCAAATCAAATCCAATCAAATTTGATTGGCCACATGCGCCGAATACAACAGGTGCAGACATTACAGTGAAATGCTTACTTACAGCCCTTAACCAACAGTGCATTTATTTTTTATAAAAAAGTAAAATAAGTAAACAACAAAAAAGTGTTGAGAAAAAAAGAGAAGAAGTAAAATAAAATAACAGTAGGGAGGCTATATATACAGGGGGGTACCGGTGCAGAGTCAATGTGCGGGGGTACCGGCTAGTTGAGGTAGTTGAAGTAATATGTACATGTCGGTAGAGTTAAAGTGACTATGCATAAATAATTAACAGAGTAGCAGCAGCGTAAAAATATGGGGTGGGGGGTGGGGGTGGGGGGGCAGTGCAAATAGTCCGGGTAGCCATGATTAGCTGTTCAGGAGTCTTATGGCTTGGGGGTAGAAGCTGTTGAGAAGTCTTTTGGACCTAGACTTGGCACTCCGGTACCGCTTGCCGTGCGGTAGCAGAGAGATTATTATTTATTATTTAGAACAGTCTATGACTAAGGTGGCTAGAGTCTTTGACAATTTTGAGGGCCTTCATCTTACACCGCCTGGTATAGAGGCAGGAAGCTTGGCCCCAGTGATGTACTGGGCCGTACGCACTACCCTCTGTAGTGCCTTGCGGGCAGAGGCCAAGCAGTTGCCATACCAGGCGGCGATGCAATCAGTCAGGATGCTCTCGATGGTGCAGCTGTAGAATTATTTGAGGATCTGAGGACCCATGCCAAATCTTTTCAGTCTCCTGAGGGGGAATAGGCTTTGTCGTGCCCTCTTCACGACTGTCTTGGTGTGTTTGGACCATGATAGTTCGTTGGTGATGTGGACAAAAAGGAACTTGAAGCTCTCAACCTGTTCCACTGTTGGGGCGGTATGCAAATTGGAGTGGGTCTAGGGTTTCTGGGATAATGGTGTTGATGTGAGCCATGACCAGCCTTTCAAAGCACTTCATGGCTACAGACGTCAGTGCTACGGGTCGGTAGTCATTTAGGCAGGTTATCTTAGAGTCCTTGGGCACGGGGACTATGGTGGTCTGCTTGAAACATGTTGGTATTACAGACTCAGTCAGGGACATGTTGAAAATGTCAGTGAAGACACTTGCCAGTTGGTCAGCACATGCTCGGAGTACACGTCCTGGTAATCCGTCTGGCCCTGCGGCCTTGTGAATGTTGACCTGCTTAAAAGTCTTACTCACATCGGCTAAGGAGAGCGTGATCACATAGTCATCCGGAACAGCTGGTGCTCTCATGCATGCTTCAGTGTTGCTTGCCTCGAAGCGAGCATAGAAGTGGTTTAGCTCGTCTGGAAGTCTTGTGTCACTGGGCAGCTCGTGGCTGTGCTTCCCTTTATAGTCTGTAATAGTTTTCAAGCCCTGCCACATCCGACGAGCGTCAGAGCCGGTGTAGTACGATTCAATCTTAGTCCTGTATTGACTCTTTGCCTGTTTGATGGTTCGTCGGAGGGCATAGCGGGATTTCTTATAAGCGTCCGGGTTAGAGTCCCGCTCCTTGAAAACGGCAGCTCTACCCTTTAGTTCAGTGCGGATGTTTCCTGTAATCCATGGCTTCTGGTTGGGGTATGTACGTACGGTCACTGTGGGGACGACATCATCGATGCACTTATTGATGAAGCCAGTGACTGATGTGGTGTACTCCTCAATAATATCTGAAGAATCCCGGAACATGTTCTAGTCTGTGCTAGCAAAACAATCCTGTAGCTTAGCATCTTTGTCATCTAACCACTTCTTTATTAACCGAGTCACTGGTGCTTCCTGCTTTAGTTTTAGCTTATAAGCAGGAATCAGGAGGATAGAATTATGGTCAGATTTGCCAAATGGAGGGCGAGGGAGAGCTTTGTATGCGTCTCTGTGTGTGGAGTAAAGGCGGTCTAGAGTTTTTTTTTCCTCTGGTTACACATTTAACATGCTGGTAGAAATGAGGAAGAACGGATTTAAGTTTCCCTGCATTAAAGTCCCCGGCCACTAGGAGAACTGCCTCTGGATGAGCGTTTTCCTGTTGATTTATGGCCTTATAGAGCTCATTCAGTGCAATCTTAATGCAAGCATTGGTTTGTGGTGGTAAATAGACAGCTATGAAAAATATAGATGAAAACTCTCTTGGTAAATAGTGTGGTCTACAGCTTATCATAAGATACTCTACCTCAGGCGAGCAAAACCTCGAGACTTTCTTATCCAGGGTTTATATACAGTATATAAATTCAATTGATTGGACATGATTTGGAAAGGCACACACCTGTCTATATAAGGTCCCACAATTGACAATGCATGTCAGAGCAAAAACCAAGCCATGAGGACAAAGGAATTCTCCGTAGAGCTCCGAGACAGGGTTGTGTCGAGGCACAGATCTGGGGAAGGGTACCAAAACATTTCTGCTGCATTGAAGGTCCCCAAGAACACAGTGGCCTTCATCAATCTTAAATGGAAGAAGTTTGGAACCAACAAGACTTTTCCTAGAGCTGGCCGCCCGGCCAAACTGAGCAATCTGGGGAGAAGGGCCTTGGTCAGGGAGGTGAACAAGAACCCGATGGTCACTCTTACAGAGCTCCAGAGTTCCTCTGTGGAGATGGGACAACCTTCCAGAAGCACAACCATCTCTGCAGCACTCCACCAATCAGGCCATTATGGTAGAGTGGCCAGACAGAAGCCCCTTTTTCAGCGGCAGGGACTGGGAGACTAGTCAGGATCGAGGGAAAGATGAACGGAGCAAAGTACAGAGAGATCCTTGATGAAAACCTGCTCCAAAGCACTCAGGACCTCAGACTAGGGCGAAGGTTCACCTTCCAACAGGACAACGACCCTAAGCACACAGCCAAGACAACGCAGGAGTGGCTTTGGGACAAGTCTCTGAATGTCCTTGAGTGGCCCAGCCAGAGCCCAGACTTGAACCCGATAGAACATCTCTGGAGAGACCTGAAAATAGCTGTTCAGTAACGCTCCCCATTCAACCTGACAGAGCTTGAGAGGATCTGCAGATACAGATGTGCCAAGCTTGTAGCGTCATACCCAAGAAGACTCGAGGCTGTAATCGCTGCCAAAGGTGCTTCAACAAAGTACTGAGTAAAGGGTCTGAATACTTATGTAAATATGATATTTCAGTATCTTTATTTTGAATCAATTTGCAAAAATGTCTAAACCTTTTTTTGCTTTGTCATTATGGGGTATTGTGTCTAGATTGATGAGAAACCCCCCCCACAATTTAATCAATTTTAGAATAAGGCTGTAACGTAACAAAATGTGGAAAAAGACAAGGCGTCTGAATACTTTCCGAATGCACTGTACATCATTGATCAAAACACATGGTGAAACTGAAACATTTACATTTTAGTCATTTAGCAGACGCTCTTATCCAGAGCGACTTACAGTTAGTGAGTGCATACATTTTCATACTGGCCCCCCGTGGGAAACGAACCCACATCCTGGCGTTGCAAGCGCCATGCTCTACCAACGGAGCTACAGGGGACTACATCACTGTCACGCCATGACTCAGGGGACGCTTATATGTTGAGTCAGGGTGTGAATATTCTATGTTGTGTAGTTCTATGTTTTCTATCTAGAATGGGTATTTCTATGTTGGCCGGTGTGGTTCCCAATCAGAGGCAGCTGTCGCTCGTTGTCTCTGATTGGGGACCATACTTAGGCAGCCTATTGGCACTATTGAGTTGTGGGATCTTGTTCTGTGTGAGGTATGTTGTTTTGTGTACCTTGGACTTCACGTTTAGTTTCGTTTGTTGTTTTGTCGTTGTTTATTCGGTTCAAATAAACATGTATGCATATCACGCTGCGCCTTGGTCTGACCCGTCCTTCAACGAACGTGACAGAAGATCCCACCAAACACGGACCAAGCAGCGTGCCCAGGCGGAGAAAGTAGCCATGTCACAGGTGGGCAATTGGTGGTCATGAGAGGAGATGTTTTCGGGAAAAGGACCCTGGGCGAAGAAGGAAGCCCAGGCAGGAGAGGAGCAACGGCAACACGGAAGCCGGCCGAGGAGGAAGCCCGAGAAGCAGCCCCAATAAAAAAAAATTTGGGGGGCTAAAGGGGTGGTCGGGGAGCGAGAGAGAAGAGCCCCGACCACTGCACCCGGTTGGTTTCCAGGTTGGGTCCCCACGACCATGGGAAGAGGAGTGGGAACAGTATTATACTGAGGAGTCGGAGGATGACGACGACGACGAGTTTCTGTTCCCTAACTCGTGGGGGCTCCCGGAGGAGTCCTCACAGGAAGAGGAGTGCCGACGACGGAGACCCGAGAGGCAACCCCAAGAAAAACATTTGGGGGGGCACACGGTGTGGACGACGAGGCAGCAGGAGGCCGCGACAGGGCGGATCTGCAGGTTAGGAGAGGAGGCCACCATGTTACGGGGGCTATTGGTTCAGAGGGAGCAGGAGTTGTTTGGTCAGAGGGAGGCGCTACAGGAAGCTAAAAGGGAGAAGGAAAGTGTAGAGGCACGGCGAGAGGAGCTGGTTAGGCAGCAGAAGGAGCGGGGGTTAATAAAGGAACCCAGTCCCGCTCCTCGCACCAAGCCAGTGGTGCGCGTCGTCAGCCCGGTCCGGCCTGTTCCGGCCCCTCGCACCAAGCCAGTGGTACGCGTCGCCAGCCCGGCCCGGCCTGTTCCTGCCTCTCGCACCAAACCAGTGGTGCATGTTCCCAGTACGGCCCGACCCGTTCCTGCTCCTCGCACCAAGCCAGTGGTGCACGTCACCAGCCTGGTCCGGCCCGTTCCTGCTCCCCGCACTAAGCCAGTGGTGCGTGTTTCCAGTACGGCCCGACCCGTTCCTGCTCCTCGCACCAAGCCAGTGGTGCGCGTCGCCAGCCCGGCCCGGCCTGTTCCTGCTCCTCGCACCAAGCCAGTGGTGCGCGTCGCCAGCCCGGCCCGGCCTGTTCCTGCTCCTCGCACCAAGCCAGTGGTGCGCGTCGCCAGCCCGGCCTGTTCCTGCTCCTCGCACCAAGCCAGTGATGCGCGTCGCCGGCCCGGCCTGTTCCTGCTCCTCGCACCAAGCCAGTGGTGCGCGTCGCCAGCCCGGCCTGTTCCTGCTCCTCGCACCAAGCCAGTGGTGCGCGTCGCCAGCCCGGCCCGGCCTGTTCCTGCTCCTCGCACCAAACCAGTGGTGCGCGTCGCCAGTCCGGTCCGGCCCGTGCCTGCTCCTCGCACCAGACCAGTGGTGCATTTGTCCAGTCCGGCACGCCCGTGCCCGTTCCACCGGTGCCTGCTGCTCCACTCCGGAGCCAGAGAAGTCCGCTCCACCGGTGCCTGATCCAGCTCCGGTCAGCTGCTCCACTCCGGTGCCAGAGCAGTCTGCTCCACCGGTGCCTGATCCAGCTCCGGTCAGCTGCGCCACTCCGGAGCCAGAGCAGTCCGCTCCACCGGGGTCTAGTCCAGCTCCGGTCAACGGCTCCACTTCGGAGCCAGAGCAGTCCGCTCCACCGGTGCCTGATCCAGCTCCGGTCAGCGGCTCCACTCCGGAGCCAGAGCAGTCCGCTCCACCGGTGCCCAGTCCAGCTCCGGTCAGCAGCTCCAGTCCAGACCATGACGTCAGCCCCTCTCCAGGTTCGGGGTCTCCCACACCAGGGTCCAGACTGGGCCTGGCGTATCGTGGGAGGAAGGAGAGGGGAAGCAACGCGCCGAGGTCTAGACCAGACCAGGGGCGCAACAGGGAGGCGAAGAGTGAGAGGTCGTCACGCCCTGAGCCGGATCCGCCTCCGAGGCGGAATGCCCACCCGGCCCCTACCCTGTTATGTTTATGTTGTGCGGTCGGAGTCCGCACCTTTGGGGGGGGCTACTGTCACGCCCTGACTCAGGGGACGCTTATATGTTGAGTCAGGGTGTGTATATTCTATGTTGTGTAGTTCTATGTTTTCTATCTAGTATGGGTATTTCTATGTTGGCCGGTGTGGTTCCCAATCAGAGGCAGCTGTCGCTCGTTGTCTCTGATTGGGGACCATACTTAGGCAGCCTATTGGCACTATTGAGTTGTGGGATCTTGTTCCGTGTGAGGTATGTTGTTTTGTGTACCTTGGACTTCACGTTTCGTTTCGTTTGTTGTTTTGTCGTTGTTTATTCGGTTCAAATAAACATGTATGCATATCACGCTGCGCCTTGGTCTGACCCGTCCTTCAACGAACGTGACAATCACCAAGTTACAGCTCCATTGGCACAAATTTAACGAGACAAATCAATATAGGTTACGATCTAGGTTTTCTCTGCATCTCCTATCAATTATAACTCATGAAATCTGTTGTAGAATGTTATACATGAAAAATGAATGTTTGAATTGTACAACCAAACCCAGGGATGCTAGACATCCCAAGCGTGAAATAATATATTTAAATATACTTAAATCATACTTCATTAACATATTTTAAGTATTTTCAAAATGATTTAAATTGTAGCAATATTAAATACATTTATTGCATGTAATGTAAATTGTATTAACATTTAAGTATTTTAACTACATTTAAAATGATCTAAGTTGGGATACTTTTTTTGTACTAAAGTATGTTCTTAGTACAGTGAGGGAAAAAAGTATTTGATCCCCTGCTGATTTTGTACGTTTGCCCACTGACAAAGAAATGATCAGTCTATAATTTTAATGGTAGGTTTATTTGAACAGTGAGAGACAGAATAACAACAAAAAAATCCAGAAAAATGCATGTCAAAACTGTTAGAAATTGATTAGCATTTTCATGAGGGAAATAAGTATTTGACCCCCTCTCAATCAGAAAGATTTCTGGCTCCCAGGTGTATTTTATACAGGTAACACTCTTAAAGGGAGTGCTCCTAATCTCAGTTTGTTACCTGTATAAAATACACCTGTCCACAGAAGCAATCAATCAATCAGATTCCAAACTCTCCACCATGGCCAAGACCAAAGAGCTCTCCAAGGATGTCAGGGACAAGATTGTAGACCTACACAAGGCTGGAATGGGCTACAAGACCATCGCCAAGCAGCTTGGTGAGAAGGTGACAACAGTTGGTGTGATTATTCGCAAATGGAAGAAACACAAAAGAACTGTCAATCTCCCTCGGCCTGGGGCTCCATGCAAGATCTCACCTCGTGGAGTTGCAATGATCATGAGAACGGTGAGTAATCAGCCCAGAACTACACGGGAGGATCTTGTCAATGATCTCAAGGCAGCTGGGACCATAGTCATGACAATGACCCAAAACACACAGCCAAGGCAACAAAGGAGTGGCTCAAGAAGAAGCACATTAAGGTCCTGGAGTGGCCTAGCCATTCTCCATACCTTAATCCCATAGAAAAACTGTGGAGGGAGCTGAAGGTTCGAGTTGCCAAATGTCAGGCTCAAAACCTTAATGACTTGGAGAAGATCTGCAAATAGGAGTGGGACAAAATCCCTCCTGAGATGTGTGCAAACCTGGTGGCCAACTACAAGAAACGTCTGACCTCTGTGATTGCCAACAAGGGTTTTGCCACCAAGTACTAGGTCATGTTTTGCAGAGGGGTCAAATACTTATTTCCCTCATTAAAATGCAAATCAATTTATAACATTTTTGACATGTGTTTTTCTGGATTTTTGTTGTTGTTATTCTGTCTCTCACTGTTCAAATAAACCTACCATTAAAATTATAGACTGATCATGTCTTTGTCAGTGGGCAAACGTACAAAATCAGCAGGGGATCAAATACTTTTTTCCCTCACTGTAGCAATCACTGCCCTTTTTATGAGGCTTTCGAAAGGCTCCCTGGTCTTTGTAGTTGAATCTGTGCTTGAAATGTAATACTTGACTGAGGGACCTTACATATGTTGTATGTATGGGGGACAGTGGAAGGGTTAGTCATATTAAAATCATATCAACCCCTATTATTTCACAGAGTCCATGTAACATATTCTGTGATTTGTTGAGCCAAATTTTACTCCTGAACTAATTTAGGCTTGCCTAAACAAAGAGGCTGAAAACTTATGCAATGACTATATTTTAGTTATCTAATTTTTTATTAATCTTATTATTTATTTATTTTTCTTCCACTTTGACATTACACAGTATTTTGAGTTAATTGTTGACAACACATGACAATTAAATCAATTTTAATCCCACTTTTTAACACAATAAAATGTGAAGAAATACAAGGAGTATGAATACTTTTCAAGGCACTTATAGTGTACTTGATCACTCACAAGCAGTTTCATAAAAAAAAATCTATGCTTCAACTTAATAACAGCTCCAAGTCTATTTTGAATTAATATACTAAATTACAATTCAAGCGTTTTAAATAGAAGTACAAGTTTAATGAGTGTGTTTAAATGTAAAGATAGTGAACATATAGTATACTTAAAGAAAAACAATTAATTTAAAGTACACTTTTAATAAGTGTATTGATGTGTAATGATGTTATATTTATAGTATACTTAAGATATACTAGAAAAATACATCTTGTATTTGAAGTATATTATTTGCATTTTTTGTATATTTAAGTATACTTTAGTATACTTGTAATATATTAAAATATACTTTTTTCCACTTGGGATGTTAATCAGAAAATATTAAGATCTTGGATTTAATTCAGTGCTCTTGGATTTAATTCAAAATGCTGGATTGTGTCAATCAAAATGATTTCCAGGGTCAAAATATAGCATTTTACGGTCTGAAAAATGTCAATCTGAGACGTTATCAATATGCTGTATTTATGTAAATTGTCAACAGATCATAACTTATAGAAGACTATATGTTCCTTCAATAGCATAGCCTATCCAGTTATTGTAAAAGATAACAGTATAATTCATTGTTTTGCTTGTAGCAGCTCTTATTCTCTCTGTAGCTATTCAAAATGGATCCTTACAGTTTACAGTCTAATATTTTAGTCAAAGTTAACCTGTTTATGTGCAGGAGTGTATGCATTGCTGAAGTTTCTGTAGCCTACACATGAGATATGACCATAAACAGTTCAATTGAACCTTTTTGCATCAATTTCCAGACAATAAATATACTGCAGAATACCTTACCTCTATATCAGTGTGCCCGTTCCACCTTGTGTTGCCTTCTCGGGGTTCTTATTAGAAGTCATGTGTCTTTTTTCTGATTAAGGATCAGTTCACATAAATCAATTGTTAAAAATACATACTGATCAGTTCCAAGATGTTGTAAGGGACAGGAGAAGGGACGGTGTATATCAAGCCTGCAGATAGTCATGTTATTCTGATACAGAATATACTGTTGTACAACAGAGGCATCTGGTGGTGACGCTGACTCTCTGATGGTGACTTGTTGCTGAGGCTTTTGGTTCTATTTCCATCACCTCAGTTGCCCATTTAAAATCATAAGAAGATGTTGAGCTTTGGGGTTGTAAAACCATTAACACAGAGTCCATTAATTAATCTTCATGATAATTTAATGTGATTGAGGAAAAAAATAAGGGTTACATAATTGCAAACATTTAATGTTGATAGAGCAAATTATGAGCAGCATTCCTTGCATTTCATCAAACATAAAATAATGCCCTGAATCAACTTAAAGTTAAATGTGTTGTGGTATTAAAGTTCTGTATAACCATATTACTGTGTAGTTTATTAGCAGAAATTAAATGATGGCCACTGTTACTGTAACTGATGGAAATATTGGCTTCTCAAGATGTACAGGATATTGTCATTCAACTTGCAAATTCAATATGGATTTGTTTTGGTAAAATGGGCACGAAGACATTGAAATCAATGAAAGGGAACAAAATGAATTGCTTCCAACTAACATTAGCTACTGTAAGTTAGACACCTTATGTTACCCCTAGAATAAGAACAATGTTTTATCTGTACCATAGACCTACAGTGATAATTAATATATTATTAGTGATAGTTAGAATTTTTCAAATGAACTGACTTTACCAGAAGTACAGTAGATAGATCAACCAGGTGTATATGTTTTTCTTCTTCTCATAGACAAGGAAACAACAGAGGATTCAACGTTATCTTTCAGTGGACCATTTTGAAGAGGTCTGGTGGTTTCACTTCTTTGCTATTGGGATGATTTTGGTGGTGCACAGGCAGAGGGCGGGACACCAGGCGTACACCAAAGGATTACTGCACCCGGCCTGTTCTTTCATGGCGGCACAGTTGACATACTTGTTTATGTAAGGACAGGGATTGGCTGAAATGACACATGAGAAGAAACATTGGCAGTCAATTCATTGTATATTGACAGTTTACATTTGGTGATTATTGTACATTGAACCTTGTGATCATGTTTTTGAAACCTATCACTAACATTGCTAAGTCATATTGGTAAGATTTTAGATGGCATTCATATATTTTCATCATGTCTGATACTTACTGCAAAGCTTATTTTCGCAGGAGTTGGGGCAGTCAGCACACGTAGCTCCTTCCTTGTATGGAGCCACTCCTCTGTAGTTTCCCCTGTTAAACAAAGTATTGGAATGATCGCTGGATGATGCCTTCCTTCCACTACCAGTTATAGTAAATAGGGTGAAATTGTACACAGGTGTTAGGTGCATTTTGGGTGTGATTGGTGCAACATACGCTCTGTAATATTGGCATCCATAGAAGTAGACTGAGCCAGGACACAAGGCCACACCACAGCCAACCTTGTATGAACTGTTCCAAACCACCTATATGAAAGGAGACACAGTTTAGTGTTATCAGAGTTTCATTGGAGAATAACCATAATGACACTTGTCGGTAACTACACACCTCTGACCACCATACAGCATACCAAATCAAATCACATTTTATTGGTCGCATACACATATTTAGCAGATGTTATTGCGGGTGTAGCGAAATGCTTGTGGCACAATGGTCCATAACAATATACACTGAGTATACAAAATTTTAAGAACACCTGCTCTTTCCATGACATAGACTGACCAGGTGAATCCAGGTGAAAGCTATGATCCCTTATTCATGTCACTTGTTAAATCCACTTTAATCAGTGTAGATGAAGGGGAGGAGACAGATTAAAGAAGGATTTTTCATCCTTGAGACAACTGAGACATGGATTGTATATGTGTGCCATTCAGAGGGTGAATGGGCAAGACAAAAGATTTAAGTGTCTTTGAACGGGGTATGGTAGTGGGTGCCAGGCGCACCAGTTTGTGGGGGGCCAACTCAATATTAGGAAGGTGTTTCTAATGTTTGGTATACTCAGTGTATGTACAATACAATGGCTAAAATTGCTACCAAAAGAAATGTCAATAAGTTAGTAATCTATTCTGCAAGTATACTCCTTTGGTGTCAACAGGTATATGCGATTAAATATCCCTGAAAATATACGCGACAGAGTAGGAACTGTAGTTTTGGTGTGTGCTTCCTATCTGACCCTAATTAGTGGCGGACATGTAAAATGTAGAAAAATACCCCATAGTGCATTGTGGGTCCTTTTGTACCTAAAGGTCCAGTGTTAAGACTGAATGGTGTTGTTGCTATGCGCTCTGTTTTAAGGCAACCATTTTAGGGACCATGCTGTCTTTAGCAACTGTTTTGGGTGTGGTCGAATCTGTTCAGAAGGTATGTTTATTTCTCTATCAGCGTTTGTTTATTAAAATTTGACAGCACATGTATTACTCTGAAGGTTATGCCTCTGCAGTTGTCTTTGTGTTTGGAGAGATGTTCATGGGGGTCCAAGCAATATATTGAAACTGCCCTCCATTAAGGTGACTGTTTAAGTTCATACATTATGTATTTCTAAAATAGTTAATGTTTGTGTAGATGCAGTGGCTAACTGCTCTTTTCTTTCATGCAGAAGTTGTTTGTCACTGTTTTTGGTCCGTTGTGAACATGGTCAGTTGTCTCTGTGGAAGCGCTGTAGATATTTAGAACATGATAGAGCCATCCAGTGAAAGGAACTGCGTTGTGTTTTCGCATTGTTTTACTGTAAATCTT
The DNA here is from genome assembly GCF_964263955.1 of Coregonus lavaretus. Lineage (NCBI taxonomy): Eukaryota > Metazoa > Chordata > Actinopteri > Salmoniformes > Salmonidae > Coregonus > Coregonus lavaretus. Next base: position 23,778,693 of record NC_140000.1, on the reverse strand, counting down.
TTAAACAAACTTAGACCTGATTCATTCCATAAACTTGTTCTTTTTTTTTTATATCTGCCTCTGACTGTTTCTCTATAAATGGGCCCATAGAACCTGTGATTCAATCAGATTTTACACATGTATGTCATCATAATGTATCTGCACGTAAGATGAATGTTACCTGTGTGTAGTGGCCGATGGATTTACCATTGATAGATCCATTGGGATAGGAGTAATCTATGACCTCACTGTGCCAGGCTGTAACTATTTCAGTCCAATCCTTAGAAGCGGCGGCCATGAACAGGTTCTCACCCATTTCGTAGTCTGTTCATAAGTAAAGCATGCATGGAAAAGTTTACTAAATAGGTGTGTAACAGTGAAATAAAACTGGAACAGTTGACTAACATGTCTTTCAATGCAGGATTTAAGATGTCAACAAATATGATACCAGGTAAGCTACAATAGATAGTCACTGGTGATAGGAAATCATGACATTCAAAATATATTTGAGCTGAAGATTGCGCTCACATTGATACCATTGCAGCGAAAGTCTTGAGTTGCATGAATCAATAAAATATATTTGTCTTAGTTTGCACTACAGCAGGGGAAAAACAAGGGAAACCGTACTGCCAAGCATGCGACTGCTGGGTGGCCCATGAGCCATGGAGCAGGTGTTAACCCAAGCCTGAACACTGGCCGCTGCCTCCTCGCTCCAGCTCTGCAGGTCAGATACAAACAGCTGTAGATTAATGCCATCCACATACTAGTGTCCATGAGTATTCTGTGGCCGTACTGTATTGTCTCTACATGTACATAAACTAACCATATAGGCCTACAATAGGGCTGCTCTATGAATTACACATCAGGGATTATATTCTTTACGATGGATTTTGGGGGATGTTGGAAAAACATTTTATTCTGAGGGTTGATACGGATGGAAAGTATGAGTCATGAAAGCGTACCATCTTGAGCATGTCTCTAGCAGTTGGCGTAACCGCTCTCCGGAAGGCGTTGTGCTGGTTAAGGATCTCATCCTGAACTGCTGTGCTGTCTGGGCAAACGTCTACACACAGACAGACACAGACACGTTATATTGTGGGATTATATGCACATTACTTACTCCACGGGTAAATACTTCACTAAACCCATAATACAAAGCAACTATTTAATCCTAATGTCTGTGACAACATCTGGACTGAGTCCCAAATCAATCCACTTTCTTTTGTAAAAACTGCACGTGATGAATTAAACGTTGTGGGTGACGACTAAATCCAGTGTAATTAATTCATAATCATGTTGGTAGACGATGGTGAAAGTCTTCACATTTTGCTGCATTAAAATTAATTGAAAAGGCATTCAATTCGATTCCCCCCCCCCCCCCCCCCTACATATCTACAACACCTACTCCACATTTTTGCAGTGAAAGAAAGTTATAGAAAATGTATACGCACAAAAAAAACAAAGGTGTTTTGTTTTTGCGTAGGTCTTCACACCCCAGAGTTAATACTTGGTGGAGCAGCCATTACAGCTGTAAATCATTTAGAATAATATTCTACCAACTTTGCACAACTCTTAGGGCAGCATATGGCAATTGTTTTTGTCAAAATTGCTCAAGCTAGTAAATTTGATTGGGAATCATTGACGGAAAGCATATTTAAACCTCTTTTCAAGCAAATTTAAGTCAGGACTGAATCTAGACCACTCGGCAACACTCAACACCTTTTGGAAATCCATTCTGGTGTGTCTTTGGCATAACATTTGGTATAATTGTCTTACTCAAAAATACAACTCTATCCCAGGGTTTTCAGGAGACTGAGGCAGGGTTTTCCTGTCAATGTTTACCTGGGCTTTGCGGCTTTCATATTTATTTTGATCTTGACAAACTCCCCAGTCCCTGCCGATGATGAGCAATACCTATAACATGATGCTGCCACCATAATACTAACCCTGGGGTAGTTTTTATTGCAGGACAATTACACCTATTTTAATGACAAAGACACACCAGAATGGCTTTCCAAGAGGTGTTGAGTGTTCCTGAATGGTCCAGTCTCCGTCCTTAATTAAATCTGCTTAAATCAGCCGTAGTTACTGAGCTTTAGCAATTTTGACAAAACAATGAATACATGTTGCCCTAAGAGTTGTGTGAAGTTAGTATAATCTTATTTTAAATTATTAAATGCTGTAATGGCTGCCAAAGGTGCTTCAACCAAGTATGAACTCTGGGGTGTCAAGACATACGCAATCAAGACATTTTCATTTAATTTTGAAATGTTTTGGAAAATGTTCTATAATTGTCTTTCACTTTTAAAATCTGGAGTAGGTTGTGTAGCTCTGTAGGGAAAATATTAAATGTAATCCCTTTTAGATGTAATTTTAAGGCAGCAAAATGTGGAGACTGCAAGGGGTGTGTAGACTTTCACTGGGCACTGTGTTAGAATGTTCGTAAGGCGTTGTACTTACTTGGCTGTGGACACAGCAGGAGATGGATCAAGGGAAAGAATGAAAAGGTTTCAGAGTAAGAACTTTCATAAATACTTGGTCTCATATCTAATGTACTGTTTCAGATTCCATATGTGGTTTTCTTTTCAGTAATTCGTATGAGTACTTACCACATTGCACACAGAGTACACTTCATGCAGTGTCAGGATGCAAACCAATAACGCAAACATTGTGCCTGAAATCCAGGAGGGAGAGACTGCGCCTATCTAGAAAAAGAATCCACATGATCAGAATGGAGTACCTTGCCTTAGTTTACCTGTTGTCAGAACCTTTGCACAACTCTATGATAGTATCTATTGTGTTTTTGTTACCGTATTTTACCATAAACTTTAGTCTTTTCTCACTAACATATTCACATTGATAGCCATAAACAAAAATGGTACTAAACAATAAAAATGGGCAATCCTTTGAGAATCAAGAGATTAACCTTTGCACATCACGGACACTGATGAACTCATATTTTAACTTGCATTTTCTAGAATAGTAATACTGTAAGGATCTGTCATTCTTGCAGAGCTAAGAGGCTTACCTGCTCATGGGTCTTCAAGAGGTTGAGTGGCGCTTGGTGCTGTTCTTTTTCCTTTTATAGGGCCAACTCCAGGCTATATTCGTGACTGTGGTAGGCTCACCTTTTCTTTCACTACTAATGATGCAGAGGCTGTCAATATTACACAATAGATACAGAACAACAATATATCTAGAAACCAGCATTGAGAAAAGCTGACAGAAGTAAATATGAAATTGTAAGAATATGGGGTGTAGTTTCTCCACTCTGCAAACCTCCACAAAGAAAGGAGAATCTCTCTGTAAATACTAGTGTAAATAAAAGAACAATTATGGATGGCGTCAACAGCATGGAGTGGATGCATTTCTTTGTTTGGAATGGAATGCCAATTCTGAAAGTAGGGACCTCACAATGGTAAATGATCTTCCTTGAGTTTGTTCAGGCTTTAAAGACTTTGCCTTTGGGGCCTGTCCAGCCAATGTGTCTGGGCCACACTAATTAATGTTTAGTATGTATGACAAAATCCTGTTCTATACATTCAGTCAATATAGAAGGATTTAGTTATTAAGGCTATCTGCTCGGAGGTTTAACAAGTTGGCAACTAACATAACAAAGTTGGATATCAGTTTGTACACCCTTATCATGATGCAAGGTGACTTTGGGTGTTCAGAAAGGCACCTAACAAATAACATTTTGATTATGGTTATTACTTGACTTTATATCAAGATCTTGTTCATGAACTTGTATTAATAAACCAATTAATCACTGAATTGACTGTATGTCATTACTAATAAACAAATGTCTCATAATCAAGGTGTAATTCATTTCTTCCAAACCGATTCCCTCTATCCCTAAAATGCTGCAATATGTCCAGAGGGCACAGAGAAAGTGGGTAAGTAGACTTATGAGAATAGTATTGTTATCTGCAACACACTTAATGCAATGAGAGAATATGGTGAAACCAAGCACCCACGTCATGTCTTTCAATATCATATCACCTTTACCCTCATTCACCTCTGTCAAGAACACTGGATGTTTGTATATTGTATATTTAACTGGGTGTTCCTCTACATACATTCTATACATTTGTAGGTGCAGCAAATACAGTATATGCTCTCTGACCTAAATATACTGAAGAAAAGTATAAACGCAACAATTTCTAAGATTGTACTGCGTTACAGTTCATTAAAGGAAATCAGTCAATTGAAATAAATTCATTAGACCCTAATCTATGGATTTCACAAGACTGGGAATACAGATATGCATCTGTTGGTCATAGATGCCTTAAAAAAAATAAAAAATAGGGGCGTGGATCAGAACCAGTCAGTATCTGCCTTGACCACCATTTGCACGACACATCTCCTTCACATAGAGTTGATCAGGCTGTTGATTGTGGCCTGTCGAATGTTGTCCCACTCCTTAAATGGCTGAGCGAAGTTGCTGGATATTGGCGGGAACTGGAACACATTGTCAATCCAGAGCATCCCAACATGCTCAATGGGTGACATGTCTGGTGAGTATGCAGGCCATGGAAGAACTGGGACATTTTCAGCTTCTGGGAATTGTTATATTTTTGGTCCTGATGTGTTGAAATAAGATCACGAGCCATTTTATAAGTTATATTCTTCAAGACTCAATGGCATTACAGTACATTAATTTAAAAGTCCTAAAATGGATGTACCAATCCCTGATTGCCCCTTTTTAAATAATATTTAATCCCTGAACCCCCCCCCCCCCCCACACACACACACACAGTTGTATGACACATAGATATTGAACTATCCTCAGACTGTACAGTTCCATTTGTCCAGTGTCTTGAATATTTGAGCTATGTGAAACTGTACCTTCAGTAATAAACACTAGAGGGCATTCTCACTTTGTTATGAAAAGGATGTGGCAGCTACACTCCATATGTATTTGGACAATGAAGTGAAAATAAAACATTTGGCTCTGCATTTTGGATTATAGATCAAATGTTTCATATGAGGCAACAGAACAGGATTTCACCTTTTTGAGGGTATTTTCATGCATATATGTTTTACAGTTTAGAAATGAAAGCACTTTATCTAGTCCCTGAACACTTCTAAATTAATCCTGATAATGCCATGATTTGAGTTAGAAGGCTATAGGCTATAACAAAACACTATTACCAATAATGGGAGGTTAGCTTTTTTTGCCTCTGTATCATTCTCACATAATTATTAACGATTCATTCATGAATATCCATAATCATGGTAGCATCCACATTAATGTAGAAGTGTTCAGAAATATATTTTATTCTTACTTACAATAAAAGTGACTCAAATGACAATACATTACTCAACATTCAGTTCCTATTGGGCTAAACTTTACCCGAAACGCAACCAAAACAAACTGCAAATGCATCAAACAAGTTTGAAGAGTCACGAGCTTGATGTAGTCATTGAGTGCAAGGAATATGGGACCAAATACGAAACTTTTGACTACTTTAATACACTAAGGGAATTTGTCTAAATACAGCACCTGACATCAAATGGGGGGTGCTTTCATTTCTAAACGGTAAAACAGATATTTATGAAAATACCCTCAAATAAAAGGTGGCATTCTGTTCTGTTTTTTTAACCTCAAATCCAAAATGCTGGAGTATAGAGCCAAATGTAAATATATATATATATAATACAACAAAATGCTTCTCTATCGAAATACATATGGAGGGGAGTGTAAGTCCAAATGTTTCCCCCCCCCCTCTTTTTTTTATCATACCACCCCTCCCCTGATTGGAGTAAACTAATGGACAACAATATGTATTCTACTGCTACCTACAGCTATTTTAACTCACATATACTGTACACTCTAATCTTAATTCCAATCCTCAGATGTCCACACACTAAGCCATCTTTCCCAGTACACTACAATTTTTCTTTTTACTTTTGCAATAAATCCATCTATTTTACTGTGATGTCTTACGAGCGTCTTAAACCTCTCTCTTTGTACCATTTCTACCGAGATTGCCCTAAAAATAAATACTTTACCTAAGAGTATGATCGTATTTCCCATTAATTGATCGTGGTTTTTCAGATCTCATAACAGTACTGTTTGTAGGTCCATCTGAACACGGACGTTATGACTTAACAACCACTCCTGGGCCTGACTCCAAAAGCAAACCACTGAAGGAGATGATCTGTTGATTCTGTTTCCTCGTCGCAGTCTGCACAGGGCTCACTGTTCGATGCCGCATATATTGAGCATACATTTTTCTTGATTGATGCGCCAATTGTTTTTGTATATCAGCTCATAAACCCGATGCCATGGTATTGGGAGATCAAATCTCTTCCCAACTATCTATGCTGCATGGTTGTCAAACCTCTTGACCTTAAGTGAAACTGATACATTTTACGATTTATACTATTCATTTAAAGCCATGCATTGTTTTTCATTGGAGGAAGACAAACCAGTTCATTCCTTTCTCTTTTGAGTAATTGCCTCTTCCATTTTTGTGGCAGAGATGTGATGAGTTGGTTATACTTTTGTATTGAACATACTGTACATTTCCATAAATATTTGTTAATTGTTATTGTGACAATTCTACCGTCCTTATTTACAATATCATTCATAATGATACCTTCCTTATAAAAAAAATTCAAATAAATTGGTCTTTCCTCTATCAGTATATTGGAGTTTAGCCATATTATTTGCTGTAATATTTGTTCTGCCTCTTCTCAAATCAAATCAAATCAAATTTTATTGGTCACATGCGCCGAATACAACAGGTGCAGACATTCTGGAGGATGAAATTGGAATTGTAACCAACTCTGTATGGCTTCATTTAAAAAGGAGGACACTTTAAATAGTGTTGCATTGTCAAGCCACCTGAAATGGTTGGTTTTAATCTGTATAATGGCAAAAGGTCACCTTTTGAACATTGGATGTGCCTCTCTTAGGCTACGTTTACACAGGCAGCCCAATTCTGATATTTTTTTCACTAATTGGTATTTTGACCAATCAGATCAGCTCTGAAAAAGATCTGGTGTGAAAAGTTCGATGTGATTGGTCAAAAGACGAATTATTGGAAAATATATATATCAGAATTGGGCTCCCTGTGTAGACGTAGCCTGAGTAGCCTGCTGGAAAACCAGTTTGGATTTTGATGTCATTTCGGTAAAATGGGGGCTTTGAGAGGTTTAATGCCTTAATATAAAGTGTTGTTTTTTACTATTTTCTTCTCACATGACTTGAAAAATGATTATCTTGGAGTTGGTAAACCATTAATAAATATGTAAACTGTGATATCACTAGAGAATGAACAAGTGTAACTTTCCAATAGATGGACAGGTGTATCCCTCTCTATGATTGCAAAATCATATCTATTGTGCTATGTTTTCTATCGAAGTTAATAATTGCAGGATCGCCCAACCTTTTCCAGGAGATGTACACCAAGCACATCAACATCACCATTCGCCCATTTAATCGAGAGACAACATGGCAATTTTAAAGTTTGTATCTTTAAGAGACCCAATCCATAATATAGTACACTTATCATAGTTGGGTTTTAGTTCAGAGAAACTGGAGAAATGATGCAGGTCCTCAATAAGGTCCTTCAGTGTTGAAGATTGATGACTCAAGAGAACTTGAATCATCGGCCTATATTGATGCTGAATCCCCCCCCCCCCCCCCCCTCCTCCCTCTCTGTGGATGACTTCTTCAACCATTTTGAAAAGAAGGTTGACGACATCCGATCTTCGTTTGTTAAGTCAAATGACACTGCTGGTCCTGCTCACACTGCCCTACCCTATGCTTTGACTTCTTTCTCCCCTCTCTCTCCAGATAAAATCTTGCGACTTGTGACGGCAGGCCGCCCAACAACCTACCCGCTTGACCCTATCCCCTCCTCTCTTCTCCAGACCATCTCCGGTGACCTTCTCCCTTACCTCACCTCGCTGATCAACTCATCCTTGACCGCTGGCTATGTCCCTTCTGTCTTCAAGAGAGCGAGAGTTGCACCCCTTCTCAAAAAACCAACACTCGATCCCTCTGATGTCAACAACTACAGACCAGTATCCCTTCTTTCTTTTCTCTCCAAAACTATTGAGCGTGCCGTCTTTAGCCAACTCTCTTGCTATCTCTCTCAGAATGACCTTCTTGATCCAAACCAGTCAGGTTTCAAGACTGGTCATTCAACTGAGACTGCTCTTCTCTGTGTCACGGAGGCTCTCAGCACTGCTAAAGCTAACTCTCTCTCCTCTGCTCTTGTCCTTCTAGACCTGTCTGCTGCCTTTGATACTGTGAACCATCAGATCCTCCTCTCCACCCTCTCCGAGCTGGGCATCTCCGGCGCGGCTCACTCTTGGATTGCGTCCTACCTGACCGGTCGCTCCTACCAAGTGGCGTGGCGAGAAGCTGTCTCCGCACCATGTGCTCTCACCACTGGTGTCCCCCAGGGCTCAATTCTAGGCCCTCTCCTATTCTCGCTATACACCAAGTCACTTGGCACTGTCATATCCTCACATGGCCTCTCCTATCATTGCTACGCTGACGACACACAACTAATCTTCTCCTTTCCCCCTTCTGATAACCAGGTGGCGAATCGCATCTCTGCATGTCTGGCAGACATATCAGTATGGATGACGGATCACCACCTCAAGCTGAACCTCGGCAAGACGGAGCTGCTCTTCCTCCCGGGGAAGGACTGCCCGTTCCATGATCTCGCCATCACGGTTGACAACTCCGTTGTGTCCTCCTCCCAGAGTGCGAAGAGCCTTGGCGTGACCCTGGACAACACCCTGTCGTTCTCCGCTAACATCAAGGCGGTGACCCGATCCTGTAGGTTCATGCTCTACAACGTTCGGAGAGTACGACCCTGCCTTACACAGGAAGCGGCACAGGTCCTAATCCAGGCACTTGTCATCTCCCGTCTGGATTACTGCAACTCGCTCTTGGCTGGGCTCCCTGCCTGTGCCATTAAACCCCTACAACTCATCCAGAATGCCGCAGCCCGTCTGGTGTTCAAACTTCCCGAGTTCTCTCACGTCACCCCGCTCCTCCGCACACTCCACTGGCTTCCAGTTGAAGCTCGCATCTGCTACAAGACCATGGTGCTTGCCTACGGAGCTGTGAGGGGAACGGCACCTCCGTACCTTCAGGCTCTGATCAGTCCCTACACCCAAACGAGGGCACTGCGTTCATCCACCTCTGGCCTGCTGGCTCCCCTACCTCTGCGGAAGCATAGTTCCCGCTCAGCCCAGTCAAAACTGTTTGCTGCTCTGGCACCCCAATGGTGGAACAAGCTCCCTCACGACGCCAGGACAGCGGAGTCACTCACCACCTTCCGGAGACATTTGAAACCCCACCTCTTTAAGGAATACCTGGGATAGGATAAAGTAATCCTTCTACCCCCCCCCCCCCCCTTTACTCCAACCCACCCCCCCCAAAACATTTTTTCATATATTTTTATTTTATTTTAATTATATTAATTTAAAAAAACAAGAAAAAAAATAATTAAAAAAAATGCAAATAAACTAAATTTAAAAATACATTGTAAAGTGGTTATCCCACTGGTTATAAGGTGAATGCACCTATTTGTAAGTCGCTCTGGATAAGAGCGTCTGCTAAATGACGTAAATGTAAATGTAAATGTAAAATACTTTTCTCTCTAATCCATACATTTTTTGCCCATTAATGTTATCATTAGCACAGATTTTTATAGCTAACACTTCAATAGCCATAATAAATAAGTATGGTGACAGAGGGCTTCCTTGTTTTACTCCTCTTGACAATTCAAAATTCTCAGATAAATATCTTATTATTTTACACAAAGGATTGTTGTACATGACTTTTACCCATCTTATAAGTTTCTCAAGTAAAAAAAATTCTGGCACTTATAAACAGATTCTGGATGGACTGTATCGAAAGTTTCTCAATCTTCTATAAAGATTATACCTGGTTTCCCTGCATTCTCATCATTTTCAAAAATGTTTAATAGTCCAATATAGCTTCCTTTTAAGAATCCCGTCTGATCGTGATGAATAATGTCCGGTATTACCTTTTAAAATTCTGTGCAATACATTTTGCCAATAGTTTTGCGTCGCAACATTGAAGGGTGAGTGGCCTCCAATTCTTTTAAGATACTGGGTCTTTGTACTGCCCCCCTGGTTCCTGATTCAGTAGGAGAGAGATCGGGCCCTTTTTTTGTGTGTCTGACAGTTTGCTATTTACATACAAGTAATTAAAACATGATAGTAATGGATCTTTCAGTAGTTCATAAAAAGTTTATATCTCTACTGGAATGTCATCAAGGCTAGGGGTTTTCCCAATCTGAAAGGAATTAATTGCCATCGATAATTCATTCTGTGTAATTAGGCCTTCACAAGAATCTTGTTTTTTGTCACATAGTTTTTAAAAAGTTTGGTAGAAGGATATCACAACTCATCGTGAACTTGACAATATAACATTTCTTTACAATATTTTACCTCCTCATTCAAAATCAAGATAAGTGAAGCCTGATCTTTCCTGATTAAGTGCCTCAAACTTATTTTGTTTTGTGTCTAGATTATTCAGTGCTTCTGTAGTACATGTATCAATACCATTGATGTGTAATGTTAGATTTGATATTTTTCTCCATTGACCAATAACGTTTTTATTTTTGGGATGAATATTTAATTAAATGGCCTCTAAAGGCGTCCCATACAATACCTGGGTCCACTGAACCTGTATTGTGCAAGAAAAAGTCTTATGAATTCCTTGTTAAAGTACTGTCAGTCAATAAACCTTGGTTAAATTTCCAATATCTTCCAAATGTTTCTTTTCAGTTCTCGTCATTATGTTTCTCTGTCTAAAATGTAGCACATTTACTGCTACTTTTCAGCACATAAGTTAGCTAACTAATTTGAAAATTGAACGTGTGAATCTGGAAATTTATTTGGTCATGTTAATTAATCTCAACAACATTTCTCAAGATTTGGCAGTGTTTACAGTCATGCTACAATGACACAAAGTCCCATCTAAGCAATTTCTTTACACTTATTTTGAGTATGACTCTTGTATGAAGCATTTATGAAACACCAACATGCACAAAGCTACGGCTAAAGCTAGGTGATGCTATCCCATTGTAATGGTTTCTGGGCTTGTATCAGTGGGAAAATGTCAGTAAAACCAGTGTTGCATTCCTTTAGGGTCATCTTAGGTTTACAGTCAAGTATAAACCGAATAACACTAACCAAGAATTCACTCTAATGACATCATGTAAATGTCCTTTGTTCTCCACATTATTATTTTTGACAGATTATAAACTGATTACCCGCGACTAAACATGGTGGCAATTACACTGTGGATGATCAATACTGTTCTTCAGGCTTCAGTAAAGGAGCTGTTCTGGCAGACTGGCAGCTTTTGATTTCAGTTGTAACTTATAACAAGGGGGAAAACAGCTACCCAACCTTTACCATCAGTGTTGTGTATTACGTGGTGCTTGAAAGCTTCTCCAAGGGCAGAGTAGTACTCCTGGAACAGTTTTTCATCCAATGTCACCTTTGCCTGTAGAATGTACTCCAATGCTAAATATGCCATATTAAGTTGGATGTGTGTAGCCCAGAACTAGATGTGTGTTGGCACTTCCTATTCTTGCTTTTAGGGGGTAAGTTTGAACTCTAATAGGGCTCCTGTTGTGTAGTAGAAGAGAGAATCTCAAGCTTTCAACAGAGAGACATCATTAATTTGTGGCCCGAAGAAATGGTTGCCTTCTGACTGAAGCCCAACACCACTGGGAGAAGTGTATGCCCTTGGATGAAAGTGCCCTGTTTTGAGCGTACAACTAAATGGGCTGAGGCCAGGATTCTTTCAATTGCAGAGTGGCTTTCCAGATAATGCTTTCAGAAGCTCTCACAATATTCTAAGCATAACTTTGATGTTGTATGATCATTTTTGTCCAGAAATTCTGTGAGATGTATGTAGTGTATTTCTAGAAATGTTCCTTGGGATGGAAGTATGCTGTCATGGATATGCTTTTCATGTGGTTTTCAAATGTCAGGCCATGATCAATGGTAACAAGAGCCATTTTTTACAACAATTCAGAGAGGTCTGACATGTTCATAAGCTTCTTATGACCAAGAGCATCATGAGGGTATCATCTGCACAGCATGCAGAGCAAGGAAAATGCATATGATTATTGACAACATTTCCAATGAGTAACGCAAAGGACATTTTAGAGCAGAATCTTGAATGCCAAACTCAACTTTATTTGCACTCCGATTTGTCATCTAGTTGGATAAAGGAGTGCTTCTCTGCCAATTTGTCAGCTCAAATGTGATGACTCACTCGCAATAAACGTGAGATTCCTTGTGATTTCTGCCTTAAATGTAAGCTCAACTTGTCTACTGACTTCTCCAGGGCAATGGTATCTTTCTCAAGGCCTCTGGTCCTTCATTTAAGCAATTAGGCCACAGACCCACTGAATACGGATGGAATCGTATATGACGTACATCATCATCTGTCAAAAGTACAACTCAAGTCAACTTTTTTCGGACGAGTTGCCGCCATCAAAAGATGGACCATGTGCGTTTTTTGTCTGAAAAATCATCTCTGTGTCATTCATCTGTTAACAGATGACTCCCATTGGAAAAGCATTGGCTCCATCTGAAATACTCAGACACAAAATACTCAGACAACAGTGTGTTGCCAATTCTGGTGGCAAAATCTGAGTTGTCCAGCAATGTTTTTGCTGCTCCAGGGTGGAATAGTGTCCCCAATGATGCAATAACCCACATGTACACAGCAGATCCAATGCTGACGTCCCATAATTGATCTGCCCCATCCACCTGCACAGTGGTGTAAAGTACTTAAGTAAAAATATTTAAAAGTACTACTTAAGTAGTTTTTTTGGGTATCTGTGCTTTACTATTTATAATTTGGACAACTTTTACTTCACAAAAAGTTGGACAACTTTTACTTCCCATTCCTAGAGAAAATAATGTACTTTTTACTCCATACATTTTCCCTGACACCCAAAAGTACTCGTTACATTTTGAATGCTTAGCAGGACAGGAAAATGGTCCAATTCACACACTTATCAAGAGAACATCCCTGGTCATCTCTACTGCCTCTGATCTGGCGGACTCACTGAACACAAATGCTTTGTTTGCAAAGCTAGCGTTAGAGTGTGCCTCTGGTTATACATAAATAAATAAAACGCATTGTGCCATCTGGTTCTGTTAATATAAGGAATTTGAAATGATTTATACTTTTACATTTGATACTTTAGTATATTTGAGCAATTACATTAACTTTACTTTTGATACTTAAGTATATTTAAAACAGTGGAGGCTGCTGAGGGGAGGACTACTCATAATAATGGCTGAAATGGAATGGCATCGAATGTGTTTGATACCATTCCATTCACTCCATTCCAGCCATTATACTCCATTCCAGCCATTATTATGAGCCGTCCTCCTCTGAGCAGCCTCCACTGATTTAAAACCAAATACTTTTAGACTTTTCCTCAAGTAGTATTTTACTGTGTGACTTTCACTTTTTCATTTTCTATTAAGGTATCTTTATTTTTACTCAAGTGTGACAGATGGGTACTTTTTCCACCACTGCACCTGCATGAAGAATGTCTTCCATGTTACGTTGCAATTGCCTTCCCGTGTTGTTTTGCTTCAGTGAAAATCACTGGTTTCTGTGTCAGACAACTATCTTCAGAGCAGTGGTCCCTTTCACAGACTGGTGTGAATAATGAATATGCAGCTATAGGGGGCCTCGACAGGGCCGTATTAAATATGCATAGTCACCACAGAAGTGCTGACACACCAATTGACCCACCAAACCATCCTCACACCCTGTACCCTACCCATAGTCAACCCCATCAAATTCTCAAGGAATATACTGGTACAGTGGGGGAAAAAAGTATTTAGTCAGCCACCAATTGTGCAAGTTCTCCCACTTAAAAAGATGAGAGAGGCCTGTAATTTTCATCATAGGTACACGTCAACTATGACAGACAAATTGAGATTTCTTTTGACAGAAAATCACATTGTAGGATTTTTAATGAATTTATTTGCAAATTATGGTGGAAAATAAGTATTTGGTCACCTACAAACAAGCAAGATTTCTGGCTCTCACAGACCTGTAACTTCTTCTTTAAGAGGCTCCTCTGTCCTCCACTCATTACCTGTATAAAAGACACCTGTCCACAACCTCAAACAGTCACACTCCAAACTCCACTATGGCCAAGACCAAAGAGCTGTCAAAGGACACCAGAAACAAAATTGTAGACCTGCACCAGGCTGGGAAGACTGAATCTGCAATAGGTAAGCAGCTTGGTTTGAAGAAATCAACTGTGGGAGCAATTATTAGGAAATGGAAGACATACAAAACCACTGATAATCTCCCTCGATCTGGGGCTCCACGCAAGATCTCACCCCTTGGGGTCAAAATGATCACAAGAACGGTGAGCAAAAATCCCAGAACCACACGGGGGGACCTAGTGAATGACCTGCAGAGAGCTGGGACCAAAGTAACAAAGCCTACCATCAGTAACACACTACGCCGCCAGGGACTCAAATCCTGCAGTGCCAGACGTGTCCCCCTGCTTAAGCCAGTACATGTCCAGGCCCATCTGAAGTTTGCTAGAGTGCATTTGGATGATCCAGAAGAGGATTGGGAGAATGTCATATGGTCAGATGAAACCAAAAAAAAAAAAAACTTTTTGGTAAAAACTCAACTCGTCGTGTTTGGAGGACAAAGAATGCTGAGTTGCATACAAAGAACACCATACCTACTGTGAAGCATGGGGGTGGAAACATCATGTATCAACCATGTATCGCGAGATTTTGAGTGAAAACCTCCTTCCATCAGCAAGGGCATTGAAGATGAAACGTGGCTGGGTCTTTCAGCATGACAATGATCCCAAACACACCGCCCGGGCAACGAAGGAGTGGCTTCGTAAGAAGCATTTCAAGGTCCTGGAGTGGCCTAGCCAGTCTCCAGATCTCAACCCCATAGAAAATCTTTGGAGGGAGTTGAAAGTCTGTGTTGCCCAGAATGGGCCAAAATACCAGCAACAGTGTGTGAAAACCTTGTGAAGACTTACAGAAAACGTTTGGCCTGTGTCATTGCCAACAAAGGGTATATAACAAAGTATTGAGACACTTTTGTTATTGACCAAATACTTATTTTCCACCATAATTTGCAAATAAATTCATAAAAAATCCTACAATGTGATTTTCTGGATTTTTTTTCCTCATTTTGTCTGTCATAGTTGACGTGTACCTATGATGAAAATTACATGCCTCTCTCATCTTTTTAAGTGGGAGAACTTGCACAATTGGTGGCTGACTAAATACTTTTTTCCCCCACTGTATATATAATACATTATATCTCTCCTTGAAATTACTATTTTTATTTTCCATCATTCTGTCTCCCCAGCTCTTTTTCCACTTTTACTCCTTCCTTGCTTCCTCACCTCTCCTCATTTCGCTCTCTCTCTCTGGTATTTCCCACCCCTCCCTCCTTCCCTCTTGCACTCCCTCTTTCCCCCAGCCTCATCCTCAGATGGATTCTTCAGTCAGTCAACTGGAACTGGTGCGGCTGCCGGAGAAACCTTGAGTGAGTGAGAGAGAGGGAGAGGGAAAGAGAGAGGGGTGGAGGGACTACGCCGAACAGAGGTTGGGTCAGAGCGCTCTGTCGCTTCAGACAATCACATGAGAGGAAGAGAGAGAGAGAGAGAGAGAGAAAAAAAAACAGCAGGAGAGTGAGGAGGTAGATATGTGACAGGATGTGGTTTCTCTGAGCTTGCAGAACATAGCCGAGGCATACTTTGAGCATGACCTAAACGCACGCACTCAAAGTGTTTGCTGCGCACCGTTAGCTAGTGAGCCTCTGGCGAGGATAGAACAAGCTGGCGGAGCTAGTGATCCCATCCAGATTTGAGTCTTCTCGCTATCTTTTATTTCCTATTTTGCCAAAAGCCTCTGTTCCAGCTGTATCGGCAGGACCTGAGTGAAGAATCGCAGAGGATCTGAGCGTGGATTGTTGCGCTGTGCTGTTCTTCTGTCAGTAGAATGTGTGTGTTTGTTAGAGGAGCCGGTCCAGTTGCTTTCTCTTGAGCTCAACAGTGAACTTTCCAACTCCTGTAGTCAACAGCGTCTGATCAGGTAACTCCCTCTGTTTTCTACTTTAACTTGCATGTGTTTACCACTAGTCTACATCCTTTAAGTCTTATTTATTTTCTCAGGGCTTGAGAATATAAATATGTAGCCTTGAGGAGAAGACATTGATAAAGACAGACTGTACAACTCTTTGGACAGAAGTCACAGACAACTTAGTGTTGTAGTTGTTTATAGCATAACAACCGTTCAGAGGCAGATTAATGAGGATGCATGTATCAGTCAAGGGATGCCGCAAGCCACAAGTTTGGCTTGTGTGCAATGTCTTACAAGAAACTCCTGATCCCCAACCCACACTCCTCCCACACACACAGAAGCATGTGCGCACGTACACACACACACAAACACCCGCTCATGCTCAGAGCGGTAATCATGCAGATCAATGAGGTGGTTGGTTTGAAGTCACGTGTGGTACCAGAGGGGTGAGAATGCCAAAAATGTCTACCTGGTTCCAATCACTGAACCCTGATGGTATTTCAAGATGTGCACACCTTAGCCTCTACTGCAGTGTGTGTGTGTTTGTGCGTTCGTGCGTGCGTGTGTTTGCCAGTGTGAGAGAAAGCAAGAGTGAGGGAGGGAGAAAGTAGAGAGAACAAGTTGAAGGATGTGAGAAGGGATAAGAGGTTGGGAGAAAGGAGAAGAGGGCATGAGAGAGGAAAGCACACAGACAGGAAGAATGAGAGAGAGAAGGAAGGAATGAGAGAGGGAGGGAGTGGGAAAGGAAGAGTGAGAGTTCTGTGAGTGCTGTTTCAGTGAACTGGTAATCAGTTCCAGCTGGTGGGTTGTGAGTACTGGGCTGTTAACCCTTTATTGTTGCTGGGTCACGAGCTAGCACACACACACACACACACACACACACACACACACACACACACACACACACACACACACATACACACACAGGGAAACACCAGAAACCCCCATATTACTGCATCACAGACTAGCCACAACCCAAATACAACTGGCCAGCCCTGAATGGGGAAATCATTGTGGTATCTGCTCCATACTGTAGGCCTTATTTGAAAGAGAGAATAATGGATGGGGCAAAAGGTGACGCGAGGGAGCCGGAGCAGTAACAGTTTCATATAATTACGTTGTCACAGTGAATACTTGCCTGATATAATCTATAAGGCCTACATAGTATGAACTCACTATTGTGTGTTTCAATAAGTTGTTCATGTTCACAGATTTTCTGAATGTTGACTTCAGTCGTCCAGCTGCGTTGACGTTCAAACTTTTAACCCAGTTCCCATATGTTTGCTACCAGACCAGGGTATAGTGATTTGTTTGGTACTGAGTTGAATTTTGATTGAATTGGCTAGAATTGGCAAGTCATGCTTAATTTAAACCTTGATTCATATTCTACTGAACATGTACAGTGCAAACATTCACAGAGGGAGTAGGAAAAAGTTGACTGTGTGGGATAGGATTTTACAGTATAGTACTTGAACATAGTTTTAAAAAATCTATCTTCCAATAAAACATACTTTAAACCAGAACCAAAACTGAGAATTACTGAAATAATATTTCCAAATTGAAAGATTCTACACACACAATCCCACACATACTGTATTTATCCCTATTTGCCTCCCTACAAGTGCCTCCCACCGTATTGAAGGCCATTTGGGTAAACAGCTTAGCCTGATTACTTGCTGGAAGATGACGGGTAATTTTTTGCACTTCTCCTGACAGCGATAACAGTCTAAATGGATTATACTCTTGCATAAGCATCACATCTATGTCCTTTGAAATGCTTGGGTACAAGATCTGTGGCAAAGATTGTTCCTTTTTCTTTCTTTTGTGATGGGCTTTTGAAAATACCAATTTATTCAAGCCTCTGGCATAGCCTTAGAGTACTAAGAATGGATATTAAGAGAAATCCCTTCGCTGGAAGGAAAACATGGCGGTATCCAGTATTCACTTGTTTTGTAGTGGCGAAGCGAGGAAGAAAACTCAGCTTTGATACTGTATTTCTCGAAGGAAAATTGACTCTTGTAATGGGTGGTCAAGAATTGCAGCAGTATTGATCAAGTAATGTTCAAGGACTTGTTGATACTGTATCTGAAAAGCAAAACTTGGTTTCAGTTGGCTGTAATAAAAAAAGACCTGCCTCCAGCAAGTTCGCATAAAAATCAATGAGTCATTCCTTGAAATCTCTATCCCTATATTTTGGAAAATATAATATGACAACCAAAATAATTCATATTTCTATTATTAACCGGCTTTTCTTCTTTCGCATTATTATTTTAATTCTTGCTGTGTGCCATTCACTTTGGCCATGATCTGACTCATCCATTTGCTATGTTTATGCATGATGGATTTAGAAATGTGTTAAATTCAGAGTATTGTATAAAACCTAGCGTGAATAGATTAGATTATACATACGTTATCAAGATAATGACTGTCAAACAAAGCAAATGCTAAATACAGAACTGAAAGGCAGAGACTGGGAGGAAATTAGAGAGAAGACCTTACAGGCAGTGAGAGAAAGAGAAGGCAGAAGGGAGAGATGAGAGCTTAGCCCTTGGAGAGAGAAACATAGAGATATTGGTGTCTATTATTCTCCTGAGAGTGGAAGTAGTTCTGAAGGGGCTGGTTCCCATGGCAATAGCTCCCTACAGTTCATGTGTGTGTCTGGGTGCAGCGTATGTAGCCGGCTGTGCCCAGGCCTTGAGACGATAGAGGGATGGCTTGGCTGGAACCGGAGAGAACCAACCACCGGGCCAGCCAGGACACTCAGCCTTGAAGCGCTGGAGACACTCAAGCAGACGTTTGTTTACTACTCTCTATTTTTACCAGCACTTATCTCACCTCTTCTTTCAGCAAGGCTCTTTCTTTGTGTTTATCATTATGGCTTGTCCTTGTAATATTAGCATGGGTCTAATTGTTTTTCTGTTGTAGTTTGGTCACCAACACAACCTAAATCCCAGCCCACCTCTGCTTTTCCTCTCTTTGGCCCATTGCTCCTATCCTCCTTGTCCACTGTCCCGCCCAGGTGAGGAGTCAAGGAAGGAAGGAGGAAGTCCAAACAGGGAATGGCCCTGCTCCGGGCCCCTGAGAGCACTCTCCCTCCTGAGTGGACAACACAACAGCCGCCAGGAAACTGCGCCTTGTGCACAACTGCTTTATTTGTCACATTAAAGAACCGGGTTAATCGGGGGTACCGTGGTAGACACAGGCAGAAGTCAGGGGTAGAGACAGAGGCAATGTAAGAGATGGGCGTGTTTTAAAGAGCGACTGCCCCTGAAAAGCAACTTCTTGTTTTGAAAACAGCCTATGTGGTATCGATGGGAGTCAAACATTTATTCTATTGTCAAAATTGACTACAAAGTGTAAATAGGATCATTTTGGTCGTAAAGTCAGTCTCGTCCAAAACTGAGATTTGCGAGATGATAGGAAAAAATGGTATGTCACGGAATGAAGGGTACCGTAAGTTTCCCTTGGGTTGGATTTATTTCAATCCTGCCCACATGCCCACAGCTGGTAGCACCCAAGTAATCATCAATTTGGAGCACAGCTGCATGTGACCTGATCATAATGCCCATGGTCAATTTGGTTTGACATTCGATATCCCTATGGGGCTAGTTAGGGACCATCAGTAAATTACACAATGTACATGGGACAATATTTTAAAATGTCAATAGCTCCAAATTTCTATGACTTAAAAACCTCAAACAAACTATAAATTGTAGAAATACAAATATTGAAAGCATTTAATGAGACAACTAATGATGTGCAACATGAAAATATTGTCCCATTTGCATTGTGTAAGTTATTGACTGTCTCTAACTAGCCCCAGAGCTAGGCTGTCCAATGTCAACTTTGCCACAGTCGCACCCCAGCCGGCTGAAGCTAACTGGTGAAAGAAGTTAGATAGCACTAGCTAGCCTAGGCGACTTCAAGACACAAGACCTGGTTAGACTATTTCAAGTTATGTAGAAGTGTAAGTGACTGTAACTGTGTAGTGTTTTGGCAGAGTGAATGTACAAACGTTTGCCACGTGCGAACTAACACACAAGAGACATCCACATTAAATCTCCCCCCCCCCCCCCCCCCCTCCCCAAGACAACTCTCGTTTGCCTTCAGTCATGGCCGCTACATTTCATAATGACCAAGCCGAAAAATGAGGCCAAATCAGGAAGTTCAGCACCCTTTAAGTTTGGAGATGGCTAACTCTTCCTTTAATCCAGTGGTCACCAACCTTTTCCGAGTCAAGATCACTTTCTAAGTCAAAATGCAAGCCGAGATCTACCGCTCAGATTTTTTTAAAACATGACTAAAATAACGTACGCCTATGCAACATTAACCAATTAAAACAGTTCTGTAGCAATGATGTTTGTGCAGTAGGCTATAGGCCCAATACATTATCACTGCATATTGGCTATGCTTGAATTGCCCTGCCAATGTTCTTCTCAGACCATTTTGAAATTCTATTTAAAATTAGGTATATGATCACACTGGTATGGGTCATTTGTTGTATTTCTTGTGAGGCACAGCTAAGTGAGCATAATAATTAGCTTTTTTTTATGGCCTGCATCTGATGGTCAATCTGAGGGGAGGGAAGGAGCAGCGGTGAGGCTGCCTCTCACCGACTCATCGACCTCCACTCTCCCTCCCTCCACTGAGAAAAGGGGACACAGTCTTCCAGCTTATGGCTAAACTCAAGTCACACTGCATTATTTCTGCCTCATACACCAATTCA
The DNA here is from genome assembly GCF_964263955.1 of Coregonus lavaretus. Taxonomy (NCBI): domain Eukaryota; kingdom Metazoa; phylum Chordata; class Actinopteri; order Salmoniformes; family Salmonidae; genus Coregonus; species Coregonus lavaretus. Next base: position 23,757,872 of record NC_140000.1, on the reverse strand, counting down.
TGTTATTCCTATGAGGGCTGGTTGTAGCATGAGTGGAAGTAGGGAGAACGCCCCATTTATGACACAAAAGTGTTTAACAAAGTTTTGACAGTGCTGAATAACGACTTAAACATGAACTTACTCATAAAAACAGCAGCTCTTTGCTGTATTTGTTGTCTCTGTCTAGTCATGGTTTTAAACGTTTTGAAATCTCTTAGTACCAACTTTGCTGTGCGTTCGAGGCTTCTTTTTACAGTCTATGACTCAAGGAAACTGTGCAGACACAGTGATCTGAGCTATCTGATTGGCCAGCGGTAGGCCTATAGGTGCACTTGATTTGCCGGGTCGGCAGAGTTCTACCTTCAGACTTCCCGGAACTGTGCTCTTCACAGATTAATCTCGGTTTCAACTGTACCGGGCAGATGGCAGACAGTGTGTATCAGAGTGCCCCATGATGGAGGTGGGGTTATGGTATGGGCAGGCATAAGCTACGTACAACGAACACAATTGCATTTTATCAATGGCAATTTGAATGCACAGAGATACCGTGACGAGATCCTGAGGCCCATTGCCGTGCCACTCATCCGCCGCCATCACCTCAAGTTTCAGCATGATAATGCATGGCCCCATGTCGCAAGGATCTGTACATAATTCCTGGAAGCTGTCCCTGTTCTTCCATGGCCTGCATACTCACCAGACATGTCACCCATTGAGCATGGTTGGGATGCTCTGGATCGAAGTTTACAACAGCGTGTTACAGTTCCCGCCAATATCCGCCATTGAAGAGGAGTGGGACAACATTCCACAGGCCACACTCAACAGCCTGATCAACGCTATGCAAAGGATGAGGCAAATGCATGAGGCAAATGGTGGTCACACCAGATACTGACTGGTTTTCTGATCCACGCCCCTACCTTTTTTATTAAGGTATCTGTGACCAACAGATATCTGTATTCCCAGTCATGTGAAGTCCATAGATCAGGGCCTAGTGAATTTATTTCAATTGACTGATTTCCTTATATGAACTGTAAAATCTTTGAAGTTGTTGCATGTTGCGTTTTATATTTTGTTCAGTGTATATCCATCCTATATAAGTACATCCAGTAACAACAAACCCTTTGAACTACTATAACATCTTGCCTTACAAAGTCTTATCGAGTAAAACCTCAAATGGCATTAACTCCAAACAAAAGAAGCAAAGAAACAGTGAATCGATTGTTACTAATTCAGCAAAGAATCAATGCCCTTCTATTCTTCTGACAATATCGAGCCATTGTTTAGACTGTTGGTGTAACCCAAACTCCCTCGCTGTCAGTCTGAAAAGCAGAGGAGACTAACCACAGCGGGCCCATAGTGGCAGAGCTCAGACAGAGCGTGCTCAGAACATGCACCTCAAACTTCTCTGAGGAGAAGTTTGAGAGGGAAAACAGTAACTCTGAAAATCATAAACATCTCACACTTCCTCTGTCAACTCTAAAAATTACTGCGGTCTCGCCTAGCTCCCCCCCGTCGTTCTCCAGGAGCCCCTCAAGTTTTTAAACATTTTCAGCCCTCTGTTTTTCTCTCTTCTCCTTTGTTCAGACTTCTTCTGCCTCTCCTGTACGCTACATCACAGAGCCTCTCTCTGGAGTTCACTGGAACTTAGACAGAGCAGAGCACATCTGAGGCAAGAGAGGGAATATTAAAAACGATGGATATTGTACTGTAGTATTCGCCTGTTTTCTTTGATGACAGAACAATTTTGATGTCATTGAGCCAAGTTGCTTTAGAGTTCAGTCTTGGGTGGCTGTTTAGGAGAAATTGAACACTTTCAGGGAAATGGATGTAGCTCTGTATTTTTGTTTATTTTGGCTTTGAAATGTGTGCTCTTGATTTGGGAACTGAGGCATCAGCCTGAGTTTAAAGACACAGAGGAGAAATTACACAATTCCCAGAGATGACTCACCGAGCTCTATTTTAAAAATTTTAAAACCCATTTTAAAACCTCTTTGAAACATATTTACAAAAATACAAAACATCAGATCCTGACAGCATTCCTTGTATTCACTGGCAAACTACACGCCCCTGCAGCCCCCGCAAGGCAGGTCATAAGCCATGGGTAAAATTGTTTAGAATTACAGGAAATTAGCTGTACAACTGCTAAATTCTCTCAGCCTCATGGCAAAATGTGTAGAATAGCAGAAAATGAGCTTACATTTTTTAAAATTCTCTTAGCCTCATTGCAAAATGTGTAGAATGGCATGAGATGAGCTATAAAACTGTGGTATGCCACTGCTTGTATTGTTATAAATGTTAAATTATATGCACACGCATTAACTTTATCAAAAAGAGACATAAAGCTTATAGATCATATGCACATACGCACATTTCATTTCATAATACCAAACACAGATGTCCATGTAGGTGTTGTAGAAGACAGTAGCTCTCATGACAACACTTTTGAATATCTGCCATCTCCACCTTCTCCTCTCTTCTATTCAACAGGGTCTAATTACAGTGGCCTATCTCTCCAGACTCTACTTGCCATGCATTACCTAACTCGCCTCTCTAAAGAACAATCTCCAACCAGCCACCCATTTCCTATTTTTCCCTTGATTGATTCTCACCTTTTCATTCTTCCTGCTCACCTCATTAACAGAGCACCGGTTCGCTCCCATCAACCCCCCCCCCCTCCCATCCTCCTGTCTCCTCCGAGGTCTCTTGGATTAGTCCGCTGGCGGAGCCTGGAACGCCATATAATTAGAGGGGAACATAATAAAGAGCGTTCCTCATCAGCTGGGGGGCCAGCGCCCCCTGGACCCCCCATCCCACCCTCCCGGGTTTAATCAGCAGAGCACAATGGGATATTACCTGCGCCAGCCTGAGCCAATGGAGATGCAGCACCGCTGTCACAAGCCATTTGGGTGACGCCCGGTGCATAGGCTCTTTAGGGGCCCTATTCCATACTCTTTCACGGTTGTCTCTGTTAATTTGTCCCCCAGGGAACAAGGGCTCCGGAACCCATGAAAAATCAAGCTCATTTATGCACTTTTATTTATTTATTTGGAGCCACTTATCCAGCATGTTTTTCTTTATTGGTTTTCCCTCTGAAACTCCCTGGGGGACTGTGTGTGTGTGTGTGTATGTGTGTGTGTGATGAAGCCATTGCTCCCTCAATTGGACATGTCTTATGTTTTGGGGACTGGTGTCCAGTTATTTTTTACATTTAAGTCATTTAGCAGACGCTCTTATCCAGAGCGACTTACAGGAGCAATTAGGGTTAAGTGCCTTGCTCAAGGGCACATCGACAGATTTTTCACCTAGTTGGCTCGGGGATTAGAACCAGGGACCTTTCGGTTACTGGCACAATGCTCTTAACCACTAAGCTACCTGCCGCCCCTATATATATATATAGTTTGGACACACCTACTCATTCAAGGGTTTTTCTTTATTTGTACTATTTTTTACATTGTAGAATAATAGTGAAGACATCAAAACTATGAAATAACACATATGGAATCATGTAGTAACCAAAAAAGTGCTAAACAAATCAAAACATATTTTCAAATAGCCATCCTTTGCCTTGATGACAGCTTTGCACACTCTTGGCATTCTCTCAACTAGCTTCATGAGGAATGCTTTTCCAACAGTCTTGAGGAAGTTCCCACATATGCTGAGCACTTGTTGGCTGCTTTTCCTTTACTCTGCGGTCTGACTCATCCCAAACCATCTCAATTTGATTGAGGTCGGGGGATTGTGGAGGCCAGGTCATCTGATGCAGCACTCCATCACTCTCCTTGGTCAAATAGCCCTTACACAGCCTGGAGGTGTGTTGGGTCATTCTCCTTTTGAAAAGCAAATTATAGTCCCACTACGCACAAATGATGACATATCGCTGCAGAATGCTGTGGTAGCCATGCTGGTTAAGTGTGCCTTGAATTCTAAATAAATCAATGACAGTGTCAACAGCAAAGCACCCCCACACCATCACACCTCCTCCTCCGTGCTTCACGGTTGGTTAGTACATGATTCCAAATGTGTTATTTCATTGTTTTGATGTCTTCACTATTATTCTACAATGTAGAAAATGGTAAAAAGAAAAGAAAAACCCTGGAATGAGTATTTGTGTCCAAACTTTTGACTGGTACTGTATATATATATATAAACACACACGCACACACGCGCACGCACGCACGCACGCACGCACACACACACACACACACACACACACACACACACACACACACACACACACACACACACACACACACACACACACACACACACACACACACACACACACACACACACACACACACACACACACACACACACACACACACAGGTGGCAGGTAGCCTAGTGGTTAGAGCGTTGGGCTAGTTGGTAGTTTGATTCCCAGAGCCAACAAGGTGAAACATCTGTCAATGTGCCCTTGAGCAAGGCACTTAACCCTAATTGCTCCAGGGTCGCCGTTGATAATCGCAGACCCTGGCCGTGACCCCACTTTTCGAGGGTGTCTCAGGGGGAGTTGGGATATGCAATAAAAAAACATTTCTTTTTTAATTATTACACACACACACACATCCATACTTACAGTAGCCCCATCTATTTCCTATGTAGGGTCCACACACACACTGGAGAGATGGGCTGTGGACTGAGGAAGCTGAAGCCATCAGAGGAGAGCAGTCCAGGGAAGATCTACTCCACCCTGAAGAGACCACAGGTGGAGACCAAGGTGGGCGTGGCCTACACCTACCACTACGTCGACTTTCTCGTAGGGAAAGACGGTAAGACGTAACTTTTAAGAGGGAATTCAGTGGTTATTTCTAAGCCATTTGAAAAATTGACTAGGCACTGTTACAGTAAGAATACCAAATTATAATGTTCTCCAACTCCCTTTTTACACACCAAAGATATCCTTAACCATCCTTAACCAAAGATATCCTTAACCATCATATTGTCCATCATATTGTTCAAGTTCAGTACCAGACATAAAACTGACGAACACAACAGGCACTCCAACCACAGAACATATTACCCTCCACCTCCACCTGTCACATAGTTAGATGGAAATACATTCCTCCACCATAATAGACTCCATCTCCTTCTCCCACCTCCTCACACACTCCCAGCCCACGGGAGGCCTTTCTTGTTGCAATCTGAGGTGTTTATGAGATGCAAGGTGGGTGTTGCTTCCTGATATCCTGAGACCTGCTCTGCTCATGGCTCAGAGGTGGGTATATGGGGTGAGCGGCAGAGACCCATGGAGGCTGGGGCTAAATATAGCCTTCACTTTATTTCCCTCCAAGAGAAGTTACAGTTCAGACGGTGTGAATGGTGGTGGGCTGGTGGGAGATGCAGTCCTCTGGAGCCGGGAGAAGCTGGGAGATGTAGCGTGCTCTGTGTCGGCTGTGACAGTTTATTAGTCTCCATTAGATAGTCACTCTGACGGGGAGAGAATGGGTACTAAGATACACCATCTGGGTGTCTGAGGCTGTATGCGTGCGTCTCTCTCTCTCTCTCTCTCTCTCTCTCTCTCTCTCTCTCTCTCTCTCTCTCTCTCTCTCTCTCTCTCTCTCTCTCTCTCGCTCACGCTCACGCTCACGCTCACGCTCTCGCTCTCGCTCTCGCTCTCGCTCTCTCACTGTCTCTGTCTGTCTGTCTCTCGCTCGCTCTTTCTCAGTTCTCTGCCTCGCTCTGTTTTAAAGCTGTGTCTGTTTATGTCTCATAGGAGTATATTGAGTCGTTGTAGTTGTGTCCCTTTAGTGATTGGGACTGTCTGAAAATCCTTACATTACCTAAGCAGTTTTCCAGGTTTTTTTTGTTGGGGGATAACTTACTGTATGTGATTATATTGTACTAGGCTACAGGGAGTTTCACAGTTCCTGCCACTGTTAGTGCTGTTTCCTAGAAAATTCACAACATTTAATATGATTACAGAAGTGCACTATACGTACTCATGGCTGTACAGTCGTGGTCAAAAGTTTTGAGAATGACACAAGTATTGGTCTTCACAAAGTTTGCTGCGTCAGTGTTATGAGATAGTTTTGTCAGATGTTACTATGGTATACTGAAGTATAATTACAAGCATTCCATAAGTGTCAAAGGCTTTTATTGACAATTACATTAAGTTTATGCAAAGAGTCAATATTTGCAGTGTTGACCCTTCTTTTTCAAGAACTCTGCAATCCGCCCTGGCATGCTGTCAATTAACTTCTGGGCCACATCCTGACTGATGGCAGCCCATTCTTGCATAATCAATGCTTGGAGTTTGTCAGAATTTGTGGGGTTTTGTTTGTCCACCAACCTCTTGAGGATCGACCACAAGTTCTCAATGGGATTAAGGTCTGGGGAGTTTCCTGGCCACGGACCCAAAATGTCTATGTTTTGTTCCCCAAGCCACTTAGTTATCCCTGTTGCCTTATGGCAAGGTGTTCCATCATGCTGGAAAAGGCATTGGTCATCACCAAACTGTTCTTGGACGGTTGGGAGAAGTTTCTCTCGGAGGATGTGTTGGTACCATTCTTTATTCATGGCTGTTTTCTTAGGCAAAATTGTGAGTGAGCCCACTCCCTTGGCTGAGAAGCAACCCCACACATGAATGGTCTCAGGATGCTTTACTGTTGGCATGACACAGGACTGATGGTAGCGCTCACCTTGTCTTCTCCGGACAAGGTGTTTTCTGGATGCCCCAAACAATCGGAAAGGGGATTCATCAGAGAAAATGACTTTACCCCAGTCCTCAGCAGTCCAATCCCTGTACCTTTTGCAGAATATCAGTCTGTCCCTGATGTTCTTCCTGGAGAGAAGTGGCTTCTTTGCTGCCCTTCTTGACACCAGGCCATCCTCCAAAAGTCATCACCAAACTGTTCTTGGACGGTTGGGAGAAGTTGCTCTCGGAGGATGTGTTGGTACCATTCTTTATTCATGGCTGTTATCTTAGGCAAAATTGTGAGTGAGCCCACTCCCTTGGCTGAGAAGCAACCCCACACATGAATGGTCTCAGGATGCTTTACTGTTGGCATGACACAGGACTGATGGTAGCGCTCACCTTGTCTTCTCCGGACAAGGTGTTTTATGGATGCCCCAAACAATCGGAAAGGGGATTCATCAGAGTAAATGACTTTACCCCAGTCCTCAGCAGTCCAATCCCTGTACCTTTTGCAGAATATCAGTCTGTCCCTGATGTTCTTCCTGGAGAGAAGTGGCTTCTTTGTTGCCCTTCTTGACACCAGGCCATCCTCCAAAAGTCTTCGCCTCACTGTGCGTGCAGATGCACTCACACCTGCCTGCTGCCATTCCTGAGCAAGCTCTGCACTGGTGGTACCCCGATCCCACAGCTGAATCAACTTTAGGAGACGGTCCTGGCGCTTGCTGGACTTTCTTGGGCGCCCTTACGCCTTCTTCACAACAACGGAACCTCTCTCCTTGAAGTTCTTGATGATCCGATAAATGTTTGATTTAGGTGCAATCTTACTAGCAGCAATATCCTTGCCTGTGAAGCCCTTTTTGTGCAAAGCAATGATGACGGCACATGGTTCCTTGCAGGTAACCATGGTTAACAGAGGAAGAACAATGATTTCAAGCACCACCCTCCTTTTAAAGCTTCCAGTCTGTTATTCTAACTCAATCAGCATGACAGAGTGATCTCCAGCCTTGTCCTCGTCAACACTCTCACCTGTGTTAACGAGAGAATCACTGAGATGATGGCAGCTGGTCCTTTTGTGGCAGGGCTGAAATGCAGTGAAATGTTTTTTGGGGATTAAGTTCATTTTCATGGCAAAGAGGAACTTTGCAATTAATTGCAATTCATCTTATCACTCTTCATGACATTCTGGAGTATATGCAAATTGACATCATAACAACTGAGGCAGCAGACTTTGTGAATATTTGTATTTGTGTCATTCTCAAAACGTTTGACCACGACTGTACATACTAACTAGCCTGTTTATTCCAATTACTTCGGTATAAGGCCTTTGTAATGTAAATGTGACCTCTGTGTGTCTGGGTTCATGCTTTCTTGTTCTAAAAAGTGTTTTGGTCTCAGCAACAGGCTCTAACCAAACACTTTCAACTAATCAAATCGTTTAGAAAACTATGCGAATTGATGCAGAAATTAGGAGGACTTTAGGAAGATTACAAATGTTCTTGATAATTTGTTTCCAATCATGTCCATAGCTCAATTTATCTCTAAAACAGCCACCATATAGCATTGCCAGTTACTGGACCCCTACAAATCAGCTGGGCTAGACAATCTGGACCCTTTCTTTCTAAAATTAGCCGCCGAAATTGTCGCAACCCCTATTACCAGCCTGTTCAACCTCTCTTTCGTATCGTCTGAGATCCCCAGAGATTGGAAAGCTGCTGCGGTCATCCCCCTCTTCAAAGGGGGTGACACTCTAGATCTAAACTGTTACAGACCTATATCCATCCTGCCCTGCCTTTCAAAAGTATTTGAAAGGCAAGGTAACAAACAGATCCCCGACCATTTCGAATCCCACTGTACCTTCTCCGATATGCAATCTGGTTTCCGAGCTGGTCAGGGTGCACCTCAGCCACGCTCAAGGTCCTAAACGATATTATAACCGCAATCGATAAAAGACAGTACTGTGCAGCCGTCTTCATCGACCTGGCCAAGGCTTTCGACTCCGTCAATCACTGCATTCTTATTGGCAGACTAAATAGCCAAATGACTGCCTCGCCTGGTTCACCAACTACTTCTCAGATAGAGTTCAATGTGTCAAATCGGAGGGCTTGTTGTCTGGACCTCTGGCAGTCTCTATGGGGGTGCCACAGGGTTCAATTCTCGGGCCGACTCAATTCTCTGTGTATATCAATGATGTCGCTCTTGCTGCTGGTGACTCTCAGATCCACCTCTACGCTGACGACACCATTTTGTATACATCTGGCCCTTCATTGGACACTGTGTTAACAAACCTCCAAATGAGCTTCAATGCCATACAAGACTCCTTCCGTAGCCTCCAACTGCTCTTAAACGCAAGTAAAACTAAATGCATGCTCTTCAATCGAACGCTGCTTGCACCCGCCCGCCCGACTAGAATCACTACTCTCGGCGGGTCTGACTTAGAATATGTGGACAACTACAAATACCTAGGTGTCTGGTTGGACCGTAAACTCTCCTTCCAGACTCACATTAAGCATCTCCAATCCAAAGTTAAATCTAGAATCGGCTTCCTATTTCGCAAACAAAGCCTCCTTCACTCATGCTGCTAAACATGCCCTCGTAAAACTGACTATCCTACCGATCCTGTATTTTACAAAATAGCTTCCAACACTCTACTCAGCAAATTGGATGTAGTCTATCACAGTGCCATCTGTTTTGTCACCAAAGCCCCATATACTACCCACCATTGTGACCTGTACGCTCTCGTTGGCTGGCCCTCACTACATATTAGTCGCCAAACCCACTGGCTCCAGGTCATCTATAAATCACTTCTGGGCAAATCCCTGCCTTATCTTAGCTCATTGGTCACCATAGCAACACCCACCCGTAGTATGCATTCCAGCAGGTATATCTCACTGGTCATCCCCAAAGCCAACACCTCCTTTGGCCGCCATTCCTTCCAGTTCTCTGCTGCAAATGACTGGAACGAACTGCAAAGAACTCTGAAGCTGGAGACTTATCTGCCTCACTAACTTTAAGCATCAGTTGTCAGAGCAGCTTACCGATCACTGCACCTGTACACAGCCCATCTGTAATAAGCCCACCCAACTACCTCATCCCCATATTGTTATTTACATTGTTATTTATTTTGCTCATTTGCACCCCAGTATCTCTATTTGCACATCATCTTCTGCACATCTATCACTCCAGTGTTAATACTAAATTGTAATTATTTTGCACTATGGCCTATTTATTGCCTTACCTCCATAACTTACTACATTTGCACACACTGTACATAGATTTTATATTGTGTTATTGACTGTACTTTGTGTTTATCCCATATGTAACTCTGTGTTGATGTTGTTTTTATCGCACTGCTTTGCTTTATCTTGCCAGGTCGCAGTTGCAAATGAGAACTTGTTCTCAACTGGCTTACCTGGTTAAATAAAGTTGAAATAAATAAAAAACTTGCGCTGCCGTGTCACAATATCTGGTACTCTGGTCCTGGATCTTGGACCCTCTACTCATGCAGGTCCAGGATTAATTTCAGCCATAGTTCGTTTACATTTCACAAATGCTTTATATGTGAAAGCACCCATAGATAAATGACCAAATGATAGGGGGCCATACTGAACCACATGAAGACCGGACCAAGAGATGAAGAGCAATGTGTCATGAGCTTCTGTTAATAAACTGCCACTGTAAATGCCAGGCAGCCTCAGCTAGCAAGCTATAACCCCACGTTTTATATCAGTTTATTGCACACATTCAAGAACATGGCCATGCTGCTACCCTTCATTTACCTCAGAAAATGGCTTTGAAACAAAGAGGCAAGAATTATTTGATATTAACACCATGACCCCATAGGGAAAGGATCAACTGAGTGCTGTGCTAACCGGTGTGGAAAGAAGCCATCTCACCGTACACACAGAGAAAGGTACTTGGAGTCCTTGGCACGTATTTTATTTCCGAAAATGTGATTTCAAATGTTTAAAATGTCAAGAGGATGAAAAATTGAAAACACACTTATGATAGTCTCCGGTAGACAGCATATACTGTAGCTACAGAGATTTCATCTTGGCACCAGACACAATATTTATATGCAAAACTCCCAGAGCCTGAAGTCCTCTTGTTAATATAAGCTTTTCTCACCGCTCCGTGTGACTGACGTGTAGAAGCAGCGGTGTTCCGCCTGTGCTCTGATCAGAAGCGTGAATACGGAGCACGGAAATGAGAGGTCAGTGGAATTTCGGAACACCGTAGTGTGTTCTGAGTGGAGATTAGCCCCTGGATGCGGGGAGCCAGAATTTATCCCTGTTCAGCACTCCGAGAGGAGGAATTGAACCGCGGTTGGTTTCTCGGGGAATGACATTGAAGTGAATTCACGGTCATCAGGTTTTACATTAGATTTCCATTATATTGTCACTGCATGGTTGAGGTGTTTGCATGGCACAGATGAAACACGCTCGATTCCATTCAACATATTGTTTATAATGTAGATATGACCTAAACAGAAAATACATGCTTAGGGTAGAAGTTGACCCCAACCCCAGATCTAGGATCCGATGACCTTATACCCCCTAACCCTAACATTAGAGGTATGAAAAATGAATGAGCCTCTAGTCCTACCAATGGTTATGGGTATTTTCTATTCCAAGACATGTACATGTAGGATGCACATCTGCCTTAAAGTGCAAATGTTGATGATAGTGATGGAAACCTCTGGTGGTAATGGTCGGATTAACATACTCTGTCAATCAATAAATCACGGATGGCTTTGGATAGCAGACAGCTCCTACTAGGTTAAATCGGTAACCAAATACACTGAGTGTACAAAACATTAAGAACACCTTACTAATATTCCTTACTATTGCTTTGGACCACTCAAGCAGTCGAATACCAGCCTATTGTTTTTGAAGAAAATCTGTTCGAGCAGCATTAAAAAGTCTGACATTGTAAAACTCAGCAGGTTCCTAATCATTAGGCTTCAAACAAGAGCAACTGCTGACAACGGTTTCATCAACAGGAAACGCAGACTTCTGTACAGTTCCTTCCTCCCCCCCCCCCCCCCCCCCCTCTCTCTCTCTCTACGTCCTATATCTGAGCCTGTGTCTGAGGCAATATGTTTTAGATTAGCCCTGATTCTACAGAAGGAAATTCTTCTTATTCTGCAAATACTGTTTCCTGTGTCTAAGGGTCTATCTTCTGTGGTGAACGGAACCTCATTTGCTATGTGAAACATGTGTACATACAAATATGTTCCCTCTCCTTTGTGGAGGCAAATAGTCTGCTAAGGATTTGGTTTTACTGGCAGCCCAGATATAAACCTTTCTTATTTAGCTTTCAGGAGAGCTCTCTTTCCCTCTCTAGAGGTGTGTGGGGTGTGTGTGCATTATGTGTTTGTATATATACTGTAAGAATGTGTGTGTTTGAGTGCCTGTTTTTACCAACCCCATTTTCTTTCCTAGCTTCCATCCTCTTCCCGCTACTCTGATACACAATACCCCCTATACGCCCCCTCACAGCTTTATTGGGTCTTATTGTCCTGTTGCTCTGATCCAATATGACAGTATTGATTGTGTTGAAATGCAATCTAGGCATAGCTAGCAGAGGAGTAAACAAGCTAAATTTAACAAAACACCTCTGCCCCAGCCTTCACACACAACCCAAATGAGCAACAATTATATTTGTCTGCTGTAAAAAGAGAATCTATTGTATACTCTCATGGCTATTCATGGACTTTATAAAGAAGGCATTGGGTTGTTGCTCACCATTCACAGGAAGCGTCCTTATTCTGGAGAATCTTGACCTCACTTCCTGAAAGCTAGGTTTTGAAAATGTCTGTTTTCAAAGAAAATCTTGGTTGAAGGTTCATTTCAAGGTTCATGAGGCACTAGTTTTCTGTGAAAGCTTTAAATTGGAATGACAAGATACAGAATGTACTGAGAGTGTACGCATGTGCACGCTTAGATGACAGAGCTGAACATGTACAGTTGTTTTTCATTAATCTTCATTCTTATTCTCTTAGTGGAATTCCACTTGTCATTCAAAAAATGTCACTGAATAATTTACATGCACAGCTCGAGACTGCCATGCTACTTACTGCTTATCCTACAGCCATTCTCTCCCATTAACCACTAATGTAGGGCTTCAGATGCTCTGGAGCTGTTTAGAACTCATCTGAGCTGGCGTGTTATGAAACTTTTCAAAAGCATATTTGAAGTTATATCTCATTAGATCGATGTAGATATGGGGGGAGTTTTCTTCAGATTTCTGCTGTGAGAACCAACACAAGACTCCACTGATAAATAATCAACCCTCAAATAAACCTCAAGGACACACCATCAATAACGCAATAGAGTAGCCTACCCACTGATTACTTATCCTCAGCGATCGACAAACTTGGGAAAATGTTTGCTAAACGGTGTTCATTCGACTCCGTTGGGCTATCTGGGTTCTCTGAAAACCACACAAAGGAAAAGTATCGTATTGACAAAATATCTTCTCTAAATAGTCATGTCAATGTTTGAGCCTACCTCACCAGCACACACTGGTTGTGTGTGCTCTCTCCGAGAGCCTGTCTCTCATACTGTGTAAACTGAGTCAATCGTACATGGCACTATTCGTCTGTATCTGTTCTCTTTAATAATATAGTAATACGTTTTTCAGTCATTCTCCTGCATTTCTACTTATTTCATCATTCATGGGAATACGGGTCCTGTCCTTCAAGAATTCAGTACGTTGCTCGTGATGTATGTAGGTATCACAGCGTCAATTATATCTAATAATCCTCTATATGTCTATAGCAATCTGTTCTGGTAATTTAGAAACAAAAGATGGAGGTGTTCCGCAGGCACTGTAGGCAATTAATTATAATAAAGATCATAGACACATTCCGTGATTATTGCAGATCTGTCTCATATTTCACTCATACATCTGAGTTGTTAGCGAGGTCCCAGGCATTGTTTCCATGGGTTCAATCATTATAGTGCCTGGGATGGTTTCCATGACGATCTACCACCTGTTGTCTGGTGGAGCTCCCATCTGCTGGGAGACTGAGGTGTGAGGACTTTCTGTAATGGGAGTTAATGACTACTGAAGAGGGTGTGGATGATAGAGTATCTGTTTATTCATTTAGGATAGCCTCTCTTGATGTATCCCACTGGCCCCTTCAGACTCAGTCTGGGGAATCAGTTAGAGTTTGGGGTCCTCTTGTTTCCCATATGTCTCCCTAACTTTTGTTACGGCTAATGCTAGTGCATCTCTATGTAAAATATGAGGAAGAGTAGCGTTATTTATTAATGCTATGTAAAAAATGAGATGATTCACACCATGTATGCAGGTGCAGACACGTTTTACAGTGCCGGCTGCACATAGAAGTGGATCATCCACTCTATACAGTTGTGAAAACACTTAGTGCCTTCAGAAAGTATTCACACCCCTTGACTTTTTTCACATTTTGTTGTGTTACAGCCTGAATTTAAAATTGATAATATTGAGATTGTGTGTTGCTGGCCTACACACAATACCCCATAATGTCATAGTGGAATTATGTTTTTAGACATTTTTACAAATTAATTAAAAATGAAAAGCTGAAATGTCTTGAGTCAATAAGTATTCAACCCCTTTAAAATTAGCTTAACAAGTCACATAATAACTTGCATGGACTCACACTGTGTGCAATAATAGTGTTTAACATGCTTTTTTGAATGACTACCTCATCTCTGTACCCCACACGTACAATTATCTGTAAGGTCCCTCAGTCGAGCAGTGAATTTCAAACACAGATTCAACCACAAAGACCAGTAGGTTTTCCAATGCCTCGCAAAGAAAGGCACCTATTGGTAGATGGGTAAAAAGAAAGAAAGCAGATGTTGAATATCCCTTTGAGCATGGTGAAGTTATTAATTACACTTTGGATGGTGTATCAATACACCCAGTCACTAAGATACAGGCGTCCTTCCTAACTCCGTTTCTGGAGAGGAAGGAAACCGCTCAGGGATTTCACCATGAGGCCAAGGTTACTTTAAAACAGAGATTAATTGCTGTGATAGGAGAAAACTGAGGATGGATCAACAACATTGTAGTTACTCCACAATACTAACCTAAATTACAGAGTGAAAAGAAGGAAGCCTGTACAGAATAAAAAATATTACAAAACATGCATCCTGTTTGCAATAAGACACTAAAGTCAAACTGCAAAAGGTGTGGCAAAGAAATCACTTTTTTTTCCTGAATACAAATCGTTATGTTTGGGGCAAATCCAACAAAACACATCACTGAGTACCACTGTTAATATTTTCAAGCATGGTGGTAGCTGCATCATGTTATGGGTATGCTTGTCATCGGCAATGACTAGGGAGTTTTTTAGGATAAAGATAAACGGAATAGAGCTAAGCACAGGCAAATCCTAGAGGAAAACCTGGTTCAGTCTGCTTTCCAACAGATACTGGGAGATAAATTCACCTTTCAGTAGGACAATAACCTAAAACATAAGCCAAATATACACTGGACTAGCTTACCAAGATGACATTGAATGTTCCTGAGTGGCCTAGTTACAGTTTTGACTTAAATCGGCTTGAAAGTATATGGCAAGACTTGAAAATGGCTGTCTAGCAATGATCAATAAACAACTTGACAGAGCTTGAAGACATTTTTAAAGAATATTGTGAAAATATTGTACAATCTAGGTGTGCAAAGCTCTTAGAATTACCCAGAAAGACTCACAGCTGTAATCGCTGCCAAAGGTGATTCTAACATGTATTGACCCAGAGGTGTGTATACTTATGTAAATTAGATTTCTGTATTTCGTTTTCAGTACATTTGCAAACATTTTTAAAAACATGTTTCACTTTGTCATTATGGGGTGTATGTAGATGGGGAGAATTTTTTTTATGTAATCCATTTTGAATTCAGGCTTTAACACAACAAAATGTGGAATAATTTAAGAGGTATGAATACTTTCTGAAGGCACTGTATGTGGTTTTTCAAGAGGCCTGCGCTTAGCTGAAAAACATGTAACACCTCAGTGATATTTTTAGGCTGTCACATTTTATCATCGAACATATTCGAGTTCACAGCCTTTGAGATGGGGCTTGGACTGAGCCCTGAGGTATACCACTACATTGTGTACTATTGCACTGAGGTGCTCTTTATACATACAGTACAAACACAGACGGTAGGCATTATAGATGAACCCTGGAGGATGACATTCACCATGTTTTCCTAAGAAGTAATACCATCACAGCTGGAGCTGTGGTCGTTGGTATCCCTCCCTAAAACATTCTCATACATTATATAAACCAAGAACAGAAGTAAAGAAGATTATGGACTTGAGAGTAAACAGAAATGCATTTGATGCCAGGAACAGGGTGCCTGTAAATAAGGAATGGAAATCTAGCCTTGTTGAAGGGGTCTAATCCTTACGTTAACCACAAGCTACTTTTTCTAATTCTAATCTCCATATTTTACTATTCTAATTTTGGATCTTCCAATCAATTCACGTCAAATATTTATCTGATTCAAGTGTGGCTTCTTTCAATGGAACCCTAATGTCAGAAAATGTTATGGAAATGGACTCGAACCTAAAGTGAGGAAGGGGAAACTCATGTACTGTTGTGGTGCCAGACCTGGGCTCAAATAGTATTTGAGATCTTGAGTGTTTACTTGATCCTGCCTGGAGTGCCAGGTGGGCAGGGTTTTCACTTTTGGGACTATTTCGATTGGTTCAATTGCGCCAGGCAAACACAGCTAAAGTATTTGAAAGATTTAGAATACTATTTGAACCCAGGTCTGCTGTGGTACACAGCTGAATGTCGTCAATGGATTCATATGGGCATTGATAAACGCCTGCTCATTTAACACTGCTTGTCTCTCAAGAGCTGCCCGTCTCCGAGCAACAGGGCTGTCAACGGATCTACTTTCTCAACAAAACTCACTTCGGAGACTTCCTGTCAAGCAAATCTGATGGAGGGAGAGACTTATTTCCAGAGAGCCCTTTTTGTTATTTATAAACCTTTTTACTGGCTGAACAAATTACAGGTAGTTTTCCTTCCATCAAGTCGCCGAGCGCCTTTTCATTTAGCCATCGTAAAATACAGTGTTTAGACATTTAAAGAGGGAGCTTTTGATTTACTCTTTGTGCTTTTCCACTCTTTTATAGGCTTATGTGGGGTTGTGCTGAGATTGGAAGTAGCATGGGGATGCATATGTACATGGGGATCTACAGAGGGAGGCTTAAATGCACTGTCTAGACTTAAAAGTACAATTACATTTGCATTTTAGCAGTCCTTGTTGGAGACTCACTGCCTAGTCAAACGACACACTAAACCGAAGCTCCTCACCGATTCTGCCTGCTTCGGACTGGTCCAGTCTCTTGATGACTGTCTACTCTTCCCATGATGCAGTCTGTAAGCTGTCATAAGACTGACATAACCTGTCACAACATCTAGCAGGCTAACAGTGACTCTTCCTCCCTCTGGAACATGACCCCTGGCAGAAGTTCAGTTTTAAATTATTAGAATGTGTCATCTTCAACACTGTATCTGAGAAGGAAACAGGAGCAGATTGTCTCCAGGTTATCTCCCACTTCGCCAGAACACAAGGTGTGAATGCCTGTGTGTGTGCGTGCGAGCGAGGGAGCATACATGTGTGTGCGTGTCTGTATCTTTGTGTGTGTTTGAGAGATTGTGTGCTTACCTGGGTTGGTGTGCCTAAGTCTTAGAGAGTGTGCATTTAGTGGCGGCCAATGCACGGCACCAGCAGGCCTCTTACAATGACTCATTAGTTAGGTAATTAAGGCACAAGGCTGTGCCCCCGGGCTCCACAGTGGAGCACTGTGAGCTAGGACTGCTAATGATACTGCTAGGGCCAGCGCAGAGAGAGATGGAGGGAGAGTATGGTCCATAGGTTCTGCTCTCAACAAAGGAGGGGAGAGTGGTGGGGGGAAGAAATGGGGAGACGTGCGGACAGGGGACCTGCCGGCATTTTCATTATGTGTCTATGAAAGCTAATGGCACAGGGCAGGGCCTGCAGAGGGGAGACGGGTCCAGAGGTTGTGCTCAGTGGAAAGAAGGGTTCAGTGAGACAGAGTATTTTTAATTGGACACAGATGAGGGTATGAGCACTTTGGATACTTATACAGCAAGGGTGGGTTAACACATACTTTAAATGGTCTTCTGTGGTAATTTATAAGGACCTTATATTATGTAGTATTTATGTAGGCTTTATGAACTGCCGTAGACCCCATAGGTATTCCCACAATACACAACCATGTACTCCCGTTAGGGGAGAAGTAGAGAAAAAGTAAAGGGGTGGTGGCTATATTAGTAATTGTCATTTGGATGACATATTGTAGTATCCTAATCAAATTACAAGATGGAGGTCCCTTCCTGTATGGTTTCAGGACATTATACTCTACAGTAGGCGTCTCATTTTGTCATGCAAAACACCCATTCCACACCCTGTACTCAAAGCAGCTAACTTTTTCAATTGAATTAAATGATGCTATAATCTTCAAGTTGTTTGTATATCAGTTTGAATATGATATTGTCCATAAGCAAATTGAGTTATTAGGGTGGTAGGAAAATAAACTGTGCTTTAATTGTGATGAGGGAAAATGATGCTGAACAGCAGATAACAGGAAGAACGTTTCACTTCTCCCTGAGTCCTAATAGCTAATTTATTCTGTGTCTATTTTTCCCCACTCAAGGTTCATGCAAATCGAATTGAACCATGTCCCCCAGCGGCGGAGTACCGAGCCCACACGCTCAAATCTCTCAGCTCATTAATTTCCTATTTACTCATATATTTTTTAACACATTGACTGATGGAAGTGTAACAGCCAAGCTCAACAGTGCTTACATGGTACTGATGGTAGAGGGCGAATGAACAATGGTGTCATTATAGGGGATGTCAGAGTCTATACATGTCTTTATGCTGCATGGCAAGTGGGGTGTATGATGCTAAAATGTTGTAAACATTTTGGCACTGCAACATTTCATCATTAGAGCATGTCAACATAGTGACATCTACTATTTGTAGTTAGAATATATTTCACCTGGTCTGACATTAGTTGAATAACACCTTTGATTACATATACAGTGGCTTGCGAAAGTATTCACCCCCTTTGGCATTTTTCCTATTTGTTGCCTTACAACCTGGAATTAAAATGGATTTTTGGGGGGTTTGTATCATTTGATTTACACAACATGCCTACCACTTTGAAGATGCAAAATATTTTTTCTTGTGAAACAAACAAGAAATAAGACAAAAAAAACAGAAAACTTGAGCGTGCATAACTATTAACCCCCCCAAAGTCAATACTTTGTAGAGCCACCTTCTGCAGCAATTACAGCTGCAAATCTCTTGGGGTATGTCTCTATAAGCTTGGCACATCTAGCCACTGGGATTTTTTTCCATTCTTCAAAGCAAAGCTGCTCCAGCTCCTTCAATTTGGATGGGTTCCGCTGGTGTAGAGCAATCTTTAAGTCATACCACAGATTCTAAATTGGATTGAGGTCTGGGCTTTGACTAGGCCATTCCAAGGCATTTAAATGTTTCCTCTTAAACCACTCGAGTGTTGCTTTAGCAGTATGCTTAGGGTCATTGTCCTGCTGGAAGGTGAACCTCTGTCCCAGTCTCAAATCTCTGGAAGACTGAAACAGGTTTCCCTCAAGAATTTCCCTGTATTTAGCACCATCCATCATTTCTTTAATTCTGACCAGTTTCCCAGTCCCTGCCAATGAAAAACATCCCCACGGCATGATGCTGCCACCACCATGCTTCACTGTGGGGATGGTGTTTTCGGGGTGATGAGAGGAGTTGGGTTTGCGCCAGACATAGCGTTCCTTGATGGCCAAAAAGCTCAATTTTAGTCTCATCTGATCAGAGTCTTCTTCCATATGTTTGGGGAGTCTCCCACATGCCTTTTGGCGAACACCAAATGTGTTTGCTTATTTCTTTCTTTAAGCAATGGCTTTTTTCTGGCCACTCTTCCGTAAAGCCCAGCTCTGTGGAGTTTATGGCTTAAAGTGGTCCTATGGACAGATACTCCAAAGTCCGCTGTGGAGCTTTGCAGCTCCTTCAGGGTTATCTTTGGTCTCTTTGTTGCCTCTCTGATTAATGCCCTCCTTGCCTGGTATGTGAGTTTTGGTGGGCGGCCCTCTCTTGGCAGGTTTGTTGTAGTGCCATATTCTTTCAATTTTTTTATTATGGATTTAATGGTGCCCCGTGGGATGTTCAAAGTTTAGGAATTTTTTTTTTATAACCCAAACCTGATCTGTACTTCTTCACAACTTTATCCCTGACCTGTTTGGAGAACTCATTGGTCTTCATGGTGCCGCTTGCTTGGTGGTGCCCCTTGCTTAGTGGTGTTGCAGACTCTGGGGCCTTTCAGAACAGGTGTATATATACTGAGATCATGTGACAGATCATGTGACACTTAGATTGCACACAGGTGGACTTTAATTAACTTATTATGTGACTTCTGAAGATAATTGGTGCACCAGATCTTATTTAGGGGCTTCATAGCAAAGGGGGTGAATACATATGAACGCACCACATTTCCGTTATTTATTTGTAAGATATTTTCTGAAACAAGTTATTTTTTTTATTTCACTTCACCAATTTGGACTATTTTGTGTATGAATCACATGAAATACAAATACAAATCCATTTAAATGACAGGTTGTAATGCAACAAAATAGGAAAAATGCCAAGGAGGATGAATACTTTTGCAAGGCACTGTAGCTCATATGATATAATTAAGTGATAATGCCTGAGAAGCCGGTGTTTGGAGGATATATTGTGCCAATATATCCTACAAACACCGGCTTCGAGGGCATTATCACTTTTATACAACAGGTTACCAACATATTCAAATACTGATTGACCCAGTCGTTCAGTCTTTTTGTTCTGTATCTATGGACGCGACCCCGTCATTCGTTCTAAATGTTCCATTGCCATATTGGCCTGCAACATTATTATCCTTTGCTTGCTAGGTAGCCAACTACGGCTAACTTACAGTCACGTCACGGTGCAGCCGGAATAACAATGAAGTAGCTGCATTTGCATTTGTTTAAGCTGTTTTCTAGTGACATTTATTTGAATACATCCATAACGAGCTAATGATGGACGATTTCGCCTGGCATAGAATATGTGCTTTCTCGTCAGGATACTGTTGTTCAGAGGAGCTAGCCAACAACACAGCTAACACAATCACTTCAAACTAGCAGTTTTCTATTGATAGTTGTTTGTATATATATCCATAAAAATGATGCTGATTCATGATTTTGACTGGCAGAGAAAAGTTGCCTACCTGTCCGTCTCATCCCGACTCCCGGCACGTTCATTACTATGGGACAGCTGGAGATCGAATTTGAATATTGAAACGATGTTGCAAATGTCAGAGAGACAGCAAGGTTCATACAAATCTCCGCTGTTGAAAACTAAATGTTAGTCTAAAAGAAATGTGAGATAATGTCTAGATGTTTTTTATAGTGGAGATCAAGTTTATAAATTGCCTGGCTGGGCTGATGAAACAGTAAATTGCGCAGTCAGATGGAACAGAGTAAATAGGCATTTTAATGTCATAGATTTAGCTGGTGGTAACTTGTGGAATAGACACCGGCTGGAATGCGGTTTTAACCAATCAGCATTCAGGATTAGACCCACCCGTTGTATAATATGTCACATTTACAGTGCCTTCAGAAAGTTATTCATACCCATTGACTTATTCCACATTTTGTTGTGTTACAACCTGAATTCAACATGGATTAAATATTGGAAGGGAAAAAACACATCTGAATAAATGTGGGTGTTGACATTCGTATGTAGGTGTCATAACCAGCCATAAAATAACGCAATATACCGTATGTCACAACAGGTGTAAATACATGGGTCATGACAGTGTTACTACAATGTTGTTGAGCCATCCTCAGTTTCCGCCTGTCACAGCCATTAAACTCTGTAACTGTTTTAAAATCACCATTGGCCTCATGGTGAAATCCCTGAGCGGTTTCCTTCCTCTCCAGCAACTGACTTAGGAAGGACGCCTGTATCTTTGGAGTGACTGGGTATATTGATACACCATCCAAAGTGTAATTAATAACTTCACCGTGCTCAAAGGGAAATTCAATGTCTGCTTTTTTATTTGTATTTTTTTACCCATCTACCAATAGGTGCCCTTGTTTGCGAGGCATTGGGAAAACTCCCTGGTCTTTGTGGTTGAATCTGTGTTTGAAATTCACTGCTCGACTGAGGGACCTTACAGATACAGTGGGGTAAGAAAGTATTTAGTCAGCCACCAATTGTGCAAGTTCTCCCACTTAAAAAGATGAGAGAGGCCTGTAATTTTCATCATAGGTGTCACGATCGTCTGAAGGAGGAGACCAATGCGCAGCGTTGCGAGTGAACATGATGACTTTATTTACTTAAAGCAACCACGAAAAAACAACAAAAGACGATCCGTGAAGTTCTATACAGAAATACTACTAACAGCAAACAAAGAAACAAGGAAACAATAACCCACAAAACAAAGGAGAAAACACACAGAATATATATGGCTCCCAATCAGAGATAACGAGCCGACAGCTGACACTCGTTACCTCTGATTGGGAGTCATCGACCAATCACCACATGACACAAACAAAAATGAGACTCACCCATTCCCAACACCACCAAATGAAATACACCCAACACAAGAAAATGAACAACCCTGGCTCAATATAAACGTCCATAGAGCCAGAGTGTTACAGTACCCCCCCCTAAAGGTGCGAACTCCGGGCGCACCAGCATACAGTCTAGGGGAGGGTCTGGGTGGGCGTCTGTCCACGGTGGCGGTTCTGCTTCTGGTCGTGGTCCCCATCCCACCTTAGTCACTCTCCGCTTCCGTCCTCCCTTCCTCATGACCACCCCCCAACTCAACCCCACAGGATTAAGGGGCGGCACCGGACTCAGGGGCAGCACCGGGATAAGGGGCAGCACCGGGACAAGGGGCAGCACCGGACTAAGGGGCAGCACCGGACTAAGGGGCAGCACCGGACTAAGGGGCAGCACCGGGATAAGGGGCAGCACCGGGACAAGGGGCAGCACCGGACTCAAGGGCAGCACCGGGCTAAGAGGCAGTACCGGACTACGGGTCAGCACCGGGCTAAGGGGCGGCACCGGACTCAGGGGCAGCACCGGACTAAGGGGCAGCACCGGGCTGAAGGGCAGTACAGGACTAAGGGGCAGCACCGGGCTAAGGGGCAGTACCTGACTAGATGGCGGATCCTGGCTGGCTGGCTCTGGCGGATCCTGGCGGGACGGCTCTGGCGGATCCTGGCGGGACGACTCTGGCGGATCCTGGCGGGACGGCTCTGGCGGATCCAGGCTGGACGACACTGGCGGATCCTGGCGGGACGGCTCTGGCGGATCCAGGCTGGACGGCTCTGGCGGATCCAGGCTGGACGGCTCTGGCGGATCCTGGCGGGACGGCTCTGGCGGATCCGGGCTGACCGGCTCTGGCGGATCCTGGCTGGACGGCTCTGGCTGATCCTGGCTGGACGGCTCTGGCGGATCCTGGCGGGACGGCTCTGGCGGATCCGGGCTGACCGGCTCTGGCGGATCCTGGCTGGCCGGCTCTGGCTGATCCTGGCTGGACGGCTCTGGCGGATCCAGGCTGGACGGCTCTGGCGGATCCGGGCTGGACGGCTCTGGCGGATCCGGGCTGACCGGCTCTGGCGGATCCTGGCTGGCCGGCTCTGGCTGATCCTGGCTGGACGGCTCTGGCGGATCCTGGCTGGCCGGCTCTGGCTGATCCTGGCTGGCTGACGGATCTGGCTGCTCATGGCTGGCTGACGGATCTGGCTGCTCATGGCTGACTGACACATCTGGCTGCTCATGGCTGGCTGACGGATCTGGCTGCTCATGGCTGGCTGACGGATCTGGCTGCTCATGGCTGGCTGACGGATCTGGCTGCTCATGGCTGGCTGACGGATCTGGCTGCTCATGGCTGGCTGACGGGTCTGGCTGCTCATGGCTGGCTGACGGGTCTGGCTGCTCATGGCTGGCTGACGGATCTGGCTGCTCATGGCTGGCTGACGGGTCTGGCTGCTCATGGCTGGCTGACAGATCTGGCTGCTCATGGCTGGCTGACGGGTCTGGCTGCTCATGGCTGGCTGACGAATCTGGCTGCTCATGGCTGGCTGACGGGTCTGGCTGCTCATGGCTGGCTGACAGGTCTGGCTGCTCATGGCTGGTTGACAGATCTGGCTGCTCATGGCTGGCTGATGGTGCTGGCTGGGAGGCTGGCGGTGGAGGCGGACCCCAGCCTCGGATAGCAGTCATCACCTCCAGCAGGGCGGCTCCCATCTGCAGGATCTGCTCTTTCTGGTTCCGAACCTGAGCTTCCAGTCTAGTATGGGCTGCGTCGGCTCCTGCTGATTCCATAGCAGGTGTCTGATTCTGTCTGGCGGACGGCTCTGCAGGCTCATGGCAGACGGACGGCTTTGCAGGCTCAGTACAGACGGGCGGCTTATGCAGCGCTTGGCAGACGGGCAGTTCAGACGCCCTAGGACAGACGGCAGACTCTGGCCGGCTGGCGACGCACATCGTGGACCTGGTGCGTGGAGTAGGAACAGACCGGCCCGTACCGGGAACACCCACCACTGGCCTTAACTGGGGATCAAGAACGGACCGGACCAGACTGGGAACACACTTCAGTCTCTCATGCCGTGCCACAACAACTTCCCCCCTTCCACTCGCCAATGGCTCCCGTAATCCGAATGCCTTCTCTCCAACTCTACCTGTGGCAGCCTCCTGCTGCCCAGGCGCCCAAGCCATGTGCCCCCCCCCAAAAAATTTTTTGGGAGTAACCACGGGCTTCCAGCCTCGACTCCGCGCTTCCTCTTCGTACCACCTCCTCTCGGCTGCAGCCGCCTCCAGCTCTTCACGAGGGCGGTGATATTCCTCCATTTGTGGCCAAGGACCCTTTCCAGCCCGTATCTCCTCCCATGTCCATGAATCCGTTGGAGGTAGGTCCTGTTGCCGCTTGTTACGCTGCTTGGTCCTCTTTTGGTGGGTTATTCTGTCACGATCGTCTGAAGGAGGAGACCAATGCGCAGCGTTGCGAGTGAACATGATGACTTTATTTACTTAAAGCAACCACGAAAAAACAACAAAAGACGATCCGTGAAGTTCTATACAGAAATACTACTAACAGCAAACAAAGAAACAAGGAAACAATAACCCACAAAACAAAGGAGAAAACACACAGAATATATATGGCTCCCAATCAGAGATAACGAGCCGACAGCTGACACTCGTTACCTCTGATTGGGAGTCATCGACCAATCACCACATGACACAAACAAAAATGAGACTCACCCATTCCCAACACCACCAAATGAAATACACCCAACACAAGAAAATGAACAACCCTGGCTCAATATAAACGTCCATAGAGCCAGAGTGTTACAATAGGTACACGTCAACTATGACAGACAAAATGAGAAAAGAAATCCAGAAAATCACATTGTAGGATTTTTAATGAATTTATTTGCAAATTGTGGTGGAAAATAAGTATTTGGTCAATAACAAAAGTTTCTCAATACTTTGTTATATACCCTTTGTTGGCAATGACACAGGTCAAACGTTTTCTGTAAATCTTCACAAGGTTTTCACACACTGTTGCTGGTATTTTGGCCCATTCCTCCATGCAGATCTCCTCTAGAGCAGTGATGTTTTGGGGCTGTCGCTGGGCAACACGGACTTTCAACTCCCTCCAAAGATTTTCTATGGGGTTGAGATCTGGAGACTGGCTAGGCCACTCCAGGACCTTGAAATGCTTCTTACGAAGCCACTCCTTCGTTGCCCGGGCGGTGTGTTTGGGATCATTGTCATGCTGAAAGACCCAGCCACGTTTCATCTTCAATGCCCTTGCTGATGGAAGGAGGTTTTCACTCAAAATCTCACGATACATGGCCCCATTCATTCTTTCCTTTACACAGATCAGTCGTCCTGGTCCCTTTGCAGAAAAACAGCCCCAAAGCATGATGTTTCCACCCCCATGCTTCACAGTAGGTATGGTGTTATTTGGATGCAACTCAGCATTCTTTGTCCTCCAAACACGACGAGTTGAGTTTTTACCAAAAAGTTATATTTTGGTTTCATCTGACCATATGACATTCTCCCAATCCTCTTCTGGATCATCCAAATGCACTCTAGCAAACTTCAGACGGGCCTGGACATGTACTGGCTTAAGCAGGGGGACACATCTGGCACTGCAGGATTTGAGTCCCTGGCGGCGAAGTATGTTACTGATGGTAGGCTTTGTTACTTTGGTCCCAGCTCTCTGCAGGTCATTCACTAGGTCCCCCTGTGTGGTTCTGGGATTTTTGCTCACCGTTCATGTGATCATTTTGACCCCACGGGGTGAGATCTTGCGTGGAGCCCCAGATCGAGGGAGATTATCAGTGGTCTTGTATGTCTTCCATTTCCTAATAATTGCTCCCACAGTTGATTTCTTCAAACCAAGCTGCTTACCTATTGTAGATTCAGTCTTCCCAGCCTGGTGCAGGTCTACAATTTTGTTTCTGGTGTCCTTTGACAGCTCTTTGGTCTTGGCCATAGTGGAGTTTGGAGTGTGACTGTTTGAGGTTGTGGACAGGTGTCTTTTATACTGATAACACGTTCAAACAGGTGCCATTAATACGGGTAACGAGTGGAGGACAGAGGAGCCTCTTAAAGAAGAAGTTACAGGTCTGTGAGAGCCAGAAATCTTGCTTGTTTGTAGGTGACCAAATACTTATTTTCCACCATAATTTGCAAATAAATTCATTAAAATTCCTACAATGTGATTTTCAGGAAAAAAAAAGCTCAATTTGTCTGTCATAGTTGACGTGTACCTATGATGAAAATGACAGGCCTCTCTCATCTTTTTAAGTGGGAGAACTTGCACAATTGGTGGCTGACTAAATACATTTTTTCTCCTGAACTTGTTTAGGCTTGCTATAACAAAGGGGTTGAATACTTATTGACTCATTTCAGCTTTTCATTTTTTATTAAATTGTAAAAATGTCTAAAAACATAAGTCCACTTTGACATTATGGGGTGTTGTGTGTAGGCCAGTGACACAAAATCTAAATGTAATCCATTTTAAATTCATACTGTAACACAATAAAATGTGGAAAAAGTCAAGGGGTGTGAACACTTTCTGAAGGCGCTGTAACTTATGTCAGCCCAGGTGAAATATATATCCCTATAATGTGGTAGGACCAAGATGATTGAAAAGTATTTGGAACTTGTTTGGATCAGCTTGTTCTTGAGGATGACTCTCACACACAAGAAAATGCATGCATGCGCACATGTGGTCAATGCCAGGCAGTTGCCATGTAAAGAAGATCAACTAAACTAACTACTGTTTATTTCTACAAAAATAGTATCCAACAGTTAAACTTATTTTCATCGACCATGGCCTGTGTGAGAACATTCATCCCCCAGCTAACCTGGAGGAGCAGATAGTTAAAAAAAAAAAAATCCCACGTTTAGTTTTCTACTCATTGTTAAATGTGAGTCTTTTGTTTGATGGTTCTGTGCTAACAGAATTTTACAGAAAACCAATTTATTGGCTGTCAGCCAGGAGCCTTTCCTTTCATTTTATTTCACGGTAAGAATATTTTTTTTCTTCTGTTTATGTAAGATAATTAATTTTCTGGGTAAGCAGAAAAGGGAAAAGTAATTGGCTTCCTATTTGCCTTAGTCTGACTATGGGCTTTTCAAACAAGGGCCCTCACATTCACGATATTAAACGCAAACATTGACTTGAGATATACATTTACTGCACAGAATCATATCTGAATTTATCTACCTAAAAAAGCGATTTTTATATGTATTACAGGGTCTTGTCACCAAATAAACGTTCTCACCGCGTCACACATGTTTGTGAGACCTCGCATTACCCTGCATTAGGCTTCAAAAGAGATGTTTGAATGATAAATATACATATCTGTTGGCCAGCGTATAAAGGCTTTTGGATGAGATTTCAGGAGCAGCTCTCACAGCGATTAGAGGCAACTTAAGAAGACCCCTATGGGTGTGTTTCCATTGGCTCCTAATGAAAACCATATTCCATATTTACTCATCTCAATGGAGTGTTCAGAGACTAAGCAGAGAGAATTCTAGTCAAGTTATTATATATCCACCATCTCACATACCCAGCATACATGCACAACACAGAACCAAGCCTCAAGGGAAAGGACAAAGTGTTTGTGAATCACCAAAACGGGAAAATAAGATCACAGATCACAGAAGCATTAATTACATTTCCAACGGCAGTAGGGCAGAAAAAAAATAGAAATCCACACATTTTGCGAGGGTGGCCTATTTCTTTTCTCTGTCATGCCTTTTAGCTCTGGGAGCTCCTGTATTGTGGCAGAGTAGGACAGTGTGTGATTGAGAAAATGTGGGGATATTTTTAGCCAACCAGTCACTGGCCTGAGGGGACAGAGGCTTTTTTGTAGCTGTTTCACAATGAACCTCTGGATCCATGCCCAGGAGAGACTTCAGATCTTCACTGAATCAGCTTTCATCTCCTCCACAATGCTGCTGTTTCCTGGTTGGCAATACAAGGCTTGCTCCACTACTCCCCTTTCCTCAATTGTTATGCTGGTGATATACTGCAGGGTTTCCCAAACTCGGTCCTGGGGCCCCCCCTGGGTGCACGTTTTGCTTTTTGCCCAAGCACTACAGAGCAGATTCAAATAAACAAAGCTTGATGATGAATCAGCTGTGTATTCTAGGGCAAAAACCGAACCATGAAACCACGGGGGGGCCCCAGGAACCGAGTTTGGGAAAGCCTGATATACTGTACTGTAAGACACACTATTGTCTTTAAGTAATGTGCTAAAGACTGGTAGAGTCATTATATTAATTCACAGATACTCAGTTAACAAAGTGAAATCTATCAACAAAAATAATTGGCAAATAGAAACAGACACAGTACGTCTTATTGATTTGTAGTTTGGCTGGGAAAACACCCTAACTTCATCATTTCACTTGAGTGAACCCATGTATACACCACCATCACTCTGCTGGAGCTATTCAACCACAAATCCTAACGTGAGAGTTACGCTAATATTGTCGTTAGCGTTTCCTTATTGATGTACTATACAGCGATATGAAGCTGTGAGTATTTCTCTATGACCAAATTATCCTTCACTGACCTGACTGTGACCTCTCATATACTTTCTGTTTCGGCGTTCCCATGGACTTTGCCTTTTTCTTCCCACTGTATGCCGCATTGATTCCAATTACCAGCAGTGACATTCCCACAACTTGTTTCACATGTGACAGATCACACAGACAGACAACGAGACTCTGCACCCCTCCTCTCCTCCTCCTTCCCTCCATCCTGCTCTTTGTCTTGACTGTCTCCCACGCGGGCCAGCTGTTTGGACCGGTTTAAATGTCACCTCACAATGCGTTCTGGGAGCCCAGCCGCCAGGCACTGTCGGGCCAAGCACTCTCTCTCTCTCATTTCTCTATCCCTCTCTCTCCCTGAACCGCCACTCATTAGCATACACTCTGTTCTGATTGGCCGTCCGGACAGAAGCTGTGTTGCTCGTTGTTCCACAGCTCGGCGATTCTGAGGCAAGGCTGACACTTTGTCTGCTGCTGTTGTGCATGGCTTGGCCGAGCTGCTTGGATTGTGCTGAGACGACTGGAGACGACTAGGCTTAAGGAAAAACTAAGATAAAATAACCCCCCCCACACACACACTTCCTTATCCCCCCACGTCAAAATATCTGGTCACTCAGCGAGTCTACTATCTCATTAATACCAAGCGTCTGTCTTCCCCACTCCTATTGGGAGGTTAAGCCCTGTCGAGAAGGCATCAAAGCTCTCCTCAGAAAGCGGCTCGTATCATAGAGCTAAACAATCTGCTTTGATTGGATTTTTATCCTGTCTTATTAACTCTCAGACCAGGGAGCCAAAGCCAAAGGCATGATGCTAATTGCCAAAACAAACTGAAAACGCTCCGTGGATCAACACTGACATCCGGTCCTGCTTACGTTTGGGTTGTTGTACTGCAGTAAAGTATTATGACATTTGATAGGGATGTTTTCTTTTAGGCAATTTAGTTGACCTCCCTCTGTACCTCTATTTGACCTGGTTGTGAATTAGTTCAACTAGATGAGACTTTTCTTGTTTGTACAAGTCTTAAAAGTCCTAAAGAAGTCCAAAAGCCTAAAAGCGTTGGTTCTACTTTTAACAATAAAGAAGCTTTTTTTATTGAATTCCATTGTCCTCCAAAAGTTGCTGAATCTCCTCTCTGTTTATCACGTTTACCTGAATTTGAGTATGATTCACTCGACTGGACTACTATTACTACTACTATTGCAGTCATTACTATCACTATAACTTCCACTACAATAACAAAACACCTGAAGCAATCACACAGAAACTGTATCTCGTCTTGTTCCTTATTTCTGTCTCTTTCCCTGTCTTTCAGATGGCTCATCTACACTGTGTCTTTCGTCTGTGTGGGAGCTCCCAGCCCAGCTCCAGGACCTGTACAAGCAGGGTTTCTCCCTGGTTGCCGTTCACCCCTTCATTCATCCCTGTGGTCCCGACACAGTCAGCCCCCAGCACCAGCTCTACAGGGCCGTGCTGATCCGACTCGATGATGGGTACGAATACATACACATTTCATTTATTCAGAGCACCTACATTGACACAATTAGCATAAGCCTTATCCAGGGTCAATAGATTTGTGTTTACGTAATCTTTGTCATTACGTAATCTGTACAGCAAATACAAATGTATATTACTACATGGATGTAGACACTGGAATGCAATGCTTCATGTTGACAGCTGTATTTTGGTATTACAGAGGTTGTTTTGGGCTAGCTGTCACAGGGCTGTTGTTTTGGACGTTAGCAAGCAAATAATCTCTTTCCAAGCTTTTGATGCTCCGGCCAACATGTGGAATGGCCCAAAGTCACAGCTGCCCCCCACATCTGCCTTCCACCCGGGCCCCTGTCAGTGTCGCGAGCCATGGGTGAATGTCAGCTTGGATCAGGGCATGGTTTTACTCAAAGTGTATGTGAAGGGCATGGCGGGGTGGTGCTGGTGGTGGTGGTTTCCGGCTGAAGCCCTGGCTGGCCTCGCGTGCCCCGTGTTCTACCAGCTGGCTGTTATGAAGGACAGCGGTTTCATGCGTGTTTACTCAGAGTGTTAGGCCACATACAGGTCTCTGGGAATGACTGCCTGTGTGAAGTAGAACCAGACACTCACTAGTCACTTTACCCACAGAGAGGTTAGAGGGGCAGCATTTGAACCTCTCACCCTCCCCTCTTAACAATGTTTTATAGCCTGGTCTGTTCTCTCTCGTGGATCCAGAGCCCTGGGGTCGGACAGTGACGCCAGACTCCATAAATCCCCGGACTCTCCCCTCGTTGATAAATGATCCAGGAATTCACCTCAAGATTCTTAAATAAGTAATTCCAAATAACAAATAATTCCTGCACATTCCTCAGTATATTAGGGTTTGGCTTGTTGTTCTTGTTTTGCACTTCCTGGTTGCCTAGTGTTGTCTTGAAAGGACAAACCATTTGGCTGGTACAGGTGGAGGGTTTAGTTAGTTGTAAAGCACAACAATCCATCCACCCATGGCTCTTGCCTTCTTTATAAAGAGCCTGTGCCCATTAATGAGCTCCTAGGGTCTAGGGAAATGTATCACACCTCTCTCCCACTGTCGCCACATAAAAACCACACACAAACAAGTTCCAGACCCTAATCCTATGCTGGGAGCACATACATATTGATTCTGTATGAAAAGGGATGGATGAATGGGCAGCAGCATGGGGTTTTTACACACAGACATGGTTGCCTTCCTCTGGAGGAAAACATTGAATATGAGGAGAGGAATAGAAAGCAGTAGAGAGAGAAAACAAGATCACAGCTGGAGTGTGAAAGAGAGAAAGGGGAAAGGGCTGCCATCCTTTGATGGCTCCGGCCAAACCATCCTGCTTTATCTCAGCGTCTGTCACCGTGGAGACGGCTGCTCGCATCAGCACCAGCCCTGGGGGGATAAAAGAGAAAGAACAAAAAAAATCTACCGGGGAGCATCTTCCTCTCCTATTCCCTTGTCAGTCCCTTGAATCAGGGAGAGAAAACTGCAGATGAAAGCACGACAGCGCAACCATTCATCAGACCCAAAAGAGTCTTCTTCGTTCTGCGTTGCGCTATGCGTCAGCTGGAGACAGACAGAAGGAGAGACAGACAGAGGGAGAGAGATAGTGTGTGTGTGTGTGTGCTAGAAGGAACAGGGACCAGAACAAGAACAGCAGCTAGGCTATGCCTAGCAGCAGCTGGCTGTGCTGTGTTTAGTATGCACACAATGTCTATTTGGATACAATCCCAGCCAATTTTCTACAGTATTAGCTTCAATTGTAAAGCCTCAGTGAACAAGGATATAGCTGCACAGTAGGGTGACATTGCAAAAGCTTCTAGAGCCAGGAATTACATAGGGGCAGGTAGCCTACATAGAGCTGGGTGCCATTATTGTTAATGTTGAACACTGTCACCTGGAATGACTTTTGTATAATTTCAGCCAGTAGTTTTGAAAGTGCCACTCATGAGCCAAAAGTGGTCCCCTTTTTTTTGTGTATTATGTCATCAAATTGTGTACTACAGTACGTCATCCATTTTGTATGATATGTTATGTCCTGCAAATATTGTTGTTTTTGCAGTGATATGTTTTCAATCCAATTTGTACTATACATTTCCGAATTTGTTGTGCTTAATATCCTGGAGTGCATCTTTAAGTAGGCCATAACTTTAAAAGCCTGTAGTCTCTTTGACTGTGATTTGTCGCTGTTGACCGTGGTAACCTGTGCAAATCGGCAGAACAGAGAGAATGGATAGGACCATTTTAATTTTCAAATGTCAACTGTCAAATTTCCCAATGTTAAATTAGGTTGCGGCATAGCGGGGTTACAGTTCAGCAGGCGGTGTCTGATGGGATATATTCATCATCTATTGGATAATTGTAGCATTCACATGCGCTCGGGGAGAGAGCTGTATGGACCAGAAACCATTAGAGGAGATTCGTCCAATGAAATTATTCATGACTCTGTGAAAAGCTGACATTAGAAAAATATGTGCTATATTATTAAAGGCCAGGGATGAAAGATTGCTAAACACAGGTTCGATGGTGGATCCCGACCGAGCTGTTGTCATGGAGATTGTGATTTTTGGAATTGCGATTTTGGCGCCCAATGTGAGGGCTTCTGGGTTTAAAGCTACATTCTGGGATTCAAAAAGCTTCAACACGCCCCAACATATCAATAATTTAAATAACCATTCCCAGATTCCAAATCCCAGACTGTGCCTTTAATACTCCCTGTGGTCCGGGATACAGAACCTTGAACGGTTGAACCTGACTGACAGTGCAGCTGAATAAATAGCAGCAGCAGTCTGCAGAGAGAGTGGGAAGTCTGGCAGACGTATACCCAGGAGGAGGCTGCAGTCAGGCCGGCTGCAGGCTGGAGCCAGGCATGCGTTTGACACTAACTGTAGCCACACGTGGCCTGGCAGAAGACAGCAGAACTGTGGGGCTGAATGCAAGTTACTTGTTTCACACCGAGAAGATGGACTGCAGGTGATGGGGCTATTTTTAAAGAAGTCCGTGCCTCTAGAGAGGCAATGGGACACTTTTTGAACGCACTTTTCTCCCACTTTGTCCTTTATGGATTTGAGCCCTCCTCAAGTATATAGATCCAGTCTGCTTTTCATGATTTCCAATAACAGAACGTGGAAAACGAATAGCAAGAATTCAGCGGTTTTCCTTTACATTGAGGCTTCACAGTGCTGTGAATTGCACAGTAAGTTTCCAAAAACCTCTACATGATTCAGAGCATCCACTGTGCAGATTTTCCTTGACATAGTTTGCTACTGACATTTGATCTGGGATAAGTTGAATAATGATGGGTGACTGGTGTGACAGTGACGTCTGACTTCTGTGGGGTGTTGTTGACTGTGAGAGATGACTCAGGTTCCCGCTGTGCTGTGAAGTCTCTGTGACTGAGAGAGAGAGTTAGGCCTGGGCTGCATGTGATAATGTTTAAAGTCTCCTTACACACACACACACACACACACACACACACACACACACACACATGCAGGTACATACTGTAGATACACACACACGCTGTGGTGAGGGTGGAGGGGCCCCATCCGTGTTGTCAACAGGATGAGAAGAGAAGCAGAGTGATGGAAGCTGGGACAGTGGCCTCCTCCAGGGCTAGCTGTGGGATTTCCTCCAGAGAAAATAGAAAAATACAGACCCATATAAATAGATTCCGTCCACCCACAATACTGATAAGTGGATAAACAAGACAAGATTTGTATTGCATTGAGTTTCCTATCGCACCCTAATGTGCCCCTTTCAATCCTGATTTGTGTCTAACTTAAGTGCTTTTTTTTTCTTTTTTTTCTGTCATACAGGCCAACAATTACATTAAACACGGCTCATATGTGATTTATTAATATGGATGGGCATAAATCCCTTGCACAAATCCATAAATACTTTATTTTCAAGGATTTCTCTGTGCCACCATTTCAGATATGTATTACAGAATGTGGTGCATGTCTGTATTGTCTGACTGAAATGACTGTGGCTGAAATGTGTTGTTCCTCTCTCTCCCGCTGTGTGGCTGCTACTGCAGGTTGGAGAAGAGCCAGTCAAGCTGTGCTCCCTACCGTCTGCAGCTGGAACAGTGTCTGTCTGCCGACCAGGTGCCCACCCCAGAGCTCATCCAGGGCTACCTCAAGAAGGTGAGCCTCAGATAAGGCCCTGTGACACTATTGAGACGAGCTGAGCCAAGCCAAGCTGTACTGAGCTGGGCTGGTTAGTGGTTAGGCATCCACAACTGTGCTGAAAAGGACATCGACGTGAACGAAAATATTAAGCCAGCACAGTTTTGTTCGGGTGGCATGATAGTGTGAAAAGGGTATAGTGGACTCAGATCACGGACACAACAGACCATCCTCTAGGTCCTAGAGGCCCTGTGGGCAAAAACAATCTCTTTTCTGTTGGGTTTCATCTCGACTCGATTTCCACAGCTAGTCCTTAGTTTTAATGAAACATTGGGGAGTGGAAATGGGTTATCAATTCAGCCGGCCAGTCGCCTGAGGACCAGAGTTTCATTCTGACCTTCAAACTCTCGGCTCCTGGAGCACTCTCTCTACTATCTGGAAAATAGGAAATATGTAGCCTATGTAGAACTGGAAAATGTAAGTCTTTACAGAGGGCTGCTCTCATTCTGCAGTGAAGACATGTTAGCACTAATCACTCTCAAGCAAGCTGATGTCCATAACCATATCATATACTGAGATATCACAGATAAAAGCAAAGAGGCTTGTAATCATAAATAGCAATGTAACAGAAACATATGATGTTTACCTGTTTCTCTGACCTGAGCATGTGCAATATACCATAGTGTGATTTTCCATTCAATGCGGACCATTTCAAAGGCTATCCATTACCTTCACACCTGAGTTAACTCACATTAACACACACACACACACACACAGTAGAAATGATCCCTCTCCCTCATTGACTGGCAACATTACCCTCAAATGAGATACAATATTTTCATCTTGGCAATTCCATTTTGCAATTTCGCTGGGAATAAAAATGTGCAAGGGCTGAGCGAACGTTCAATAGATATTAAACAATGCAGCTAGGAAACGATGTGACTATTTTACAATTTCATTCATAGAGGATCACCTGTGATATGGCGCCTATGCTGATTTGATTTGGATTCTCCTGGTCCCCGGGTGCAGATTGCAGAATGTGCTGCCTCTGGCTGGATCTTATGACAGAATGTGAATGGAGAATGGCATCATTAACATTGCTTGACAGTTAGCATTTCAATTTCATTTGATGGAATATCCCAATATTGACATAAAATGCCAGATGACAATGAAATGGGAAAAGCAATGCCTGATTTGGGTTGCAGTCCTGCCAGGGCTGGAGCCATTGCAATCCAATCAACTCTAGTTCAATTTGAATGGCTGATGTTGGGAAGAGGGGTGGAGGGAGGGAGGGTGGCTCTATAATTATATGTAAATACCAGGTATGTAAACAGTTCCCCTGGAATCCATTTGGTTGACAAAATAGGGAGTAAATGAGGGAAATTCAGGGGGGAAAATAGCTATGGTTCTACAATGGCACGACCTAGCAATGTGTGCTTATGTTCTAGGTTGTGTTTCAAGGTTATCACAAATGTTTTGGAAAGTCCATTGAGCACTAGCTAAAACTTTGATCTTACTCATGATTAGCCAACATGATCTTAATTGACAGTCCATCATAACAGAGCATACAGTGTTAAAGATTGTTATTATTAAATAGTAATAGTAAAAGTCAGGTCGTCCACGGATCTCTCTAAGGTTGTTGTTTGTTATCTGTCTCTCCAGCAGATCCAGGATGCTGCAGACCAGGGGGTCATGTTTGTGGGCTTCATCCAGGAGCCGTGTGGAGTACGAGGTACCCAGACCAGAGAACCAGAGACGCCCTCCCTCTCCCTCCACTCCAGCCCCAGCTCTGTGCTTGGCTCCCTGAGCAGCCGAAGCCCCACTAGCCCCCGGATCCATGGAGAACCAGAAGCCCAGGAGCAGGCGATGGACACTGGGGCCGATGAGGGCCAAGGCTCCTTATGTAAGGGTGGGGAGGGGGAGGGCCAGACTGGGAACACTGGGGAGAGTGAGACTACTGTGGAGGAAAGCAACCATGATGGGAGGTCCTCTCTTCCCATAACACCATCCACAGAGAGCGAGCAAGATCACGATCAGGATCTTATAGTGGAAGACACACTGACACACAACAATAACAAGACGAACACCATAGAACTGAAGGAGAAACCAAGCCATCACACTCAGAGAGCCAATGGTGAGTATTGTCAGATTTACATTCGTTACTATGTAATTGGATTCATATACAGTATGCCAGGCAAGATTCAACTTGAAACAGCATAAATGGTTCTTCAATTTCCTCACACTGTGGTGCAGCATAAAGTTGGCTTAAATTAGCATATTTCAGCATTTTAGAATACCAGATGGACAGCTCTTCTCTCTTTTTTTCTCTCTCCCTCTCTCACACATTCTCTTTCAACCCCAGTTGGAAAACGTGCTCATAAAATGTGCATGTGTGTTGAATGCACCCCTCTGTGTGTGTGTGCATGCGTGTGCCCATACATGCTTGGCTCCCTATAGACACAGCACCCTGGTCCATCTGGACCTCCCTCCAGTGCGTATTGCAGTGAGATAATCCCCAACTGACTCGTCCTCCCCCCCTACCTCACTCAGCCTTATCCCTCCTCCTTCATCCCCAAACCACCATAGTCCACACCACCACAACAGCATAGCCAGCATGGTGTGTGACCATGTGCCAAGTGCCCTTGTCCTCTTCGCTAATGCTCTCTCTGCTGAGATTGACTCAAAGTCTCAGTTCTGGGTGGCTTTGCCCCCGTAATCCTCCTGATTCCAGAGCTGGAGGTGTACAGTAAACAACAGCAGAATGTGGAACAGGGAACAGGGTCACAAGCCAAACGTCAGAAGTGAAACTGGGACTGACCAGAATTGAAACCGACATGCTCTAAAATTGCATCAAAGAGTGTTGAGGTGATTGAAACTAGTGCTGAGAACATTCCTGTGGGATCACAGGTGTGAGAGGAGGAAGTGATAGTATGAAAAAGGCAGAGATTGGACAAACATCACAATGGTCACACACATCATTATTGGCATTACCTCTTAGAAATTAAGCAGTATGAAGCTAACCACTCTCCAACTAAAAATCATGTTGCAGAGAAAGCTTGCCTACATGAGCATTTGAGCATTCATTTATTATGAAATGTTAGTCCTGATTAAATCAGTGTTGAGGAGGGTGGATTAGCACAACAGATGCTGTCATGTTCAACAGTGGTTCTGTACAGTACACGTTATCAGTTAGGGTTATGGGGCCTGACCTTATCACTTGAACGGGCACCCATCTGACCTTAAAGGGACCCATTTGGAATGTTGTAATTGCGTTCATGCGCTCATTTACTCGTTAGTCGTACATTTTCTCAAATTATTGGACCACACAAGGTAACGTCTCATAGCAGGTCTGTCATCTGATCTCTTTCATGTGACTGCGGCCTGGCAGGTCTTAATAGCCGATACACTCTACTGTGTGTTATCACCATCCTAATCTCAGGGCAAGTCAAGGGTGATCCTAAAATATTTGTTTAACTTTGATGCCCATGATGCTAAAATTGTTGAGTCAGTTGCATTTTGAAGTGGTTATCATGTGGGAATGATCTGATATGTATGGATCCCTGGATTATTTTATTGCCTCTACTGTAGCTCAGACTTAACCTTGCATACAAAGCTAGCTGTCAAATGGAAATAACATATGCTACAAATTGTTATAAATGTTGTAATAGCATGTATGTTATACATTTTGCCACGATTATCTTATATTTAAATGCATTACCATTGAGTTGTCTGGTTTAGTCGGATGCATTAGTGCAAGGTTTTATGCTATGCATAAATGATGAACGGTCTGTGACACATAGCAGACACAGAGCATTTAGTGGAATGATGAAGCTAGCAGTTCCTCAAAACCGATGGCCTTGAACAAGTAAACATCAACTTTAATATTATGTGAAAGCCTCATTTAAATTCACTCTTTTGGGGGAAAACAAACTGAAACATTAAGATTAGTGGAGAGACTTTGTTGTATTGA
This sequence comes from Coregonus lavaretus, assembly GCF_964263955.1. Lineage (NCBI taxonomy): Eukaryota > Metazoa > Chordata > Actinopteri > Salmoniformes > Salmonidae > Coregonus > Coregonus lavaretus. The sequence goes on along the minus strand of NC_140000.1, from coordinate 23,719,517 downwards.
CTTAGCTTAGTTTTCAATAAGTTTGTAGTTTCTCTAACGTATGCAGGGAGAGTTGTAATGCATTATTGTGATTCAGTTGTGATTCTGGAGCTTTGAAGAGTGGAAAACGACAAGATTTGGAGGCCAGCTGTCACATCAGTCAGACGTGGCAGAAAGGAAATGGTTATAAATGATTCATTCTTCCTGGGTGTCTGACTGACTGACTGACAGACAGACAGAAAACCAGAGCAACTGAACCATGGTCCCCTCTGATGCACTCTGTGTGTGTGTGTGGGTGTGTGTGTGTGTGTGCCTGTGTGTGTGTGTGGGTGTGTGTGTGTGTGTGTGTGTGCGCGCCTGTGTCTTTTGTGAGTCTTCGTGTGTGGGAGTCTAACACATTCTGGCCCTCCATCTGGTTCACATGGGAATGGCAGATATTTGCATTAAAAATAGAAGATAATGCCGCTCTTGATTTAAATGGCTGCTGCCAAAACAAAAGTCCATCCAAATTTGTATGCATTGGTCCATATTAAAGGAGGACCATTTCAATTGAGGCACAAGCCTTTGGTAGGGGATTGTGGAAAAATATGAGTAAAGTCTGTTATGTGTTATTAATCACCTATGTTACAGGGTATGAGTCAACTCTGTTAAGTGTTATAAATCACCTCTGTTAGAGGCTATCAACTCTGTCACGTTATAAATCTCTGTTGCATGACATGTTTCATGTCAGCACAATCTGTAGAGATTGAGATTGAGTGTTCTGTGTTTTCAGGGGTGGATCTGCTAGCCCTGTTCAACCACCCAACTGACCGTGAGGGCCAACTGAAGTACTACACTGTGAAGGTACCGCTGAGGGTTCAACTCCGTGACGAGGGGGGCAAAGGGGTGGAGGCCAACTGGCTGGATCACATGACCCAGCACTTCAATAACGGGGCCTCACTTGTTGATGGATACTTCCACCTGGGCAACGACAACGGTAAACAAACTATCCATGTTCACTTCATGTTTTTACACACATCACATTTTTATTTAACATCTGTTCTGTTATGGTATAGTACTAGCAAAGTAGTTATGGAAAAATCCGCCTGGCAAACCTCTTATTTTGTTCCACATGAGTAAATAATGTAAAACTTTTTTTTTTTTTAAGACGACAAGGCAAGTTATTACTTAGCTATTGCCAAAATGTCTCCATATCCTGTCCCCTTTCAAACTGTTCAGTCTGTAATGTTGTTGTTGTTCTGATAGTGTGCTGTACTACTCCTCTACAGCACATTGCACTCTACGTCTAGACCCTGGGGCATGCCACTTAATCCTGATGGTGACGAAAACCCCCAGTTTAAGTAAATAAGAGTCATAATTCATTAATCTCCTAAAGTGAACGCATCAGCGCCTCTGAACACAGATAATTAACCTGATGGCAAATGAGTGCCTCCTTGAATATTTTATCTCTTTAGAATGTGGTAATGGACCACGTTATTATAATTCCTTTTTTCTATTAGGTTATTGTAAAATATTTAGCATTTTTATGTGTGGTTAAGATATGCATCTTTTATTACAGAATGAGTGTATTATAAAAATAAATATAGGCTAGGCCGTGTTCTGTATTGCTCTGGAAATGTCAGCTCTCTATCAGAAATAGCTTGTCAAGTATACTGTAAAGGGAACAGCCTGCCAATGCATGCCTGCCAAACCCTTTTAAAAACAAACAAGTTTGTCTTGGTGAACGTTGTGTTCGTGTGACCCTCTTGGGAACTGTGAACGGTAGGATATCAAAGCCACGGCAACATCACGTGTTTGTTGCTAATTACATCAAACGGAGGAGCGTCTGGTTTTAACAAGCCTGAGAACCCATGGCCATGCAGACAACTCCAAATTTAGCACCTCTTTGAGATCCATTTCTGAATACATTAGAGTATGAGAAGAAACTCTTCTCCCTGACGCTTGAGACCATGTACTCTCTATAAACATCAAGGGCATTCTGGAATGTGAAGCACCACAATAAAAGATGTAGCGTGTCAGTGGCGATGACACTCAGTTTGATTGGAGATTATAATGACAGTCACAGCAGAGCACCAGAAGTGCACAATAAGTATTTCTGATTGTCATCCTGTCATCTGTCTCGGATGTAGTGCAATAAAACGGTGTACTAATACTCTGCAATGTCCTCTTATGCCTTGTTTTTTTTATGTCTCTTTTGTTGTTTTCTGAAAGAGGTCTTGTTGTTGAGGTCTTCCTCTGAACTGTTTGGTAGTGCACCTACTTTCCCAATCTTCTTCCACTTTGCATGACATCATAGGCCTACCAAAGTAACTGCCAGTGGAATAACTTATGTATGTAACAACCCTAAAACAAGCCAAGCAAATGTGGTTACCGGTAGGCAGTTAACCCTTTAGGTTTTCTTTGAAAACAGAATTAACAATGATAAGAACTATGTAACTCCCTGTACCCTTCTAGTTACAGAGGAATCATCTCTCTGCCATGTAAAGTTTCCCGCCATTGTTCTGTACTTGTTTACTCCTATAGTCCTACGCCTCTTCGAATACATATTCATGAATTCCCCCTGCTCGGCTGGCCTTTTGATAAACCCGGCGCTACCTCCCGATTGTGGCTGGCTGTCGACACACATACTGTCTCTCCTCCTGCTCCTCTGCCCTCGCCCCTGAAAAGATGGGTTTCCATGGTGAAGCTCACTGAGGAGGCGGAGAGGTGGGAGGGGGGCATAAGTCCTGTTTAATATCCCGGCGTGGCTAGGTGGGATGGAGCTGGGAGAATGGTGGGAGTGGGTTCAGAGAGAAAGAGACCTCGCTGGCACGGAGGGTTGGATATTAGTTTGTTATTGAATTTGCAGATTGTGGCATTGGCAGGCAACTCCTGTGTAACGTTAACGGCCCCGCCACCTTGCGGCGTCATGAGACAGGCATTAAAGATTCATACCCAGCCCAGCGTGTCACAGCGCCCATGCATCCCCACATGGCTACGCCGCGGCTGGAGTTCTGAGGGGGAGCGGTTTGTTTACTGGGGAGATGACACTAATGGCATTGACTGGGAGTTTCTTTGTTACACTTAGCTTACGTTATCTCCGCCGCGACAATGAGGATTTGTAGCCGCCGCTGTGAAACATTTGAGCTATTCATATGCATGACAGCTAGCACAGTGCTTGGCTTTCTGTATTCAGGCAAAGCCGGTGGAGAGAGAGAGAGTTCCCCAGAAGGTATTACTTCACAGTGAAAAGAATTGATGAAAGTTGTGCTGGCATTTTTCATGGCCAAAGATTGATTGTGCAATAGGGCTTGAAGGCCTGTGTGTGTGTGTACGCATGCGTATGTGCATGACTGTGAGCAGTGGTGGAAAAAGTACCCAATTGCCATACTTGAGTAAAAGTCAAGATACCTTAATAGAAAATGACTCAAGTAAAAGTGAAGGTCACCCAGTGAAATACTTGCGAAAAAGTCTAAAAGTATTGTTTTAAATATACGTAAGTATCAAAACTAAATGTAATTGCTAAAATATACTTTAGTATCAATAGTAAAAGTATAAATCAATTCAAATTCCTTATATAAAGCAACCAGACGGCACGATTTTCTTGTTAGTTTTTTTACGGATAGCCAGCCGTACACTAACACTCAGACATGATTTACAAACAAAGCATTTGTGTATAGTGAGTCGGCCAGATCAGAGGCAGGAGGGATGACGAGGGATCTTCTCTTGATAAGTGTGTGAATGGACCATTTTCCTGTCCTGCTAAGAATTCAAAATGTAACGCATGTGTAATGAATACTCAGGGAGAAAAAGGTGTAGATTCCCGCGCAGAGTGCGGCAGGTGTTTATTACGCCTTCCCAGAAGGCAGGAATCGTGGTCACAGGCAGGCAATGGTCATACACAGGTATGCAAACAGGCAGGAGAATCAAAAACTAGGACTGAAGGCTATAACTGGTTCTCACAAACGAGCTAGGAAAAAGCTTAGTAGAGTCAAAACGAACAATACAAGGCACAAACAGAATGAACTGAACTAAATAAGGAGATAATGAGACCAGGTGAGGAAATCAATGAACAAAAATGAAAGACAGGGCTACGTTCAAGAACACAAGGTTGACTAAGAAAATAAATACACAACCTTACAGCATGGAGTAAAAAATACATTATTTTCTTTAGGAATGTAGTGGAGTAAAAGTTGTCAAAAATAGAAATAGTAAAGTAAGTAGTACTTTAAAGTATTTGTACTTAAGTACTTTACACCACTGACTGTGAATGTGATTTTGGATGTATATGCCTTTGTGTAAGGCAGGGTACAGTATTCCTGTCATATTCCCCTAGCTACAACCAGAAGTCTGCCCGGTAACCACAGGTACGTGGCCCCCAGCCTCCAAACCTTTGGCTCATAGGAGGAAAGCCCTGGCCAATCCACACACATTAGTAACCCCACTCTTTCTATATCACTCCTTCTCTCTCTGGATTCCTGTCTGTCCTGTTTTAAAATATAGATAAGCTTTCACAGCCCTGTCTTCTGTTCTCCCCGGCAGTGCTAAGCGCATATGTTTAAATCATGTCAGTAACAGACATGACTTGGGGCAGGGTCATTTGGTTGCTTCTGTGGTCAATAGGACTTTAGATTCCCCCCCTGTTTTTTACTCCTTTGTGTCTCTCCTCCAAAGTCTATGTCAACCTAGCATCAGTCACTTTGTCACTTAGTGCCTGTCTTCAGTCCACTCCCTGTCACTGGTTGTCAATGGGCTCTAGTTAGGTTGTGCTTCGTGTCAGTCCGTGTCAAATCACACCGTCATTGCCTTTCAGTTCACTCTCTCTGTGTCAGAGATAGTATGTGCACTTCTCACTCAGTATGTTCAACCTCAGGTGCCTGGAGGGGATAGGCTAGTCAATGAGAATTCATTGTCCCATTGCAAATGAACACATTGTACAGTGCCTTGCAAAAGTATTCATCCCCCTTGGCGTTTTTCCTATTTTGTTGCATTACAACCTGTAATTTAAATGGATTTTTATTTGGATTTCATGTAATGGACATACACAAAATAGTCAAAATTGCTGAAGTGAAATGAAAAAAATAACTTGTTTCAAAAAATTCTAAAAAATAAATAATGGAAAAGTGGTGCGTACATATATATTCACCCCCTTTGCTATGAAGACCCTAAATAAGATCTGGTGCAACCAATTACCTTCAGAAGTCACATAATTAGTTAAATAAAGTCCACCTGTGTGCAATCTAAGTGTCACATGATCTCAGTATATATACACCTGTTCTGAAAGGCCCCAGAGTCTGCAACACCACTAAGCAAGTGGTACCACCAAGCAAGCGGCACCTTGAAGACCAAGGAGCTCTCCAAACAGGTCAGGGACAAAGTTGTGGAGAAGTACAGATCAGGGTTGGGTTATAAAAAAATATCCGAAACTTTGAACATCCCACGGAGCACCATTAAATCCATTATTAAAAAATTGAAAGAATATGGCACCACAACAAACCTGCCAAGAGAGGGCCGCCCACCAAAACTCACGGATCAGGCAAGGAGGGCATTAATCAGAGAGGCAACAAAGAGACCAAAGATAACCCTGAAGGAGCTGCAAAGCTCCACAGCAGAGATTGGAGTATCTGTCCATAGGAACACTTTAAGCCTTACACTCCACAGAGCTGGGCTTTACGGAAGAGTGGCCAGAAAAAAGCCATTTCTTAAATAAATAAAATAAGCAAACACGCTAAATACAGGGAAATTCTTGAGGGAAACCTGTTTCAGTCTTCCAGAGATTTGAGACTGGGACGGAGGTTCACCTTTCAGCAGGACAATGACCCTAAGCATACTGCTAAAGCAAATCTTGAGTGGTTTAAGGGGAAACATTTAAATGTCTTGGAATGGCCTAGTCAAAGCCCAGACCTCAATCCAATTGAGAATCTGTGGTATGACTTAAAGATTGCTGTACACCAGCGGAACCCATCCAACTTGAAGGAGCTGGAGCAGTTTTGCCTTGAAGAATGGGCAAAAATCCCAGTGGCTAGATGTGCCAAGCTTATAGAGACATACCCCAATAGACTTGCAGCTGTGATTGCTGCAAAAGGTGGCTCTACAAAGTATTGACTTTGGGGGGGTGAATAGTTATGCACGCTCAAGTTTCACAATAAAAAATATTTTGCATCTTCAAAGTGGTAGGCATATTGTGTAAATCAAATGATACAAACCCCCCAAAAATCCATTTTAATTCCAGGTTGTTGTCACACCCTGGCTCTGGGACTCATTATGTTGAGCCAGGGTGTGTGCATTCTATGTGTTCATGTTCTATGTTGGGTGTCTAGGTTGTCGATGTCTATGTTTGTATGGAGTGACTCCCAATCGGAGGTAACGAGTGTCAGCTGTCGGCTCGTTATCTCTGATTGGGAGCCATATTTAAACTGTGTGTCTTCACCTTGTGTTTGTGGGTTTTTGTTCCTTAGTCGGTCAGTGTAACCGTTGGACTTTACGAATCGTGTTTTGTTTGTATTTAGATACTTTAATTAAATAAAGTCATGTTTCTTTCACACGCTGCGCCTTGGTCTACTACTCCTTTTGAAGACGATCGTGACAGAAAAACCCACCATAAAAGGACCAAGCAGCGTGTCCAGGAGCAGGCAGCCTGGACATGGGAGGCGCGCCGTAGAGAGGAGCAGCGGCGGCAAACGGGTCAAAGTTGGAAGGTCGAGAAGCAACCCCAAGATATTTTTAGGGGGGGGCACAGGGCATGGACGACGTGGGTACTGGAGGCGATAAGGGAGAGGGTGAGAGTAGAGGCACGGCGAGAGGAACTGTGTAGGCAGCTGAGGGAGCGGAGGGTTATGAAGAAACCCAGTCCCGCTCCTCACACCAAGCAAGTGGTGTGCGTCACCAGTCCGGTCCGGCCCGTTCCTGCTCCCCGCACTAAGTTAATGGTGCGCGTCGCCAGCCCAGCCCGGCCTGTCCCTGTTCCACGCACTAGACCTACGGTGCGCGTCGCCAGCCCGGTCCGGCCTGTTCCTGCCACCCGCACCAAGTCTACGGTGCGCGTCGCCAGCCCGACCCGGCCTGTTCCTGCCACTCGCACCAAACCTACGGTGCGCGTCGCCAGCCCGGTCCGGCCTGTTCCTGCCACCCGCACCAAGTCTACGGTGCGCGTCGCCAGCCCGACCCGGCCTGTTCCTGCCACTCGCACCAAACCTACGGTGCGCGTCGCCAGCCCGGTCCGGCCTGTTCCTGCCACCCGCACCAAGTCTACGGTGCGCGTCGCCAGCCCGACCCGGCCTGTTCCTGCCACTCGCACCAAACCTACGGTGCGCGTCGCCAGCCCGGTCCGGCCTGTTCCTGCCACTCGCACTAAGCCAGGGGTGCGAGAAGTCAGCCGGGTAAGGCCCGTTCCTCCTCCACGCACAAAGCCAGGGGTGCGAGTCGTTAGCCTGGTAAGGCCCGTTCCTCCTCCACGCACAAAGCCAGGGGTGCGAGTCGTCAGCCTGGTAAGGCCCGTTCCTCCTCCACGCACCAGGCCTACGGGGTGCGTCGTCAGCCCTGTCCGGCTCGTTCCTGCTCTCCGCACCAGGTCTGTGGTGCGCGTCGCCAGCCCATTCCGGTCCATTCCTGTTCCACGCACCAAGCCAGGGGCGCGTGTCGTCAGTCCGGCTCCGGCCAGCGGGGCTAGACAGGACCAGGGGTACTTTGGGGGGTGTATCGGAGGGTGGTGGTCTAGGCCGGAGCCAGAACCGCCACCGAGGAGGTATGCCCGCCCAGCCCTCCCCTGTTTTGTTTAGTTGAGGCACGGTCGCAGTCCGCGCCTTTAGGGGGGGGTACTGTCACACCCTGGCTCTGGGACTCATTATGTTGAGCCAGGGTGTGTGCATTCTATGTGTTCATGTTCTATGTTGGGTGTCTAGGTTGTCGATGTCTATGTTTGTATGGAGTGACTCCCAATCGGAGGTAACGAGTGTCAGCTGTCGGCTCGTTATCTCTGATTGGGAGCCATATTTAAACTGTGTGTCTTCACCTTGTGTTTGTGGGTTTTTGTTCCTTAGTCGGTCAGTGTAACCGTTGGACTTTACGAATCGTGTTTTGTTTGTATTTAGATACTTTAATTAAATAAAGTCATGTTTCTTTCACACGCTGCGCCTTGGTCTACTACTCCTTTTGAAGACGATCGTGACAGTTGTAAGTCAACAAAATAGGAAAAATGCCAAGGGGGGTGAATACTTTCGCAAGCCACTGTATTTCCCTCCAAGCTTCTGTTTCACTCAATACATTGTCAGTCAAGACTCAACTCAAAATGTTATGCTGTTATTTGTGTTGGCACTACATATCCCCCAAACCTCTCAACCCCACGGTGCCTCAGTGTCTGGCAGCATCAGGCCAGGAGGCAGTGTGTTCCTCCTAAAGCAAAGAGACTCAATCCCTGTGTGCATCTCACCTGAGTGATCCCAGTGCATTGGCAGGGAACCATCAGGCCAACCCAATCTCCAAGAGGGCTTTCCAATTACACGCCAAGCAGGGAGACGTCTGATGAACGATAGATGAGGGGAATGTAAAGGAGGGGTAGGGTGGAGGAAGGAGGGAGGGCGGGAGAGGGGGGAATGAACAACGACAATGTCTGTATTTGAAAGGAGCCAATACATGTCTGAGAGATGTCTTCAATTGAGCGTGCCCAGCAGCCTTAAATGGGTTTTCTGGGGGGGAATAAAGGAGCCTGTCGTCCCTCCCTCTCCAACCGGCCCTTGTTCCCCCATTATTAGGACAGAGTAATGAAAAGTGGAGTGTCTCATGGTGGAGCCTGGGCCGTACAAACTCTATTAGTGTGTAAATGGTACAGGAGTAATGAGAAAGCATTCAGGCCAACTGAGAGCCCTGGTCTGAAGGGCCAGAGGTTCTAGCACACTGCTCAATGGAATCAAAAGACATTCGGGATGGAGAAGAAGCTCACCAGCTTGCCAATTTTCCTATCCCAATAATGCCCAAACTGTGAATGTTACCCTTATCCATGGGGTTTAAATGAAATCGAGTCTATAGAAAAGCTATTTTATGGTACCATGGCCTTGTCTTGGTGTATTAGTCCTTACATGTAAATATCTACAATATGTAAAGCATATAATTGTTTTTAGATGAATCGTGTTATACTTCAACAATCAGTCCATACTGTCTGTCTGTTCATCTATAGTCTCTCCAAGCCTCTTCCCTGAAGGAAACATTCTTCTCCCCCCCACCCTCTCTTCCTTCTCTCTTGTTCAGTCATAGCTACATAATCCATATCTGGCCCTTGCTTATACAAACGGTCCATGCTGCAGCCCTGCCTGGTAATAAATGGCCCAGTGTGTGTGGGTTGCTGGTTGGCTGCGTAATGGCATTAACTTCCCTCTCATCTTTTCATGACCTCTCTCTCCATTTTCTACAGATTTGCAGCCTAAGTTGGTGGAAAGCGTCTTCATCTTCCAAGAGGGGACGGAGGGCGGTGACCAGAGTGTGACCACCACGTATGACGCCATCGTTGTGGAGCAGTGGACTGTCATTGACGTGAGTGGGATTTTTACATGGCTTTGAGTGTCTGAGTGTTTTCCAAGGTTAGAGCTGTTTGTCCTTACATTCCCTCTAACCATGGTGGCCCAGAAGCAAATCACAATCTATGGCACATGTGTCGCGGTGGCTTGATGGCTTGTCTTATCTGCAGCAAACAAGCCCTTATCTGGCCAGCGATTAAGTCCACAGTTTGCGCGAATCCAAGTTGGAAATGGATTTCTGTCTACTTCTGAAGGATTTGGGGATTTTTTCTATGGCTGTGATGTGATGTGTGTGTGTGTGTGTGTATTGCTGTAATCGAGTTCAGAGTTTGAGGCTCTCAAAGTGTGAAAAGAGACTTTTGTCCCCTAAATGTGACTGGAGCATTGTCCACCTCAGCTTTGATGCCCATGAAAGGAAGTCAGTTCACAAACACACAATTTAACCCTTGACATCATAATGCTCTTATCCCTAATTACGAAGTCTTTCACACTACACAATATTTGCCGCCTTAAATGTCATGTTTGTACAGCGTCCCACACTGCACAAACACCTAGTTGCTTTTCATAGTGTGAAGGTTATATATACTGTAAGATTATGAAAATCGTGGAGTATGTAGGTATCTTTATGTGAATACTGTGGTAAAGATGTTTTTATTTAATTTTTTTCACCTTTATTTAACCAGGTAAGCCAGTTGAGAACAAGTTCTCATTTACAACTGCGACCTGGCCAAGATAAAGCAAAGCAGTGCGATAAAACAACAACAACACAGAGTTACATATGGAATAAACAAAACGTACAGTCAATAACACAATAGAAAATCTATATACAGTGTGTGCAAATGTAGTAAGTTATGGAGGTAAGGCAATAAATAGGCCATAGTGCAAAATAATTACAATTTAGTATTAACTCTGGAGTGATAGATGTGCAGAAGATGATGTGCAAATAGAGATACTGGGGTGCAAATTAGCAAAATAAATAACAATGTAAATAACAATATGGGGATGAGGTAGTTGGGTGGGCTAATTACAGATGGGCTGTGTACAGGTGCAGTGATCGGTAAGCTGTTCTGACAACTGATGCTTAAAGTTATTGAGGGAGATAAGAGTCTCCAGCTTCAGAGATCTTTGCAGTTCGTTCCAGTCATTTGCAACAGAGAACTGGAAGGAATGGCGGCCAAAGGAGGTGTTGGCTTTGGGGATGACCAGTGAGATATACCTGCTGGAACTCATACTATGGGTGGGTGTTGCTATGGTGACCAATGAGCTAAGATAAGGCAGGGATTTGCCTAGAAGTGATTTATAGATGACCTGGAGCCAGTGGGTTTGGCGACAAATATGTAGTGAGGGCCAGCCAACGAGAGTGTACAGGTCACAATGGTGGGTAGTATATGGGGCTTTGGTGACAAAACAGATGGCACTGTGATAGACTACATCCAATTTGCATTTTGGCATGTTTAGAAAAATGAGTGAAGGAGGCTTTGTTTGCAAAATAGGAAGCCGATTCTAGATTTAACTTTGGGTTGGAGATGCTTAATGTGAGTTTGGAGGAGAGTTTATGATCTAACCAGACACCTAGGCATTTGTAGTTGCCCACATATACTAAGTCAGACTCGCCGAGAGTAGTGATTCTAGTCGGGCGGGCGGATGCAAGCAGCGTTCGATTGAAGAGCATGCATTTAGTTTTACTAGCGTTTAAGAGCAGTTGGAGGCTACGGAAGGAGTGTTGTATGACATTGAAGCTCATTTAGAGGTTTGTTAACACAGTGTCCAATGAAAGGCTAGATGTATACAAAATGGTGTCGTCTGCGTAGAGGTGGATCTGAGAGTCACCAGCAGCAAGAGCGACATCATTGATATACACAGAGAATAGAGTCGACCCGAGAATTGATTCCTGTGGCACCCCCATAGAGACTGCCAGAGGTCCAGACAACAGACCCTCCAATTTGACACATTGAACTGTGTCTGAGATGTAGTTGGTGAACCAGGCAAGGCAGTCATTTGAGAAACCAAGGCTATTTAGTCTGCCAAAGAATGCGGTGATTGACAGAGTCAAAAGCCTTGGCCAGGTCGATGAAGACGGCTGCACAGTACTGTCTTTTATCGATCGCGGTTATTATATCGTTTAGGACCTTGAAAGTGGCTGAGGTGCACCTATGACCAGCTCGGAAACCAGATTGCATAGCGGAGAAGGTACGGTGGGATTCGAAATGGTCGGTGATCTGTTTGTTAACTTGGCTTTCAAATACTTTCGAAAGGCAGGGCAGGATGGATATACAGTGGGGGAAAAAAGTATTTAGTCAGCCACAAATTGTGCGAGTTCTCCCACTTAAAAAGATGAGAGAGGCCTGTAATTTTCATCATAGGTACACGTCAACTATGACAGACAAAATGAGGAACAAAAATCCAGAAAATCACATTGTAGGATTTTTAATGAATTTATTTGCAAATTATGGTGGAAAATAAGTATTTGGTCAATAACAAAAGTTTCTCAATACTTTGTTATATACCCTTTGTTGGCAATGACACAGGTCAAACGTTTTCTGTAAGTCTTCACAAGGTTTTCACACACTGTTGCTGGTATTTTGGCCCATTCCTCCATGCAGATCTCCTCTAGAGCAGTGATGTTTTGGGGATGTCGCTGGGCAACACAGACTTTCAACTCCCTCCAAAGATTTTCTATGGGGTTGAGATCTGGAGACTGGCTAGGCCACTCCAGGACCTTGAAATGCTTCTTACGAAGCCACTCCTTCGTTGCCCGGGCGGTGTGTTTGGGATCATTGTCATGCTGAAAGACCCAGCCACGTTTCATCTTCAATGCCCTTGCTGATGGAAGGAGGTTTTCACTCAAAATCTCACGATACATGGCCCCATTAATTATTTGCTTTACACGGATCAGTCGTCCTGGTCCCTTTGCAGAAAAACAGCCCCAAAGCATGATGTTTCCACCCCCATGCTTCACAGTAGGTATGGTGTTATTTGGATGCAACTCAGCATTCTTTGTCCTCCAAACACGACGAGTTGAGTTTTTACCAAAAAGTTATATTTTGGTTTCATCTGACCATATGACATTCTCCCAATCCTCTTCTGGATCATCCAAATGCACTCTAGCAAACTTCAGACGGGCCTGGACATGTACTGCCTTAAGCAGGGGGACACGTCTGTCACTGCAAGATTTGAGTCCCTGGCGGCATAGTGTGTTACTGATGGTAGGCTTTGTTACTTTGGTCCCAGCTCTCTGCAGGTCATTCACTAGGTCCCCTCGTGTGGTTCTGGGATTTTTGCTCACCGTTCTTGTGATCATTTTGACCCCACGGGGTGAGATCTTGCGTGGAGCCCCAGATCGAGGGAGATTATCAGTGGTCTTGTATGTCTTCCATTTCCTAATAATTGCTCCCACAGTTGATTTCTTCAAACCAAGCTGCTTACCTATTGCAGATTCAGTCTTCCCAGCCTGGTGCAGGTCTACAATTTTGTTTCTGGTGTCCTTTGACAGCTCTTTGGTCTTGGCCATAGTGGAGTTTGGAGTGTGACTGTTTGAGGTTGTGGACAGGTGTCTTTTATACTGATAACAAGTTCAAACAGGTGCCATTAATACAGGTAACGGGTGGAGGACAGAGGAGCCTCTTAAAGAAGAAGTTACAGGTCTGTGAGAGCCAGAAATCTTGCTTGTTTGTAGGTGACCAAATACTTATTTTCCACCATAATTTGCAAATAAATTCATTAAAAATCCTACAATGTGATTTTCTGGATTTTTTTTCCTCAATTTGTCTGTCATAGTTGACGTGTACCTATGATGAAAATGACAGGCCTCTCTCATCTTTTTAAGTGGGAGAACTTGCACAATTGGTGGCTGACTAAATACTTTTTTCCCTACTGTAGGTCTGTAACAGTTTGGATCTAGAGTGTCACCCCCTTTGAAGAGGGGGATGACCGCGGCAGCTTTCCAATCTCTGGGGATCTCAGACGATACGAAAGAGAGGTTGAACAGGCTAGTAATAGGGGTTGCGACAATTTCGGCGGCTAATTTTAGAAAGAAAGCCAGATTGTCTAGCCCAGCTGATTTGTAGGGGTCCAGATTTTGCAGCTCTTTCAGGACATCAGCTATCTGAATTTGGGTGAAGGAGAAGCGGGGGTGCAGAGCTGGTGGCCGGGGTAGGGGTAGCCAGGTGGAAAGCATGGCCAGCCGTAGCAAAATGCTTATTGAAATTCTCGATTATCGTAGATTTATCGGTGGTGACAGTGTTTCCTAGCCTCAGTGCAGTGGGTAGCTGGGAGGAGGTGCTCTTATTCTTATTATATAAAGATACTGCAATAATGTCTTTGTTACAGATTAGCAATGATTTTGTCACCCACTGAGAAATAACATGGATTTTATTGACCTTTTTAAGCACCTTTTGAAAGTTAATTGAAGGACAAAGCAACGTGTAACAACTTTAGATGTTCCACATTATAGTTCCAATGAATCCAATCAAAAGTGCTGGCCAGGACTTTATCAAAAGCAATTTTGCTCGACTAATCTCTCCTGGTTAGCTTGATAACACTATTTTACAAAGGATGATCAGACTTCGTACCCAGCACATTCATTATGATAACTGCTTAAAATGTATATGCAAAGTATCCTCACCGCTCATTGTCATTTCGGTGCCAGAATAATTGCACTGAAAAATTATGCAGAATATTGATTGGGATATTTTTCCCCAGCGCTCTCGTTCCCATCTTGCTGAAAGACTGACAGGTGGTTGGATTTATGAGCAGCGAAAACAAGAAAACAGGCTGGTTCACTGAGAATTCAATCAATATTGTTGTGTTGAAGCAGGAAGTGCAGCTTTTCTCAGAGATTTTGTTTTCGTATTGCACAGAACATGTCAAAACTTCTGTTTTAATTGATAGCAAACTCCTAAAATGAATTGGACTTTTAACATAAATGAGGAGTTATTACAGTATCTTTTTGCGCAGTATTCACAATCACATTGGTAGAATGTGGTATGATTGGGACAGTTTAGATATGTAGAGCTGTTTGTGGCCAAACTGTTTATGGTCTGTAATCTAGAAAGTCAGACCTTCCTCAAATGTCACTAATGTCACGTTCAATGTCACGGGTCATTTTGACAGCAAATTTTTTTATAAACAAGGTACTTTAAATTCATATTAGTCAATATGTATTCACCATATAAGAATGTATATGTTAGACCATTTAATCAAGACAAGTAAGGCTAAATAATAACTGTACAGATGCTCAGAATTCTGTGTAGGTCTATGGATGGACATTCTACCTTAGACAATCGGCAAAATTCTTCCCATTTTCTTAACTAAATGACTGGTGGAGATATGCTCTGATGAAGGTCGACTGACATAAAGCTCGGCTACAATGAAAGTGTGCAGAGACTTTTTCCTATTTCTACAATAAATGACTAAATGAACTGAATAGGACATACAGTCGATGTTCATGGAGCCCGCAAAATGAATAACTAGACATAATTTCCTACACAATGAAACTCAAGTTAGGACTGTGCTCCCGTCTCTCGTATCAAAAGGAAAATCAATATGGAAGTTCAGCCTTGGATATAATGCAATGCCTCCCCTTATCATTGAACTCTTAGAGCTGCAACAAAAAGTTCCTCTCCTTGAGACCTCTGAGAAATATTCTTTATAGATTTTGCAACCTTGTTATTAGTTCTCATTCATGGAAGGGAATGAAATGCTTAGTATAGCGGCATGTTAGTGTATTTCTAACGTTCTCATAATTTCTAGATAAATTCTGTAACAAATACCATGTGTGACAACTGACAACAGCAGGAAGTGGATGTGTGTGAATATCATTTTATGATAGCACTATTGCTAATATTTAATGCCTAACTGTGTCCTTTGGGGTTTTGGAATGCATGTGGTGCAATGTGGTCAACATTTGGGTTATACATTACTTGAGATTTTATCAAGTGTTATACTTAAGTGATAATGCCCGAGAAGCCGGTGTTTGGAGGACATATTTGCACGGGTGTTGTTTTATACAACGGGTTACCAACATATTCAAATAATGGTTGACATATTTTCATTAAAAACGTTATTTTGATGAATTTATTCATACTATTTCATCCTTCCACAAGATATAGTCCCGACACAAATCTAGGGTTGCTACCCATGCCTGCTTGTCGTTCGTTCTATCTGTTTGGTTGCCAGAGAAGCGACCCAGTTGTTCAGTCTTTTTGTTCTGTATCTATGGACGTGACCCAGTCGTTCGTTCTAAATGTTCTACTGCCACACTGGCTGCCAACGTTCTTATCCTTTGCTTGCTAGCTAGCCAACTACGGCTAACTTACAGTCACTTCAAACAGTGCAACCAGAATAACAACGAAGTAGCTGCATTTGCATTTGTTTAAACTGTTTTCTAGTTACATTTATTTGGATACATCCATAACAATGAGCTAATGAGGCGCGATTTCACCTGGCATAGAAAATGTGCTCTTTCATCAGGATACTGTTGTTCAGAGGAGCTAGGCAACAACACAGCTAACACAATCACTTCAAACTGAAGTTGGAAAGACTGCAAACTTCTGCATTTAATTTCGTTTTACCTGTTTTCTATTGATATTTCTTTGTATATATCCATAAAAATGATGCTGATTCATGATTTCGACTGGCTGAGTAAGCTGCCAGTCTGTCTCATCCCGACTCCCAACACGTTCATTACTATGCGACAGCTGGAGATCGAACTTGAATATTGAAACAATGTTGTAAATGTCGGAGAGACATAAAGGAAGGTTTATACAAATCTCCACTGTTGAAAACTAAATGTTAGTCTAAAATAAATATGAGATAATGTCTAGATGCTTTTTATAGTGGAGATCAAGTTTATAAATTGCCTGGCTGGGCTGATGAGACAGTGGATTGCCCAGTCTGATGGAACAGAGTAAATAGGCATTTTAACATCATAGATTTAGCGGGTGGTAACTTGTGGAATAGACACTGTTTGGAATGCGATTTTAACCAATCAGCATTCAGGATTAGACCCACCCGTTGTATAATGTGTCATAAACACATTCTTGGCAACTTCATATCGCATAGATGTGGTAGAGGTCAATGGAACTCAGACCGTGGGGGATAGAATGGCACTGGATTGGTGCACATTCAATAAATCGAACAAAATGGATATTGGTCAAATCCGTCATGATTGATGTATTGTAACAGGACCACAATGTGGTTACTAAAGTCCGATTTGGATATATTTCGCTGTTTTCGCTGCATAACATTTAGAAGGTGTTCCTTTTCAGGTTTAGAAGAAGTGACTGCTAAATGCTAACTCACGTTCGTATAAGCTGGTATAATAGCTACAGTAGCATACAGAAATCGGTGGTGGCTGTCAAAGTCATTTTTTAACTGCAATGCAGTTAATTGGTGACGATGACATGAACATGTATTGGGGTTGACATCCATACAACCATTATACTCCTATTTTTACCTCAACATAGTGTGAAATACACATATAAACAATAGCCTAAATGTATGCTAATTTTGCTGGGTGTCAATGAGGAGATTTTGAATCTTTACACAAAGGCATCTTTCCCCCACACGTTTCCATGGCATTTTCATTGTTTTGGTTGAGTTCCATTGACCTCTTTACTGCATCTATTCACAATATGGCTATGTGTGTAATATATATAGGACTTAACATGTTTAACTGTTTAACACTCAATAATGGTTTTCTAAATGCTCATTAAGATGTCTTACTACAAAAAAGATCATACTAAATGCCTTCATCCATTACATTGAACAACAAGGGCATCATGTTTTCCCAGTGTTACCTCAGTTTCTCACAGGCTATATTAAATTTAACCCAAAAGTGCATGGCCATTATCCGGAGAGGCATTATACAGAGAACTCTACTAGTAACAATACTGTGTGCTTGAGACATTGACATTGTTGTCATTCATTCCCAGCAGCTGTATAGCGGCCTGAGCTTTGAAGAGCACTACTTCAGTCACCAGACACCAAATTATGTCAAAATGGGATTAAAGACCAACAACATAGCGTAAAGATGCCAATAAAGAATCTTTGGAGAGTGAATTTCAGACAGAGGACACTTTAGACGTGGGTGTGTGTAGCTGTGTATGTGGGTGTGTGGGTGCGTGAGTGGGTGTAATCGGTCAGAGGGCCTCTCATGTTAACTTGTAGTCTAGACTCTAGTTCTCCCAACATTTGTCTGTCATGTTGCTAAGTTTGACTGAATTGATGTAATGAGCTGAAATATGCCATAAATCCTATTGGTGCTGCCCGATTTGAGCAGCCAATTAGCATGCAGTGGGTGTTGCAAAATGTTGAATAGCCAAAATAAACTAAAGTATACATCACTGTCGGATGAATACCTCGTAACTCCAATTTTGCACTTTTTTCTTTTTTCTTTTACATGAATTGAAAGCAGTAACTCCCCTCAATTAATTCTGAACATTTCATGACTCAAGGACCAAGAACATTTATTCAAAATAGCTTCTGAAGTTTCATAATTGTATGTTAATTAATGAGAAAATATGGCAGTTTTTTCCATTTCCTGAAAAGTTTCTGTTTTGGAGATGAGGTTTTCATCCAACAGCACCAATGGGTCTTGGGGAAATTAGTAAGAACTTACATAATCTTTAAAAAGTTGTCTAAGCGTAGATATTGCTTGTTATTTGGCTATTGCCTGAAATATTTATTTTAACACACTGGTCAAAAGTAAACCAAGGCATGTCAATAGTCATGTAGCAGCCGGTGTGGCAGGGAGACCACTGAAAGGATCATTAAAGTGTATCCTTTGCCAATTTCTCTTTCCGCTCAAGCCGAGGTGAGACAAGAGCTGACCTAGATACAGAAACCAATTTTCACTGTCCCTGCATTGAGTCCACTCCTACGGTCAGACTAGTTTGATGAGGGATGTGAAAACTATGCTGATGGCTTGTGGATGAGGAAGTTCCCAGATAATTCTGCTCACCAAAATATGTGACTAATACGTCATATTGGTTGACATCTAGGCTAACTACAATGGTTAAATGTCAAAATGTTGACATATTCTACTGAGACTGTGTTGATTATTATTATTATTATTATTATTATTATTATTATACTGTATATGGTGTGATTGGTCTTCATTACAGCTTTTGGTTTTCAAAAATGTTTTCAATCTCTCTCAATTATTGACATGCGGAGTAGGGACTTTTAAGCCTTGTTTCAGGATCAGCCATTCATTATCCATGAGAATATAATGAGATTGTGGTGGAAGAAGTGCAGCCCAGTCCAAAGACAAAGTGATAGCTGGAGGGCTAGAGGAGTAGTCTAGATAATGTCCCTGGGCTGATAGACCAGACTACAGCCTGTAAAAACATGAAGGTAGAATTAGACTTATTGAAAAAAGGGAGCTATGTCTGTCATGTCTACTCAAATAGAAACGGTGGAGAATTACCTCAAAACAATAGAGCTCTGTTTTCTTTCATCCAACTCTTAGTGCACATTGAACCCAAGAGTTGAACTCAACCTCACCCTGCTAGTTTTACTCTATAACACTGTTCTGTTTTGAAATCTTAGCCTCTATCTCACCGTTCTCCACTCTTGATAATGTAGCCCTTTACCACCCTAGCTTGCACCCCAACCTATGGCTCTTTTTTAATATGATGATCATATTGATTAAGATGATATTTAACACACAAATCAGAACGCAAAGTTACTGCTAAGACGCCGGGTTCCGTTTCTCGTGAGCTGATACAGCAAGGTGTCCATGGTAAGATCAGGGGAGGGAATCTTCCAGAACATGATTCACTCTCAGTCGAGTCTCAGTTACGCTCAGGAATGGAGAGGGCCATTAAACAAAACTTATTTCCCAATTTACTTTGCTTTTATGGCTTTGAAAAAGTGTGAATTTCTGGCAGAGGTTCCAACACAAACCCTAAAACACAGCTCTCACAGCTCTGAATTTCCCGAGGGATGCTGGGACGGCAAATGCCAACGTAAATAACAGTTGCAACAGAGCCCTCTCTACCCTACTACAGTGTTTCTCGAACGATGGGTCCTGGCCAATTCTCACTGGCTTGTGGCTTAAGACTTGTTTCTGGTTATAGAGATATTGTTTTGTCTATGTGTTAGATTGGGACCCACTGCCCTCAGCCTGTACTGTAGATGCCCGTATAGCACTACAATGTGCGCATGCATATGTTGTATGCGTGTGTCCTTGCATATCTGACACGTTCTGGGGTTTGTCAGTGAGGGCAGATGGAGGAGATGGAAAACCACATACACTTCCTGTGTGAGCAGAGGCGTTAGCGCATGTGTGCGTGCGACTAGCGTGTGTCTTTAACCCAAATCCCATGTGCACTACACTGTCATACCCGCAAACAATCTAACAGAAATGCATGTATTTTGGTATGGATCATACATAGTTCACCATCTGTTGTCAAGAGCTTGTGTAATCGTGACTCTTTTGATAGGGTTTTAATGGTTTATGTGTTTATGCATGCATACATTTATGTGTGTGTGTGCCTGTCTGCCTGTGTGTGTTTTTGTACGTTACGATGTGACGATTATGGAATTTTGGGTAACGATTACTTGTCATGCAAATGGACACGGTTAGTGTCATAATTGTCATTATTTTTAAAAAAAATTGAGCATCATAATGCATCTCTGAAAAATAGCTACGACAAACCTAATGAATACAACACAGCTTTGGTAACACCCCTGTCTCAAAAACGAATAGTTTTGACCGCTTGGAACTTTGGTAAATGAAGCTTCTCCTTCCAATGGTGCCGTTCTGCTCGTAAAATGACTACCAACTTTACCCACATCATGTAAAAATGAAAAACTGCTATTGGGTAATTTATATCTACTTGAATATGAAGTTGAATCCCCCCCTTCTCCTAAAATGAATATGTATTAAGACGATTATGACGCTACTTTTTTAAGTTCACAGTTATTGTCCATAATTATCGGTTCTATGATTATACAATAATTGTGCCAGCCCTACTCGTACGTGTGCTTGTGCGTACGTGTATGCATGTGTGTGTGTATAGTGTCTGTGTATAACTGTAGTATGTAATATTAATGTGTGTGTATTCTCTCTTTAGGGTTTGCAGGTGAAGACAGACTATGTTCCCCTGCTCCAGTCTCTTGCCATGTATGGTTGGAGACTAACATGTGTGCTGCCTACACCCATCATCAAGACCAACAGGTAACTACTCTCACCTTCCAATACACACTATCAATAATATTGAGTTAGGGCCTGAATGACCATATCATTTATATCCTGGTTACCTAACTCTGGTATTGATTGGTCAACATGATTAACCCTCTGGAGATTAAACTGCCTTCTCTTTGATTTCAATGAACACCCATCTCATTTAGACAAAGCGATGGTCAGCCCATATCACTGGTCCGTTAACAGCTCAACTTAAATGGATTGTGAAATCAGTCAGAAGAACTCAACAGGCTGTTCAACGAAAATACTAACTGGCCCCAATTGGCGAGTTCATACGTAACAGCGTGTGGTGCGAGACAGTTTAAACCCACAAATGTGTGTAACTGGAAAATCCCTTCAGAGAAATGTAACGGTTCTTCTGCTCAGCCTCTGCTGACTCATTCATCTTATATGAGGACTGCAACCACACATTCGCTAACAGTCAACAGCTCAGTCACAACATGACTTCCAAGTCCTCAATAATACTTGTCTCTCATCTGAAACCCTAGTTTACACAGTCACAAGCACTCATCATTATCACAAGTCAGAACACGTCCAATCCAATGATACTGTATGTACTCATTGAATTGATTCTTGAAGAATATAACTTATAAATAAATGCCTTATGAGCTTAGTTCAACTGTTGTACCCCATCAGAACCCCAACTATAACTTTGTTTTACTCCAATGTTTGTAAACAAAGTAAATGTAAACAAACACTGTATAGCCTCAAAACATGGTTAAAACTATACTGTTGATGTCATGGATGGTCAGTCCTTGCATCCATAGCTCTGTCTTTGAATTTGAATGTTAACATTTCTCCAACCCCATCCCCCCGCTTTTTACCGAAACAGTGGTGGGGAGAACGCTTTGCTATTGTTTCAACTACTGTTTGCCGCTATTAGTCAGAGTTATGAAATGTGTTATGTCATGCTTATGAAGACTCCAAGTATATGCTTAGAGTTCAACACGGTTGCAGTTATGTTTCCCTTGCGTACCCTTGTCTCTGCTGGTCGTGTTTGTGACCATTCCGGAGCATAGCTGATTAATTACCGCTCTATTTTCATCCCTTGTTTTCTCATCACTCTTTTTTTTTTATCCCTCTCTCTCAAAATGCCAAAACACAACAGCGCAACATGGCTAATTAATCAGAGAGCCGGCCTAGATATAACAACACAGCAACGCTAATTTCTCTCCATTTCTGAAACACTCGTCTCTTTGTGTACAGCAACGAAAGCAGTGACCCATTTCAGATTAGCTTAGTCATTACACTTGTATTATGTTGACTCTTCCATTTTTACAACTATATTACGCTAATGCACGTTGGGATACTGTCTGTGGATGAGCAAAGTGCACTTGTTCCGAAGGAGTCTACATGGAGTCTGTTATGCATAAACCTACTTACACACTAGTTAGCATCTAAAGTGAACACCCACTGAGACTCGAGGCTTCTTTAATCAACGTACAATGAATGTGAAGGTGCACGTGGTAATGTACAGTATATTTCTGCCACATGGAACATGTTACATTTGGTGTAAATCTGATGTTTGGACATCGTAACTGTTTTAGTAGATAGGTAAGTGCTTCATAATACCTTTATAAGAAATGCTTAACATTACTCTACAGAAAACATGAATAAAGCTGATATGAACAACCACAGGTAACGACTAAACACGATACACAAGGTTCCCTACCACTGTACCGAAGAAAGTATTGTTGCTGGTATATGAATGTGCTGTTCCAGTACTGCAGACACAGACAGCTATGAGAAGACTGCAGCAGCAAGGGGCTTGTCATTTTCAAACACATCCGCTCCGTTCTACTTTAATAGGCTTGGTCTTTTTCTGAGGACTCAGGTTGGCTTTTTCTGCTTTCATTCAGCAAGAAGCTGTCCGGCAATCTGACAGCCTGGAAAATAGGTTGTTGGAAACGCAGGGTAAGGAGGTAGGGATCGGGATGGTTTAGATAGTAAGCCTCTGCAGGAGATCTGGAAGCCCATTTGATGTTGTGGGGAAGATTTGCAGCCAGCTCTATACCGTTGTCACCCTATCATACATTTTCATTGTTCTTCATATGCCAAGTTAAGGATCCAGCTTAACTCAAAGCTGCTTCTTCCCTGTGTGTGTAAGAGTACATCTATTTTAATGGATGAGGGATTCCGAGAGAGGAAGTGACAGAGAGAGCGATCTGGAGAGGGGGATATAAAAAAGAGAGAAGGGAAAAGGGAAAGGATGGATAAAGCCTACATGAAGTTCATACAAGAGGAAGAGGCAGATAAGTAAAGTGAAGGAGACAGATAGTTAGAGACAGCAGGCTAAAGTAAGAAACAGAGACGAGACATGCGTGTCGGATGGAGGGACGAAGGAGAGAAACAGAGTGAAGGTTATGCGTGTGAGAAGGAACGAAGAGAGACGAACAGGAGAGAGAGCAAGCACGAGAGACAGGAAGCCCACTGATGACAGAATCTCCTTGGTGGATTAGTCTGTCATCTGTACTGTATGGATTATCCATAAATGAACACAGTGTGACATGTGCACGGACAGGGATTATTTTGGATAAGTTTATGAGGACAGCCATGTTTTGGGGAAGCCAGTGAACATGGTCTCTTTCTCTTGGTGTCTGAGCTCTCTCCTAAGCATAGAACATATTCACGTTTACATACAGTGGGGAAAAAAATTATTTAGTCAGCCACCAATTGTGCAAGTTCTCCCACTTAAAAAGATGAGAGAGGCCTGTAATTTTCATCATAGGTACACATCAACTATGACAGACAAAATGAGAGAAAAAAAATCCAGAAAATCACATTGTAGGATTTTTAATGATTTTATTTGCAAATTATAGTGGAAAATAATTATTTGGTCAATAACAAAAGTTTCTCAATACTTTGTTATATACCCTTTGTTGGCAATGACACAGGTCAAACGTTTTCTGTAAGTCTTCACAAGGTTTTCACACACTGTTGCTGGTATTTTGGCCCATTCCTCCATGCAGATCTCCTCTAGAGCAGTGATGTTTTGGGGCTGTCGCTGGGCAACACGGACTTTCAACTCCCTCCAAAGATTTTCTATGGGGTTGAGATCTGGAGACTGGCTAGGCCACTCCAGGACCTTGAAATGCTTCTTACGAAGCCACTCCTTCATTGCCCGGGCGGTGTGTTTGGGATCATTGTCATAATGAAAGACCCAGCCACGTTTCATCTTCAATGCCCTTGCTGATGGAAGGAGGTTTTCACTCAAAATCTCACGATACATGGCCCCATTCATTCTTTCCTTTACACGGATCAGTCGTCCTGGTCCCTTTGCAGAAAAACAGCCCCAAAGCATGATGTTTCCACCCCCATGCTTCACAGTAGGTATGGTGTTCTTTGGATGCAACTCAGCATTCTTTGTCCTCCAAACACGATGAGTTGAGTTTTTACCAAAAAGTTCTATTTTGGTTTCATCTGACCATATGACATTCTCCCAATCCTCTTCTGGATCATCCAAATGCACTCTAGCAAACTTCAGACGGGCCTGGACATGTACTGCCTTAAGCAGGGGGACACGTCTGGCACTGCAGGATTTGAGTCCCTGGCGGCGTAGTGTGTTACTGATGGTAGGCTTTGTTACTTTGGTCCCAGCTCTCTGCAGGTCATTCACTAGGTCCCCCCGTGTGGTTCTGGGATTTTTGCTCACCGTTCTTGTGATCATTTTGACCCCACGGGGTGAGATCTTGCGTGGAGCCCCAGATCGAGGGAGATTATCAGTGGTCTTGTATGTCTTCCATTTCCTAATAATTGCTCCCACAGTTGATTTCTTCAAACCAAGCTGCTTACCTATTGCAGATTCAGTCTTCCCAGCCTGGTGCGGGTCTACAATTTTGTTTCTGGTGTCCTTTGACAGCTCTTTGGTCTTGGCCATAGTGGAGTTTGGAGTGTGACTGTTTGAGGTTGTGGACAGGTGTCTTTTATACTGATAACAAGTTCAAACAGGTGCCATTAATACAGGTAACGAGTGGAGGACAGAGGAGCCTCTTAAAGAAGAAGTTACAGGTCTGTGAGAGCCAGAAATCTTGCTTGTTTGTAGGTGACCAAATACTTATTTTCCACCATCATTTACAAATAAATTCATAAAAAATCCTACAATGTGACTTTCTGGATTTTTTTTTTGTTGTCTGTCATAGTTGACGTGTACCTATGATGAAAATTACAGGCCTCTCTCATCTTTTTAAGTGGGAGAACTTGCACAATTGGTGGCTGACTAAATACTTTTTTTCCCCACTGTACATCATTGCTGCAAAGTCCTTTTTGGTTTCTTGTGTTAACCAGAGAGGACAGAAAGGGAAGAAAGCAGAATTATCGAGGTTGACCACTGCTATGTAACTCACATCTCACTGTGGTAAATGTCAGCCATTAATATAGCATCAGCACTGACCATAATAGTCACACAAACCAATAGAAGGTACAGTCTAGAGTGTGGATTGCTCCCCCATGTGGAACCGGAGCATTATAATACAAACTGCATTTTTCATTCCTCTCTTGCTCGCTCTGAAATGACCCCAAGTAGTTCTAAAAGAGCTTGTGACAATGTGATTGTGTGACATTGATTTATTTATCGATGGTACAGACATTGTCCTCTACAAATAAAGTAGCAAATTAACTATCGAGAAAATGGCTATGGTTCCAAAGTTATTTGTATTTCAGTTCTAATTATATTCTCTCTCCCTCCCTCTCTCTCCATATTAATCTCTACCTTTTACCTCTCCATCTCCCAATCTCTCCCTCTGCCCTAGTGATGGAAGTTTGGCCACCAAGCAGGTCGTTTTTCTTCAGAGACCTGTCCTTTCCCGCAAGAGGAGGGAATCCAAGGTACGTGACCTCTCATTCCTCCCAGTGTTTGTCTTGGCACATGTAGGTCGGCTCGCAGCGCTCCAAGGACAACATCACCCCTCACCATCCCGGCCCATACCACAGTTGTTTTTGTTTTCACATAGATACAGTGGGTAGAACAAGTATTTGATACACTGCCGATTTTGCAGGTTTTCCTACTTACAAAGCATGTAGAGGTCTGTCATTTTTATCATAGGTACACTTCAACTGTGAGAGACGGAATCTAAAACAAAAATTCAGAAAATCACATTGTATGATTTTTAAGTAATTAATTTGCATTTTATTGCATGACATAAGTATTTGATACATCAGAAAAGCAGAACTTAATATTTGGTACAGAAAACTTTGTTTGCAATTACAGAGATCATATGTTTCCTGTAGGTCTTGACCAGGTTTGCACACACTGTAGCAGGGATTTTGGCCCACTCCTCCATACAGACCTTCTCCAGATCCTTCAGGTTTCGGGGCTATCGCTGGGCAATACGGACTTTCAGCTCCCTCCAAAGATTTTCTATTGGGTTCAGGTCTGGAGACTGGCTAGGCCACTCCAGGACCTTGAGATGCTTCTTACGGACCCAGCCACGACCCATCTTCAATGCTCTTACTGAGGGAAGGAGGTTGTTGGCCAAGATCTTGCGATACATGGCCCCATCCATCCTCCCCTCAATACGGTGCAGTCGTTCCTGTCCCCTTTGCAGAAAAGCATCCCCAAAGAATGATGTTTCCACCTCCATGCTTCACGGTTGGGATGGTGTTCTTAGGGTTGTACTCTTCCTTCTTCTTCCTCCAAACACAGCGAGTGGAGTTTAGACCAAAAAGCTCTATTTTTGTCTCATCAGACCACATTACCTTCTCCCATTCCTCCTCTGGATCATCCAGATGGTCATTGGCAAACTTCAGACGGGCCTGGACATGCGCTGGCTTGAACAGGGGGACCTTGCGTGCGCTACAGGATTTTAATCCATGACGGCGTAGTGTGTTACTAATGGTTTTCTTTGAGACTGTGGTCCCAGCTCTCTTCAGGTCATTGACCAGGTCCTGCCGTGTAGTTCTGGGCTGATCCCTCACCTTCCTCATGATCATTGATGCCCCACGAGGTGAGATCTTGCATGGAGCCCCAGACCGAGGGTGATTGACCGTCATCTTGAACTTCTTCCATTTTCTAATAATTGTGCCAACAGTTGTTGCCTTCTCACCAAGCTGCTTGCCTATTGTTCTGTAGCCCAGCCCAGCCTTGTGCAGGTCTACAATTTTATCCCTGATGTCCTTACACAGCTCTCTGGTCTTGGCCATTGTGGAGAGGTTGGAGTCTGTTTGATTGAGTGTGTGGACAGGTGTCTTTTATACAGGTAACGAGTTCAAACATGTGCAGTTAATACAGGTAATGAGTGGAGAACAGGAGGGCTTCTTAAAGAAAAACTAACAGGTCTGTGAGAGCCGGAATTCTTACTGGTTGGTAGGTGATCAAATACTTATGTCATGCAATAAAATGCAAATTATTTCCTTACTTATCATCCAATGTGATTTTCTGGATTTTTTTTATTTTTTAGATTCCGTCTCTCACAGTTGAAGTGTACTACCTATGATACAAATTACAGACCTCTACATGCTTTGTAAGTAGGAAAACCTGCAAAATCTGCAGTGTATCAAATACTTGTTCTCCCCACTGTAAATATGCACAGTGCCGGTCAAATGTGAATGAACCCCTTTCTTCCTGAGATATGAGCCATTCTGTGGGAACCACAGCAATGCATGTTGAGAAAGTACTTTCCATATGACCCTAGATAGTGCTGATATAACCTCTAGATTTGACCTTTGTCCTTTGTGGAATGAATCCATGCTGATATTGTCTATGATCTGAATTCAAACGCTGGTCACCATTGGCAACCAAACTGATGGGCAATAACCCTGTCAGAGACGAGCAGAGAATGGTAATGCAGATGTTTGTGTGCAGGTAACATCTGTTTACCTCAATATACTATAAGTCTGTGCTAAGAAAGGGTCAATGGAGGCGATCTCAGAAATATTACCAGCCATATTCTCTTGTTTGGTCTATACCCCTGAAGGCACCAATCAATTCCCTTGAAATTAACATTTCATTCCCCACAATGAGAATCATTTGTTTGCTATTATGTCAATTTTCAATAGTCTGTCTGTCCGTCCTTAACATGACCAATAGAACAGCAGTTTTGAAACGTTCTTACACAAACATCCTGTCTTTCAGAAACTGATATTCAAAAGCAAGTCCAACAAGAACTCTGTTAAAGACACGTCAAAAAACAAGAAGAAGAAGAAGAAAAACAAGCAATCGGCAGCAGAGAAAGATCTGGAAGTTTCCAAGATTCTTGACGACGGGGGAAAGGTGGTCAAAGAGGAGAGCAGGAACGTGAATGAAAACAAGGGGAACAAAGAGGAGAAAGTGAAAGAGACGGAGGTAGAGACTGTGTGTAAAGAGGGTGAGGCTCCCTGTGAGGTGGAGGAAGTGAAAGAGGTTGAAGCGGAAACTGAGGACAGGGTAGAAAGCGGTGTAGAAACTGGGGAGGAGAGAGATGGAGCTGCAGGAACAGATGACAAGAGTGACAAAGAGGGGAGAGTGGAGGAGGGAGAAGAAGCGGGGACAGAGACTGAGCAAGAAAGAGAGGGAGAGAGGGAGATCGTGGAAGAGAGAGAAAATGGGGTCGCAGTTGAAGATGAGACCGAAACTACCAAGGGTTCAGAGGTGGAGGTGGAGACCAAAGAGCAATCACAGAAAGGGGGAGGAGCTGAAATGGAAGTGAAGGAAAATGGGGTTGAGACTGAGGAAGAGGCAAATGGAGGGGAAGAGAATGGAGAAACTGAGAATGTTGCCATGCAACAAGACTCACCTGACCAGGAAGAATATATAGTGCAGGAGGAGGTGCAAAAGGCAGTAAAGGATGATGGACAGGTCAAATTGACCAATCAATGCCCTGAAGAGAGTCAAGGGTCGGATGTGTAAACATCTTCAGACCACAGCAGACATCACACCTAAGGTTTCTCCTACCCATCAATCATGTACCTACCAAACATCATAACCTGAGATAGGGGCTCCTCAAAGTCACCATTACCCCCTGGAACAGCCTTTCTTGCTGCAACATCCTCCTACCATGTAATCACTCTATCCTCTGCAGCAGACTTCTCCCCACAATATACACATTTCTACCACAGATGGACACACAACAGTCTCTCTCACAGCTTCAGACTGATCCTATACCTACACATACTGAATGTACATAACTGAGAATGATGAGGAGGATACTAATGTACGAGAGTCACTGGATATAATGGACAAGTTTGATGGGACCAATGGGGCTTGGGTCTGAAGAAACAGACTTTAACCAGGCAAACTCGCTTGTCCTTATTTGTACAGTACCATAGTGGTACAGTTACTGTATGTCACATGGGTTTAGATGAGGAGCACTGTGGGAAATGTAGTAGCTATTGTTGCGACAGGCAATCCAATGCAAGGTGAATGGAACTTTGTTTACTTTTAGCCCTCCGTGTAAAGTATTACATATGATGCTGATAATCATTCTGATTCTAATTGTAGGTATGATACATTCGCCTTGCATTCCGAATGTGTCAATATCCAAGCCAAGTAAAGTGTTTGATAATGGAGTAAATCTCCATTGAATGTGTGTGGGTTGAGTGGAAGTGAAGTGTGATGAGAACCATACTTGGAAATGTTGAGTCAACTTTGAGAGTTTACACATGTTCGATTTTAATAGCTTTTCCAATCAATGGTCATTAAAAAGTACTTGGCAAGTATGGAGACAAGGTTATGGGCAGGGCCATGACTGGATGTTCACAGACCAAGATAGAAACGGAGCACAGAGGAGGTAGAAAAAAAAAAAGATTGAGCAATTTGGAATAGCCGTGTTTGATTTGCCATTTTCCAAGCCCCTCTTTACTGCGTCATTTCTGACAATATCAAAATCATAATGTCATTTTTTTCAAGGTATCATGTTGCTTTCCATTTTAAAGTGGTGCTGCATCGATGCTGTGTGGAGAAATCATTAACCGGCTAATGGACTTTGTCAGTGGGGTGTCAGTCAAGTCATACATTTATAATAGGGGTCACTTATGTGGCTATTGACAGTGGAAAACCTCACCATGAAAAATAACAAATAGCACTTCATCTGGATTGTGATTTTCATAGGGATTGATTTTTCTTGTGCTGCAGTTGCTAAGCAAAGTCTGTAGAAACCTGTATGTTTACAGATTAATATAGGCATGTCGCCGTTTTGTAAATGTGGTATTTTTCTGAATAACCGACTGTTCTGAAATGTTCATGTCAATGGCAGATGTATTGTATAGAATAGAATTCCAAACTGCGACCAGGATAGCCTTATTATGATACAGGGCCTAAATCGTCAAGTACAAATGTCAGACGTTTGACAGATATCAAAGTGGTTTCAGTGTTATAGCCTGAGAGGGTTGTTACAATCAGTGTTTGATGGTAATATGAAGGTATGTTCAGTGTTCTCTGTTTTAGATTTAAACGGGAGGTAAGGAATTATATTTTACAAGGTTTTGTTGATTTACAGGGGACATTTCTGTTTTTGATTTGAAGGTAGGCTCAGTGTATTCTGTCATGCTAACACTAGCTGAAGTGTGCTTTCTAACGCGCATACTGTAGCTAGTTACCTCCTAAGGCATATTGGGGATTTGTAGCTACGGGGTTGTCATTGCCAACTTTTTCCACAACATGGTCCATGTCCCCCCGGCCCTCATATGATGGAGCTGGATGCTGTGGGTGTGAGGTCATTACTAATGGCCAAGTGGTCAGGGGTCATGTTTGAACCATGTTTGATGGATTTTCCACAGCTGCTACTTGTTCAAGTACAAAGGAGTTCGCCCACATGTCAAATAGCAGATTTGATATGAAGTCAGGATATTATTATTTTGTGATATTATTTCTGTGGTATTTTTGTTTTATTTGATTTTTTCAGCGACGCTTCGCTTTAGGCGACTATGAGCTGTAATAAGCACTTGTTGTATTCAACATATTTTATTTAGCTTTGTGGGTCACAGCTAGAGAGAGAATAGAAATTACTTGTCAGTTTTAATATTTGTGAGACTAGAACAAATCTGAATAAGAAAAGGCAATCTAAAACACCCCTCTGTGATAACTGAAGAGATTACCTGGAATATGAGACAGATTTCCCCACCGGGTTCTTATCAAGTCATTTTTTCTCTTTAGATTTAAACAAATCACTTTCTGCCCGGATATAAGATAATGTAGGACTGTCACGTTTGCTTATTTATACATTGTTTATTATGTGTTTATCAGTTCTGTTGTTCATACCAATTTGTGTCTTTTTTTATATCTGTGATCCTTGTTCCTTTGTATATTATTTTACACTGAGACAATACTGCCTGTTCAAGTACAAAGTACATTAAGTTATGGTAGGAAAGTGTGGAAAAATACAGCCAGGAACAATCAGGAGATCTCATTCTTTACATCATTGTATTTTAACACCTACAGCATTCCGGTAGGACATCCATTAACATGGACAACCGTAACCATGGGTCAAATGACACCAGGTCCTGTATCCATTTGTATTACCTGGGGGTTGTGAACTCCACGCCCTCGTCTCTCGTGATAAGAGATGATTAGTGATTGTACATTTGCTCAGCTTTGACATGAGTAAACTCTGGGGAGAGTGGGTAGACTATATGTTTCCTGATACTGAAAAACAAGGATATGGAGAGAAAAGTGAAGCAGGATCTGGCACTTCATCAGTTAAATGATGCTGAACGTTGTTTACTTACCCTTCCGTGATGAGGGAGACCTGTGACTAACTTAGACCAACCTCAGCCTTGTCTAGAACAAGAGCCTCCAACCCACTCATGAAAAAAAGGTAATCTACTATTTCCTGTCTTTATGTAACCATAATTGTCTGAAGCTCAGCAGTCAGTGGCAGTGCAATTGTTCTTGATAATGCTGTACAAAATGTGTGTTCCAGGGTTCATTTCCTGTGTGTTATGATGTGAAATGGACAGATTAGAAATGACAGAAACATGATACAGTAGGATGGCAACCTCTTTATGTTGTCATTTTAGCTTGCTCGTGGCCTCTGGAATTGTGTTGTTAGGTTTCATCTCCGATGTTACTGTTTTCATCACCTGCTCTGCAATTTTGAATGTTGAGTGTCTTTGATCATTGGCTACTGTCACGCACTGCAGTCTTTGTAAAAACTAAGGTATTCTTTGTATTCGCTTTCATGGAAATGTCCACATCCCTACTGTTCATGACATCTGTACAATTTGTATATTATAAAATGATTTATATTTAATGTGCACCTGTGGTGTTTTATGTTTCTAGGTGAATTATTTTGAAAACCAATGTATTTTGCCATCTTTGGGGTCATTCCTAAACTTAAATCATTACCCAACACTACACATTTCACTCATCACTGGTCTTTCAATTTTCAAGTCTCTTGTAAAGCTTTATGTGCAACCTTCAATGTCTTAGATTCCGTAAACACTAAAATGCACCATTAGACATTAGAATCACATGGGTGGCTACACATGACATTGGCCAGTGAGAAAAACAAGTTGAGGTTCTGTTTGTTCAGGTTCTGCTCTAAGGGCCCGATTCAGACTCAGAAAATCTATTCCTTTTTTAAGCTTTTTGGTTTATTAAGCACATCTCAGTAGTTGGTAGTCATACTTACCGTATGCAGGTGTGTAAGAGGCTTTGCAGGTGTGGCTCCCTTGCACTCACTGAATACATTTAATTCAATTGCTGAGAACCCTCCCATTTGCTGGCCAGCAGATTTTCTCATGGAGTTTTCATTCAATAGGGTTTTCAGTACATTTAAAGCCATCCCATTAAATATGGTGTACCTTTAATTCAAATTTTCTCAACAGACTCACTAGAATTTATACAGAGTGTACAAAACATTGGGAACACCTTCCTAATATTGAGATGCACCCCCTTTTACCCTCAGAACAGCTTCAATTCATCAGGGCATGGTCTCTACAAAGTATCAAACATTCCACAGGGATGCTGGCCCATGTTGACTCCAATGCTTCCCACAGTTGTGTCAAGTTGGCTGGATGTCCTTTGGGTGGTGGACCATTCTTGATACACACAGGAAACTGTAAAGTGTGAAAAACCCAGCAGCGTTGCAGTTCTCGACACACTCAAACCAGTGCGCCTGGCACCGTTCAAAGTCACTTAAATATTTTTTGTCTTGGCCATTCACCCTCTACACGGCACACATACACACTCCATGTCTCAAGGCTTAACAATCCTTCTTTAACCTGTCTCCTCCCCTTCATCTACACAGATTATAGTGGATTTAACAAATTACATTTTAAGTCATTTAGCAGACGCTCTTATCCAGAGCGACTTATAGTGAATACATATTTTTTTATACTGGCCCCCCGTGGGAAACGAACCCACAACCCTGGCGTTGCAAAATCCCTGCCGACCATTCCCTCCCCTACCCTGGACAACGCTGGGCCAATTGTGCGCCGCCCATGAGTCTCCCGGTCGCGGCCAGTTGCGACAGAGCCTGGATTCAAACCAGGATCTCTAGTGGCACAGTTAGCACTGCGATGCAGTGCCTTAGACCACTGCGCTACTCAGGAGCTCAAATTACATCAATAAGGGATCATAGCTTTCACCTGGTTAGTCTGTCATGTTTTGTACACTCAGTGTCTGTTGAGATGATTGGTTCAGAATGGGGATCAATTAAAGAACCATCTTAATACACACATATTCATCTCCTTTTCAGCACCAATTGGTAGATTTTAAAATACTCTGATATTGTATATTATTTACAGTGGGGAGATATAGTATTTTATACACTGCCGATTTTGCAGGTTTTCCTACTTACAAAGCATGTAGAGGTCTGTAATTTTTATCATAGGTACACTTCAACTGTGAGAGACGGAATCTAAAACAAAAATCCAGAAAATCACATTGTATGATTTTTAGTAATTAATTTGCATTGTATTGCATGACATAAGTATTTGATACATCAGAAAAGTAGAACTTCATATTTGGTACAGAAACCTTTGTTTGCAATTACAGAGATCATACGTTTCCTGTAGGTCTTGACCAGGTTTGCACACACTGCAGCAGGGCTTTTGGCCCACTCCTCCATACAGACCTTCTCCAGATCCTTCAGGTTTCGGGGCTGTCGCTGGGCAATACGGACTTTCAGCTCCCTCCAAAGATGTTCTATTGGGTTCAGATCTGGAGACTGGCTAGGCCACTCCAGGACCTTGAGATGCTTCTTACGGAGCCACTCCTTAGTTGCCCTGGCTGTGTGTTTCGGGTCGTTGTCATGCTGGAAGACCCAGCCACGATCCATCTTCAATGCTCTTACTGAGGGAAGGAGGTTGTTGGCCAAGATCTCGCGATACATGGCCCCATCCTCCAAACACGGCGAGTGGAGTTTAGACCAAAAAGCTCTATTTTTGTCTCATCAGACCACATTACCTTCTCCCATTCCTCCTCTGGATCGTCCAGATGGTCATTGGCAAACTTCAGACGGGCCTGGACATGCGCTGGCTTGAGCAGGGGGACCTTGCTTGCGCTGCAGGATTTTAATCCATGACGGCGTAGTGTGTTACTAATGGTTTTCTTTGAGACTGTGGTCCCAGCTCTCTTCAGGTCATTGACCAGGTGCTGCCGTGTAGTTCTGGGCTGATCCCTCACCTTCCGCATGATCATTGATGCCCCACGAGGTGAGATCTTGCATGGAGCCCCAGACCGAGGTTGATTGACCGTCATCTTGAACTTCTTCAATTTTCTAATAATTGCGCCAACAGTTGTTGCCTTCTCACCAAGCTGCTTGCCTATTGTCCTGTAGCCCATCCCAGCCTTGTGCAGGTCTACAATTTTATCCCTGATGTCCTTACACAGCTCTCTGGTCTTGGCCATTGTGGAGAGGTTGGAGTCTGTTTGATTGAGTGTGTGGACAGGTGTCTTTTATACAGGTAACGAGTTCAAACAGGTGCAGTTAATACAGGTAATGAGTGGAGAACAGGAGGGCTTCTTAAAGAAAAACTAACAGGTCTGTGAGAGCCGGAATTCTTACTGATTGGTAGGTGATCAAATACTTATGTCATGCAATAAAATGCAAATTAATTACTTAAAAATAATACAATGTGATTTTCTAGATTTTTGTTTTAGATTCAGTCTCTCACAGTTGAAGTGTACCTATGATAAAAACTACAGACCTCTACATGCTTTGTAAGTAGGAAAACCTGCAAAATCGGCAGTGTATCAAATACTTGTTCTCCCCACTGTAAGCTTAGGAAACAATTGTCATTTATATTTGCAATCCCCTTATCCAAACGACTTACTCATTTACCTAGCTCTTATCAATTTGCAAATTACAGTGCATGGAGAATGGTGTTATTTTTATCGGGGGAAAAAGAAAATAGATGTTGTTCCACTTGGAACTGACAGGTTGCTTGACCCTATTCATTGTTTCATCACGTATAAAGGTGGTGTAATTATGAGGGAATTAAGTCAAGGTCAGAATACGGCATATCTGTAGACACACCTCCGCCACACCTTCATTTCTTTGATCTCCATCCAAAACGAATAACGGTTGAATAGCATGCTATTCTCATGCTGAAGTTCAAGGTCAGAATAACCATAGAGAGAAAGGTGCATAAAAAGGGAATTCCATTTCATTTACGCACGCTTGACTCGGGTCGGAATCGGGCCCAAAGTGAAGGGCTCTTGTAGGTTGGCCTTGGAGTGCTGAAAGAATGTAAAGAGGGAAAGGCAGAAAACTTCAGTCCCTTATAGTCTACAGTATAAGGACCCTCCATTGTTGGATCAGGCTGGACCCGAGTGCTGTAGCTATGCGCTTGCGGACAAAGTAATTTTCTTAAGGGGCAAAAAACATAACTATTCTATCAAATCTGTCGTATCAAAAAAAAACATAACTATTCTTTAAAATCTGTCGTATCTGCTTATTACATTTTCATTACCGTGAAGGGGGTACAATTTATCAAATGTATAGCCATTACGTTGCTGTATTAAAAACCACATTATGTAGGCCCCATGTGTTCACAACTCATGGTAATGGTGCTTGTGAAAGCAAGCATATTTACAGTAGAGTTTCACGGTCAGGGGTGATCTATACGTCATGAGAGCTAGGAGCCCTGGGGAGGACAGGGTCATTATAACGAGGGCTATGCCACCACAACCACATCATATCCATTTTGTCCACTACTGGAAGCGTTAATAGCTATTAAATGACCAAGGGGACTAGGTGGACCACTAGAGCATGTCAAAAATCCTCATTTCAAGCCTGCAGTTCTAGTCTTGAACAACTGTACTTAGGCCTAAAGCACTGTGGCCCATGGGGTTTACCACTAAGACCTGAGCTGATGTTGGGTTTGGGATAAAACTGCTGAATGTGGCATACTGATTGTCTGGAGATTTTTTATAATCTTGTATTAAGATGGGAATTTATCAGACTAAATCTTTATATTTGTATAATGATACGCCAAGGTTAATTCAAGGCATACCATTCTGGGCCCAGAGGGCCATAAAGGTTAATTGATTTACTGCAAACTGTAAGAGGACACACAAAAACTGTCTACGCCATCAGATCACTTAATCATTTCTGTTAATCTACACTGTGTATACTGTTTTTTTTTTACCTAGTTGGTTCTGTCATACCATCCATCCACTGAACCATGTCAGTGGATGGATGGTAACTTTATGGATGGGAACTTTATGTCTCCTGAGTGGCGCAGTGGTCTAAGGCGCTGCATCGCAGTGCTAACTGTGCCACTAGAGATCCTGGTTCGAATCCAGGCTCTGTCGCAGCCGGCTGCGACCGGGAGACTCATGGGCGGCGCACAAGTCGTCCAGGGTAGGGGAGGGAATGGCCGGCAGGGATGTAGCTCAGTTGATAGAGCATGGCGTTTGCAACACCAGGGTTGTGGGTTCGATTCCCACGGGGGGCCCGTATAAAAAAATAAAAAAATATATATGTATTCACTAACTGTAAATCGCTCTGGATAAGAGCGTCTGCTAAATGACGTAAATGTCAGTTTACCTCTAAGATAACACTGCCATCTAGCGATCATGCCAGTCACCTGCTCATCTGGTTGGATTTACCTACCTCTGATGCTGCTTATGATTCAGCAAACAAATGCATATTTTGTGTCTGCATTAAAACACTTCATGGTCTTATAAGGACTCTTTCAAAGTATCAACATACCTATATAGATTACCAATCATCACTCTTTACTATCACACTCTAATCTAACCCACACTAAATGAAAGTATTGTGTACCAGGAGGCCAATAAATTAAAATGTTCCTCACCTTCAACAAGTACACTTTGAACTTAACTTGAGTTCACCAGAAGTTCACTCATTAGGATAAAAGAG
The DNA here is from genome assembly GCF_964263955.1 of Coregonus lavaretus. NCBI lineage: Eukaryota > Metazoa > Chordata > Actinopteri > Salmoniformes > Salmonidae > Coregonus > Coregonus lavaretus. The sequence continues at coordinate 23,682,594 of NC_140000.1, read as the reverse complement.
AAAGTCCAGAGCAGTGAATTATGGGTCATTATCAGTATGCCTCATGTTTGAGTATCTGGTGAAAACCATTACTGCGCTGCTTGATAAAGTCACACATTAACACAATTACCTCTGTGAATGCCAATCGCCGCCTTATCGGACGCCGTCAGGCCTTTAAACTGTAAATTAATTAATAACCCTTGTCATTTCTTAATTAGCTCCCTTTCCAGGAGGAGAAATGCGTGTGTCAGCACCTCCATTTTGTGCGCACATCTTTGTTATGACTTTGCTTTGAGTTTATTGGTTCATTAGAGACGCTCTATGAAAACATGCTCTTCTCATGCTGATGAGGATTCAGTGCGTATTGTGGAGAGATCTAGAGGGGATTTTAAGCTTAGATGAGTGGGTTATATTCAGTAGGTGATATGTAATTTGTTTCAGCCTCACTGAACAAAGGAAACATAAAAGAGACAGTTGAATGATTTATTAGGTTTGAACCAGTGGTAGATTCAGGTATTGGGTGTATATTGCATTGAATGGACCATGGGTCAGAGCCTGTGTGTTGACCGGTCTGGGCTGATAGGTTGGTTGGTTGAGACTGGTCCAAAAGAGGTGTCTCTCTCAGATGATTACTGTGAGGATAAGACAAAAAACAGGGTTAGAAAATTAGTGATATACTTTTTTAGTGTTCCAGAGCTGCCGTGATATCAATATCATACACAAGACCAACTCATTCAGACCCTCTATGATAAATGCTCCGGTATCACAATCGTCTTATCTCACCTGCTGGAGTTTGGCGCAACAGTGGAAGCGCACGTCATTGAGAGAGGAGTCATCCAGACCGTACTGGTATTCCTCCATCTTGGTCTCGATGCCACAGATTCCTCCGTCGCCACAATCCTGGCTCCAGAGGCTGTACTCACCGTAGTCCAGGCCGGCGCCTGTGAGGGTGGGGTTGCTGCTGCAGCGGAACCTGATGTTGTTGGCGGCTGTGTCGTTACCGAACAGACCCTGGTGGTGCTCCACACGCAGCTGGAAGGAAGTCAGCACACCCTTGGGGCAATACTGTGGGTCCGATCAGTCACCATAGCTGGGAGAGGAAGACGGGTGTGGAGATAGGGAGGCAAACAGAGTGAAGATGTGACATGGATAATAGTTGACCATCACAGCAGACTGGAATGAGCTTTGACCAATAGCTGTGAGACAGAGGGAGAGAGAAAAGAGGCAAATTATGTAGAGAGTAAAAACGTGACATGGAATAAATCACATCACATTTTATTGGTCACATACACGTGTTTAGCAGATGTTATTGCGGGTGTAGCGAAATGCTTGTGCTTCTAGCTCCGACAGTGCAGTAATATCTAACAAGTAATATCTAACAATTTCACAACATATACCCAATACACACAAACCTAAGTAAGGAATGAATTAAGAATATATACATATAGACAAGCGATGTCAGAGCGGCATGGACTAAGATACAGTAGAGTAGTATAGAATACAGTATGTGAGGGAAAAAAGTATTTGATCCCCTGCTGATTTTGTACGTTTGCCCACTGAAAAAGATATGATCAGTCTATAATTTTAATGGTAGATTTATTTGAACATTGAGAAACAGAATAACAACAAAAATCCAGAAAAACACATGTCAAAAATGTTATATAAATTGATTTGCATTTTAAGGGGGGAAATAAGTATTTGACCCCTCTGCAAAACATGACTTAGTACTTGGTGGCAAAACCCTTGTTGGCAATCACAGAGGTCAGACGTTTCTTGTAGTTGGCCACCAGGTTTGCACACATCTCAGGAGGGATTTTGTTCCACTCCTATTTGCAGATCTTCTCCAAGTCATTAAGGTTTCGAGGCTGACGTTTGGCAACTCGAACCTTCAACTCCTGCCACAGATTTTCTATGGGATTAAGGTCTGGAGACTGGCTAGGCCACACCAGGACCTTAATGTGCTGCTTCTTGAGCCACTCCTTTGTTGCCTTGGGTGTGTGTTTTGGGTAATTGATTGCTTCTGTGGACAGGTGTCTTTTATACATGTAACAAGCTGAGATTAGGAGCACTCCCTTTGAGAGTGTGCTCCTAATCTCAGCTCGTTACCTGTATAAAAGATACCTGGGAGCCAGAAATCTTTCTGATTGAGAGGGGGTCAAATACTTATTTCCCTCATTAAAATGCAAATCAATTTCTAACATTTTTGACATGCGTTTTTCTGGATTCTGTTGTTGTTATTCTGTCTCTCAATGTTCAAATAAACCTACCATTAAAATTATAGACTGATCATTTCTTTGTCAGTGGGAAAACGTACAAAATCAGAAGGGGATCAAATACTTTTTTCCCCTCACTGTACATATGAGATGAGTAATGCAGATATGTAAACATTAAAGTGACTAAGATACCGTAGAATAGTATAGAATACAGTATATACATATGAGATGAGTAATGCAAGATATGTAAACATTATTAAAGTGGCTAGTGTTCCATTTCTTTAAAGTGGCCAGTGATTTCTAGTCTATGTCTATAGGCAGCAGCCTCTAACGTGCTAGTGATGGCTGTTTAACAGTCGGATGGCCTTGAGATAGAAGCTGTTTTTCAGTCTCTCGGTCCCAGCTTTGATGCATCTTTACTGACCTCGCCTTCTGAATAACATGTCATATCACCGCAGTTTGAAGATTCTGGGTTTAACTGATAAGTCCATTTGTGTCTACTTTGAGCAATGAAATAGGACGATAAGAGGCATGTTGTTATTTGTCATCCTCACTCTAGTTTGAAATGCACTTTTACAGTTAAACCTGTATCTTAAAAGGAAATTGAGCAATGTGATAGGTCGATATGAGGCACGTTGTTCTAGTCTGTACTTACAATCCAGTGTGAGACTCAATTGTGTACAAGAAGCTCCTATCTTTGTCTTTAGCGCAGATCAAGCGAATGCCATTCAGGGCAGTGTCGTCCAGACCGTACTGTTCGGGCTCCACCTGAGAGAAGGTTAATGGACATATGCTAGCACTAGCTCAAACAGAAGAAGAATGGTCTCGTAATACACAACTGTGCTGATCATGTTTGGTAACGGCTCAACACCACAAATACATTTGGATTCAAACAAATGTATGATTTGAATTGAGTAGAAAAATGGGGTATTCGAAAATAGGCATTTTGACCACAGAGGACTGAAATGTAATCCCTGAATTGACTCTAATTGAAAGAAATGCTATCCAAACTGGTAGATGTGTTTGAAATATATGAAGGAGCACTTGCTTACTCGGAGCATGAACCCAACAGCGAATAACTTGTCGGGACACATCTCGGGCCAGGTCCAGTTCCCAAACTGCTCTCCATTGGGCACAGTGAGGAAGGAGGTGTAAGGCCTAGCGTTGTATTGGATACCAGCACGCTCCACATAGGGCTGCTCCTCAGGAAAGATAGGTAGACATGACCCAAGGGCCAGCACAGCCAGGACAGACAGAGCGATGAACAGAGGGGTAGTCATGTTGACAGAAGTCAGTCTCATCCACAGAAGGGATGGAACAAAGGCAGAGAAGTCTTATAGCCTTCCTCACTCACGCCTCCAAAATGGTGTCTCCATACTGTTATCAGTATTAATAATTTACAACACTGTGGTCTGGCCATGAGAAGAGGCAGGTGGTTAAAAAGCAGCTGGTATAGTTCCACCTGCTCTCAATGAGGTGTCAATCATTTGTCAACCTTTATCATACCAAAGTAGGACCCATGTTGTGTATTAGTAATTTGACTGCTTACATGCTATGACGTATTCTAAAGAAAACTTCTACAATTGTCAGAAACCAGGTCCAAAACGGATACCATAAAAACAAAGTGTGTTGCCTTCCCACGCTGTTATGTAGCAAACTCTCCTAACCAATGTTTTTGCATGACAGAGTGAACAAAAACATGTAAATTAACATATGTTAATCGTGGTCTTTATTATCAAAATAGATCAGTTAATTTACATGGATTTCAAAAAGTTTATTTTCTGACACCTCATATAAAGGGCCTTTCTGTTATCGCAGTCCCAAGGCAACTGAAGTAATTTACATTTACGTCATTTAGCAGACGCTCTTATCCAGAGCGACTTACAGTTAGTGAGTGCATACATTTTTTCATACTGGTCCCCCGTGGGAATCGAACCTACAACCCTGGCGTTGCAAGCGCCATGCTCTACCAACTGAGCTACACGGGACTAAGTAATCGTCTTACATTTACATTTAAGTCATTTAGCAGACGCTCTTATCCAGAGCGACGTACAAATTGGTCTTCATTCAACAGGACTTGCATAATGAGTAGCTTTTTCTCCCATTTGGTATAACAGAAAGCTGTGATATTTTATGATTTCTTCGCTATAATCGACGTTCAAACAATTCTATGCATGTTAATGTAGGCGGCAGGTAGCTTAGTGGTTAAGAGCGTTGTGCCAGTAACCGAAAGGTCGCTGGTTCTAATCCCCGAGCCGACTAGGTGAAAAATCTGTCGATGTGCCCTTGAGCAAGGCACTTAACCCTAATTACTCCTGTAAGTCGCTCTGGATAAGAGTGTCTGCTAAATGACTAAAATGTAAAATGTTAATGAGTCTATATTTCCAATTCAATAAAGACAGAAAAATGACATTGTTGTATAACCTCTTGTATCCAGCATTATTGTATGAAATGCACAATCAATTACCATTACCTACAATCAGGTCCATAATTATTAGCTCCCTTGATAAATTATATTATACTAAAATACTGAGCTAGCTATATTGCATGCTCCAAAAAATTGGAAAATGATATTTTATACTAATACAATTGCATAGAGAAATAGATTTTGTAGTAATAAAAATAAAATCTCTAAAAGATAGGGCCCAATAACTTTTGGAGGGTACTTTTTGTACATCTGTTTTCAGTGCTCCAGCACCCTACCCTTGCGAGGATAACGACACACTCTTTTTCTAAAATATTTTATGAGATTGGAGAACACATTGGGAGGGACTATTCCTCCATACAGAATCCTTCCAGATCCTCGATATCCTTTGTCTGCACTTATGTACTGCCTTCTTCAATTCAAACCAATTGGGTTCAAGTCCGGAGACTGAGATGGCCGTTGCAAAATCTTGATTTTGTGGTCAATTAACCATTTCTTAGTGGATTTTGATGTGTACTTGGGGTTATTGTCTTGTTGGAAGATCCACTTGCGGGCCAAGTGTCAGCCTCCTGGCAGAGGCAACAAGGTTTTGGGGTAAAATGTCCTGGTACTGGTTAAAGTTCAGGATGCCGTTGACCTTAACAAGGGCCACAGGACCAGTGGAAGCGAAATAGCTCCCTAACATCAAGATGCACCACCATATGTATGAGGTACTTTTCTGCGTTTTTTGATGCCAAACCCACCACTGGTGTGCATAGCCAAAAAGCTTGTTTTTCCATGTCATCTGACCATAGCACCGCCTGGAGTTTGGTAAACGGCATCAGACTTGTATTGGAACCAGTGCTATGGTCAGATGACATGAAAATAGAGCTCTTTTAGACTTTTTCACTCATCTTGATCAAGAGTGCCAATAATTATGGTGTTTGAAAATATAAGCTAGGAAAGTCGCTCACAAACAAAAAAACGAGTGGTAAGCAAACTGATTCCATCATATGGACCGCATTTGAATAGTATGGTAAAGAATGAGAAGTATTACTTCTGCTTTGTTAACCAGTGGCATTTTGGGTAAAGAAAGAGTGTTCTCTTATGCCATGCACATCAATGCAGTCAATTGACCTGCTGGGAAGAAAAGTTCAAATGTGACATTTGGATGCACAAGAATTGTCTATGAGTTCTCTGTTTTGATGTATGGAATGTAAAGATTCCGGCAGTATAGATCAGACATGTTTATTTATTGCAAAATATATGTAAAACACAATATAAAAAAATGCCTTACCTTATCTATTCATATGCCTAAAGCCTGACCTGAAACAGTAAAATGTCTACATTATGAAACTTCTTGATATCAAAAATAATACAATAGAATTCTAGTTTACACAAAATCTCTGTCCATTGTGTGATAATGATGTTGTGACTTACCTGTTCTTCCACCAATAGTAAACTCCTCCTCTAATAGCCATGGCTACACCAATGAAAAGGGAACACACCCCTAATGCCATTTTAAACCGTTTAGCATCCAGGCCTGAGGTATCTGGGAATGGAAGAAATTATGTAAAACAAGACATCACACTCTACCACAAGGCTGCTACCAATCCAGTACCTTCAAATCTATTGACATTTTCATAAAAACACTGCTATAAGCAGAATGTTCTCCCCCTCTTTCTGTACCCCTCTCCCCTGCATTTCCATTCCAACTGTCCTCCCCTCCTGCTCTCCCCCAGCTCTCACTCCAGACCACCACAACACTCCCTCTCTTCTTCCCCAGGTCTCTCACCCCAGACCACCTCTCTGGGGCCTGAACTCCAGGTAGGAGTGGAGCTGCTAGCTCCAGTCCCCGTTAGCCAGTGTGTCTGTGGAGGTCACAGCTGTGGTGGTCTCCCGCCCGTCTCTCAGCCAGCTCACCCTCACCACCTGAGGGTAGAAGCCTAGAACGCTGCACTCCAGCATGGACAGCTCCCCGTAGCGAGACGGCTTGGTCAGGCGGACTTTGACAGTGGGAGGCACTGGGACATAGGATGATGTAGAAATGAAATTGTGTCTGATGAAAGTCCACAGACCGAAACAGCAACATTTTTATAAACAAATATTTAATAAAACTTGACTTAAATGTACATTAGGTGCAAATGACTATGAACAGAAATAAACAGCCTTCAGCGTGCATCACATAAAAAGAGACATGACTTACCTATTCTTTCCAGAGTGCTGTTTGAAGAATCGCGCACTGTATCGGCAAATGGTCTCCACTTCAGCTTTCCTTATAGCCATTTTCCAAGCTTGGCTGTTGTAGTGATCTGCATTGCATATGCCAAACTCCCCAAAACCCACATACTTCTGAACCCTGGAGTTATAGATGGTCTTCAATTGTTGGTTAAATATGTTTTTCACAAAGTTTGATATTGTCAATGGTGTCATCATATTCACAGTCAACTATCCCCTGGAACTGGTACCCACCTGAAACAATTAACAAACAATTAATTTGGACTGCTGTATCCCTTTCCATGTCATTGTGCAATGAGGTACTCTCAAAAAATATGTTGTTGCTTACAACATGGATCCATTCAGGTAAATCTCCTTATTATTGCCTTTGTGGAGTTGTTATACTGTGTTGTTACAAAAGGTCTGTGAATTTCATTTGATACATTCTTCATAATATACAGTATATTAGACGCACCATGCATTTCATTAAAATAAATACTGACTCACCTGCTGGTGTTGCCCAGGTCTGAATGACAGAAAGTCCAGCCACCCAATAGACCCAGCAGAGAGCCATTGTGTATCCAGTTCCAGTCACCCAGATAGAGATCATCCTTGAGAACAAATAACTACACTGAAGTCTACCAGTTGAAGCAGCTATCATTAACAGGTACTGACACTGTGTGACACCAGTGTGAAGAACAAGATTAAGCTCCACCTTGGCACCCAATAAGGTTCCCCCTTGCTATACTGCTGTTAAAGGTTTCTGATGTTGAGTGAAAATAGTTATTTTCCCTCTCTCCACTCCTGACAAACAAATATGTTGATTTTTTTTTTGTATACATTTTTACAGTAAGTGATCATCTGTGGAAAGAGTTGAAGTTAATATCAGCGCCATGTGATAGTACACAAACAGGACAGAATGCGATATTTCTGGTTTGGGTGGTGTGTTGGCAAAATACACATTTTCTCATATGGTTGCCCTGATTTACTGTATTCTCTTTGTGCAACAGTAACCAACCACCTCTTTTATACAGAAGTATAAAGCCAGGGCTAATCATGTTGCAGGTACTTTCTCTGTGGTTGTCCTATTTCAGGTTTAGAAACTGAGAAGTACACCTAAGGGGAATAAAACACCCACAAAGAATACAGTAACACAAGTATTTCTTATTTTCATGGAATACAGAAACATGACGTTGAATAAAATGTGTAGTGCCTTCATTATCCAAGCAAAAAAAGAAAATATCCCAAGCAAAACAAATTAAGGACTATTCTATAAAGATTATGAATTTTAAAAAATTGAAATAGTGAACTACATCATATTGTTGTCAGTGCAGTTGTAGGTTGCTGAATATGTTAATTGTCCTTGGTAATGTTGCATGGAGCCCTCGCTGTATCCCTGATAGCTGATGTTCTTAAGCAGACCTCTTGGCTTTTTTGATAAACCAGACTCCTGTTGCTACTCCCACCACTCCTAGAGTCACACCCCCAACACACACTGCTGTCTCTACAGTCTGGTGGTCCGTGTGCACTTCAACCTCTGTGGACACATATAGTAAAGAAACAATTAATGTGTTAGTGTCCCTAATACAGTATCAATAACATCCCACCTTTCTTTGTGTCACACCCTATAAGGTCACCCCAGCAGTGACTCACCCCAGATCCTGGTGAGGGGTTCCTGCAGGCTGACATGACCCACACTGAAGGAGTAGATGTCCCCCTCCTGAGGTGTGATGCTCAGGTAGGAAAAGATCCTTTATCCTTTATTGGAGTAGTACTGGGTCTGACTGACGGTCCTCTCTCCCACCGGCTGCTCGTTCCTGGTCCAGGTCACATCCACGGGTATTGGGTGGAAATCACTGACCCGGCAGAGAATTGTGTTGGGGACCCCCAGCTCCACCTCTCTCTGGGAGTATATCTGGGTGGTGGGCGACTCTATTGGGGGGGGGGGGGGGGGGGGGGTAGCAGTCAAATAACCAATAAAATGTAATCGAACGGAGACCACCCTTTTTGGTCTATTGTTTAGTGCGCTCCCAAGTGTGGATAGTGTTCACATCAGTCCAAACGAACTGAACTAAGGGGTAAACGCACCAAACCAATTTGTTGTAAAAGACACCCTAGTCCACTGCGCCACCAGGCTGGAGCTAGCATGCCATGTTTTCTAAGATATACAAAGCTGTTCATTTTAGTCTATTCAAACAGACCCCATTTCAAAGGAAACAAGCACTCATTAAGATCAGGTGTGGCCAATTAGTGGGCACAGCCATAACATCTGAACACACTTAACAAGATAGAGGATAGAGCGTTTTGTTGATGCTGAGAACAGAATGTACAGTTGAAGTTGGAAGTTTACATACACTTAGGTTGGAGTCGTTAAAACACGTTTTTCAAACACTTTAAAAATGTCTTGTTACAAACTATAGTTTTGGCAAGTCGGTTAGGATATCTACTTTGTGAATGACACAAGTAATCTTTCCAACAATTGTTTACAGACAGATTATTTCACAATTCCAGTTGGTCAGAAGTTTACATACACTAAGTTGACTGTGCCTTTAAACAGCTTGGAAAATTCCAGAAAATGATGTCATGGCTTTAGAAGCTTCTGATAGGCTAATTTACATAATTTGAGTCAATTGGAGGTGTACCTGTGGATGTATTTCAAGGCCTACCTTCAAACTCAGTGCCTCTTTGCTTGACATCATGGGAAAATCAAAAGAAATCAACCAAGACCTCAGAACAGAAATTGTAGACCTCCACAAGTCTGGTTCATCCTTGGGAGCAATTTCCAAACACCTGAAGGTACCACATTCATCTGTACAAACAATAGTACGCAAGTATAAACACCATGGGACCACGCAGCCGTCATACCGCTCAGGAAGGAGACGCGTTCTGTCTCCTAGAGATGAACGTACTTTGGTGCGAAAAGTGCAAATCAATCCCAGAACAACAGCAAAGGACCTTGTGAAGATGCTGGAGGAAACCGGTACAAAAGTATCTATATCCACAGTAAAACGAGTCCTATATCGACATAACCTGAAAGGCCACTCAGCAAGGAAGAAGCCACTGCTCCAAAACCGCCATAAAAAAGCCAGACTACGGTTTGCAACTGCACATGGGGACAAAGATCGTACTTTTTGGAGAAATGTCCTCTGGTCTGATGAAACAAAACTAGAACTGTAGTCCTCTGTAGCTCAATTGGTAGAGCATGGCGCTTGTAACGCAAGGGTAGTGGGTTCGATCCCCGGGACCACCCATACGTAAAAATGTATGCACACATGATTGTAAGTCGCTTTGGATATAAGCGTCTGCTAAATGGCATATTATATAATGACCATCGTTATGGTTGGAGGAAAAAGGGGGTTGATTGCAAGCCGAAGAACACCATCCCAACCGTGAAGCACGGGGGTGGCAGCATCATGCTGTGGGGGTGCTTTGCTGCAGGAGGGACTGGTGCACTTCACAAAATAGATGGCATCATGAGGAAGGAAATGTATGTGGATATATTGAAGCAACATCTCAAGTCATCAGTCAGGAAGTTAAAACTTGGTCGCAAATGGGTCTTCCAAATGGACAATGACCCCAAGCATACTTCCCCAAGTTGTGGCAAAATGGCTTAAGGACAACAAAGTCAAGGTATTGGAGTGGCCATCACAAAGCCCTGACCTCAATCCTATACAAAATTTGTGGGCAGAACTGAAAAAGCGTGTGCGAGCAAGGAGGCCTACAAACCTGACTCAGTTACACCAGCTCTGTCAGGAGGAATGGGCCAAAATTCACCCAACTTATTGTGGGAGGCTACCTGAAGCGTTTGACCCAAGTTAAACAATTTAAAGGCAATGCTACCAAATACTAATTGAGTGTGTGTAAACTTCTGACCCACTGGGAATGTGATGAAAGAAATAAAAGCTGAAATAAATCATTCTCTCTACTATTATTCTGACATTTCACATTCTTAAAATAAAGTGGTGATCCTAACTGACCTAAAACAGGGAATTGTTACTTGGATTAAATGTCAGGAATTGTGAAAAACTGAGTTTAAATGTGTTTGGCTAAGGTGTTTGTAAACTTCCGACTTTAACTGTATATGTTGTATAAAATACATTATTAGAACGTTCTCTGAACGTTACTAACGTTTTCTTGTGGTTTTTATGGAAGGTTTTTTAAACATCTGAACAATTTGAGAGCATGACTTTAAATAGAACCATGAGGAAACGTTATGCTGAAGTACTGAACATTTGAGATCATTCCCAATGTCAAACTACTTCGTCAAGTTCCTTAAGTGTGCTGAGAACATTCCAAAGCCAAGCAATTATCCTGCACCATTCCTAGATATTTGTGGTAAGGTTGTATGCAAAATAACCATAGGACAACCATGCTCTCACCAAATTCTAAGAAACATATGGTTCTCAGATAATTATGTGCTAGCTGGGATGTGACTTTGCAGAAACTGCAATCACCTATGGCCTCCGGCGGGCTCTTTTCTCCCACAATGCAGCGTGGGATGTTGTACTTGCAGGTTCCGAGGGACACGTACACTTCGTGGGGCAGTCCTGGGTCAAGGGTCCACTGCTGGGCGAACTCTGACAGTCGCCGCTCTACCCGGAAGATCACGGGGTCAACGTAGAAGAGCTCGTCTCCATCAAACTCCACGTCGTACTCTCATTTGCTAGTGATGTTCTTTTGGCAGAAAGTCAAAAACCGAAGCAAATGTTTGCCTGTGTTTAATAACAGAAGTTGAGAAGGAAAATGACAAACATGACAAATATTGCTGTCTAGTAGTCTGTTTTGCCCAAAAAAGTATGAGAGTAGTTGAATGCAATATAATTAATTTGGTTATGCCTTTCAGTAAATGTTGTTTTTTGAATAACAATGGGAACTGATATAAAGCAGCTGTCTGCAGCTATGGGTTTACGGAATAGAATACTGGAACGCAGTATGGTTTAGCACTGCAAAAGTGATTCTTGCAAGCAAAATACTGCCCAGTCTGCTTCCTTTCTCTCTTCACATTCCTGTCTCATATGAAATGAGTGAAATTGGACTTACTTTGGCAGTGTGACAGTAGACAGACAACACCCAGTATAACAGCCAGGAACACTCTGCACCCCATCCTTGTTGGTCCTTGGATAAGTACACTTGTCCAGCGAGGCTTATCAGTACCAATGTTTTTGTTCTGATTCTAGTACTCCAAAGAGTGCTGCTGAAGGTGTCAGGTGACTTCCTCAATAGCATCAGCCAATCGAAGCTCTTATCTGGATGGCACTGACGTTACTACCATATCTATGGTTACTACATAGAACATGTTGAGCATGCATGGCACACCTTACACACAACTAGAGTGTATCAAAGAGGTGCAACATCCAGAACGTTGCAGATAGAAACATAATAAATAGAGCTGAGACGTGACTCCCTATTCTGCATTCTACACAATACATTTCTATCTGAATGATCAGCGTCGCTCTGACATTGCCCACGTCTGACTGCTGCCACCTTCTGTGGAGTCTTGATCATTACAGTGTCTGCCCTTTATAGTTAGTTATACTGTACGTCCAACCGGCCTCACAACCGCAGACCACGGGTAACCACAACAGCCCAGGACCTCCACATCCGGCTTCTTCACCTGCGGGATCGTCTGAGACCAGCCACCCGGACAGCTGATGAAACTGTGGGTTTGCGCAACCTAAGTATTTCTGCACAAACAGTCAGAAACCTTCTCAGGGATGCTCATCTGCGTGCTCGTCGTCCTCACCAGGGTCTTGACCTGATTGCAGTTCGGCATCGTAACCGACTTCAGTGGGCAAATGCTCACCTTCGATGGCCACTGGCATGCTGGAGAAGTGTCCTCGTCACGGATGAATCCTGGTTTCAACTGTACCAGGCAGATAGCGTGTATGGCGTCGTGTGGGCGAGCGGTTTGTTGATGTCAACGTTGTGAACAGAGTGCCCCATGGTGGCGGTGGGGTTATGGTATGTGAACAATGGGTCTGGTCACCTCTCTTGGCAAGGGCATCAAAGTCTGGTGTCATCTTTGATGTAGAGATTCTCAGAACAGTGGTCATTTGTTAAATTTGACCTGTGACGGGATTTGTTGTAAGTAATGACTGAGAACGTTTGTTCATACACATATGTGGACCCAAATAAAACAAGCATCTTTTGGGCGTGCTTTTTAATGTTTGGAAACGTTGTTTCATTCAGTGAGCCATAGAACTGGTCTATTGTTGCTGTTTTGTCCTTCTCCTTCAAAGCACTGTCACTTTGGATGTCGATGAGCTCCAATTGTGTGTCTGGTGGTGCTTTTTCACTGTCGAAATACAGGGGGCATGATACAAGCTCCAGCTCAATCTCAATTTTGGTGTCTGAGAAGCGGCGGGAAAACTCAGTATGCAGGTCGATCAAAGTGCTACTGTATGTCTCAGTGCGGACTCCGATGTGGGCACGTTCAGTGATGCCAGTGTCAGAAAATGAGCGAGACCGGCTGCTCATTTGTCTGGAGAACAACATAAGTTTGGCCTTGATTGATTTCACGTTGGAATACAGTTCAAGCACAAAAACACAATTTCCCTGCGGTTTCACATTTAGATCGTTCAGATTCCCCAATATGTCCACATCGAAAGCAAAGTCGCCCAGCCAGTCTGTCTTTCAACTCGGAGAAGCCTTCAGCTTTACCAACCATATCACTGAACATACCTATCTCCCCTCTCAGTTCCCACACACAGCGAAATACTTTTCCCAGGCTTAGCCAGCGCACATTTGAATGGTACAAGTCCTGGTGTTCTGCCTCTGTGTCATTGAGCAGCTGAATGACCTGACGATGGTTAAGCCCCCTTGCCCGTATAAAATTGACAAGTTTTACAACATTTTCCAGCTTTAACACACTTTTACACAGGGCTTCCTGATGTATAATACAGTGAAGAAATATAAATTCCTCCGAGTTAGGGCTTTCTTCTTTTACTTTGTCTTGTAATCTTTTTAGTAGGCCAATGTTTTTACCGGTTAGATTTGGTGATCCCATCTGTTGTGACGTTTGTCAGTTTGCTCCACGGTAGATATATTTTTTCCAAGCAGGCAGACAACCTGTCATATAAATCAGAGCCCCTGGTTGTTCCCATCATTTATTCCATCGCAAGAAGTTCCTCTGTTATTTCAAAGTTCTCATTTATTCCTCTGAAAAAAAGTAACAGTTGAGCGGTGTCTCTGATGTCAGTACTCTCATCCTGTGCTATAGAAAAAAGATTGAAGCCATCTGCTTAGTTAGCATGCTTGCTTGAAAAAAAATGACGATTGAGATTATATTCCTTAAAAACGGCAACACTTTATTGCCTTATGTCCAATATTAGTAAAAAAGTATTTTGCTGTCCATTCTTCTTTAAACACACGACATTCAGAGTCCACTTTTCTCATTTTCGCAGCACTCATTTTTGAAGTGAAGTCGCTATGATGACTGAGCGCATTCTGAATCTGACTGTAAACCAAAATACAGAGCGTGCTACCAGGCTACAGCGCCATCTATTGCAGGTTGTTTGTATATTACAGAATGAGTAATTTTAGGCTAAAAATCATAACTCAAATATAATAATATGTAATACATTTTAAAAATGTCTTGCGGTACTTTGCCCCCATTTGGGTTAGGGCCTAATTAATTTCAATTGACTGATTCCCTTATATGAGGTGTACCTCAGTAAAATCTTTGAAATGGTTGCATTTATCTTTTTGTTCAGTGTGTATATATATATATATATATATATATATATATATACACAGTGGGGAGAACAAGTATTTGATACACTGCCGATTTTGCAGGTTTTCCTACTTACAAAGCATGTAGAGGTCTGTAATTTTTATCATAGGTACACTTCAACTGTGAGAGACAGAATCAAATACTTATGTCATGCAATAAAATGCAAATTAATTACTTAAAAATCATACAATGTGATTTTCTGGATTTTTGTTTTAGATTCCATCTCTCACAGTTGAAGTGTACCTATGATAAAGATTACAGACCTCTATATGCTTTGTAAGTAGGAAAACCTGCAGTGTATCAAATACTTCTCCCCACTGTATATAAATAAAGTGTGTACGGTGTATACATATCACAAATGAATATAAAAGGCTTTATAGAAGAGGTCTCATTTTAATATATATATATAGTTTTCAAATGACAGGTATGCTTCTGAGAGGCAGCAAACCAGTCAACCAGTAGGCAAAACAATGTTCAGGATATGTTCTGGGGAAACAAAGCATGACTAGGAGGAGAAATACAGAGTATAAAAGAAAAGCAAGACAGGAAAAAATAGTCACTGGTAGAAAGAAACATGATCATTTGTACCACTGAAATAGAGTACTATATATATATATATATAATAATTTCCTTAAAAAGAGATCTAACAGCATAGCTTCTGTACATCTTTCATCTGGTGTATCTCTTGGTCCAAACTTGAACTTAGGATGTCTGCTCCTGTATACATTCTCTATGGTGATTTTTAACATCTAGCCAACGGTTAGCTTGCAAAGCACATCATACTGTGACACTTTCTGTATTTTGAAAGTTCTATGTTGAAAACTTGATTGCTGACATGCAAAACATGTTGGGACTGTTTCAACAGTGGACTAACGAAACAAATACCAAATGATAGTTTAAGTGAAATTTTCCTTTAAGAACAAACAGCGTTAATGGAATTGCTTAGAACTGAAGACCGATCAGTTTCTAAGACTGCAGTGATTGTAAGACTGCAGTGTCACCATAAAGAAACCTACTCCTATCCTGAGAAATGACCGATTGGTTGTTTCTAAAATGGTAAGTGCCATATCTCACTGTCAAGAAAAACAGTTTCAGTAGTTAGATCTCTTAAGCGTTACATATGGAATGGAAATAAAACTCTCCTTCTGCCTCTGAACTTTATGTCCAGCTGAATGTTGGTCTGTTAGCAGTAAGAACAGATGTAAAATGAAACACAGAAAACAACAAAAAATTTACCCACTCTTGTGACTGCAGCTATAAGACTTGACAGAAAATACAAAACTACCAGAGCTGTAAATCAACCACTACCACTAGACAGAGTGAAGGCCTCGTAGTAAAAGAACAGACAAGTATAAGCACTACGACACGCACTCCACATAGCTTTCTGGGAGGGCGAGTGGGGTTTCTGCTATATTGCTTATATCCATCCAGTTCTTATCAATCTATGAGGGCACATCAAGAAGTGCTGGGCACATCTCTCCACATCCTTTAACTACTCCTCAGTCTCCCTCTTTGGGGGATTGCCATAAAATTATTCTTTATAAAAGAAATGTAGATAAATTGTACAAGTATTTACACAGGGAGGAGGGGGATAACAAGGCATTTTAGTGTTGGGGGGGTCTTGAGCAGTCGAAGAGAGTTGGGCCAATGCGGTTTCTGTGAACGTTCCGAGAACCACTTTCTCCTCCATAGCCGTTGCTAAGTGATAATTGACGATTCCGCGCTGTGCTGTTTATTTCTGATAGTTTCAAAACCTATGAAGATGTCCAGTGAAAGCAGATATGCAATTTGTTGACACCACAACACAGTAAAGACTTGGATATACATTATCCTGAATGGTCATTTCATAGGGAATTGTCAGAGGCGCTCTCGTATTGTTACATTACCAACACTTCGAGAATAAAGGCGCTAACATGACAGCTGTTCTAAAACCTGGCCGAACTCTCAATATATGTTTCTGGTCTTCAGTATCCTTAGTGACCTTCACTCGTCCCTCCACCCCGCATACAAATCCCACAATCATCATTCTCTTGGAGTGTTCGTGCTGGGGTGCCTTTCGAGGGAGGGGCGCTCTTTTCCCTCCCTTTATTGTCCCAGGAGACCTCGTCCTGGGACTGCCACATGTCCCTGAGCTCTATGGGGGTTCCCTCCCCTCTCCCACTGTCTCATCAACCCGAGTCTGATTCACTGGTGTCAGAGGAGGAGGATGACGAGGAGGAGGAAGAGTCTGAGCTGGAGCTGCTGCCGCTGAGGCGGGAGGGCCGGGCGTGGGGCTCTACACCGCTGAGCTTCTCCGCTGTGAGAGAGAGCGAAACAGAGGGGGTATAGGATTAGCATTAATCGGCATGCTAAATGCTACATGTGCAACAGCCGCTCCCCGTGTGTCTGTGTACGTGTGGTTCTCACCCTTGGGTTTCTGGGGTTTCTTGCCAGAATTGAGCTGTCCGCTGACATCCTGCAGCCTCCTCTCCAGCTCCCTCTTCTTCTCCAGGGCCAGCTCCTCTCTGGACTTGCCGGGGCCCCCTTTCTTCACTGTTACACACAGACAGGACAGGTTCAAGGTTACACACATAAATATCTAAACATTCCATAGTGAAAGACTGGTTCCTTTTGTATGGTATTAGTCAACCAGAGCGCTAGCATGTAGCATTTTATCACCACAGCACCAGCTTGTAGCATCAGTTCTTTGTAGCATAACATGGCATTAGCAAGTGTCTGCAGTGACAACATGACACATTCCCCTTCACACCATACTAGCTAACCACAGCTAGCATTAGCTATCGCTATCCGTTCCCGCTCACCATAAGGCTTACGGGGCTTCTTCCTCAGGCATGTCATGACGTAGCGCTCCAGCTCACGCAGCGTCGACGGCTTGAGCGTCTCAAAGTCGATCTCGATCTCCTCTGGGTTGGTATCGCGCAGCGAGGGCTCGCGGGACTGGATTATGTGGACGACGCGGCCCAGCTTCTCACCGGGCAGCTTGTTGATGTCCAGGCTCAGCTGGCGCTTCTCGTCGTACGACATGGGAGACGTCTCCTCCTCCTCCTCCTCGGAGTCGTAGTGGGGCAGCATGGAGGAGGCAGGCGGGGCGTAGTAGGGCATGGTAGCAGCCTGGGACTTCTTGGTGTTCCTAGGGAGAAGGGGGGACAGGTGGAGGCTGTTAGAGGACTGTGGAGTAGTACTAGGGAAGTTGTATGCAAACTCTTCCAGCGGGGAGCCCATTTTTTCACACCCGAATTTGTGGTGACCCAATTATAATTTTTTACAAATATTTTCTCGTGACCCCACCCCAAATATAAAGACAACCTACATTTCGGTAAATTTAGATTTTTACATCAACAAATCACCTTCAATTCATTACATTTTCATCTCTTATCAAAATGAACTTTATACATTGTCCCATTCAATAATCTGTACTCTGCGACCCCACTGTAGTCAATTGTCCTGGGGCCCTGACTTTGAATACCACGGCACTAGAGACAAGTTGGAGATTGCAGTGTGATAAAGAGAGGAGGTAGAAAATGGTGTAAGAAACTTAAAAAAGTAAAGCGAGGAAAGGTGGAAAGAGGAAGCAATGTGAAAGAAGTCTACAAAATGAGAGACGGAAACAAGCAAGGTAGGAGAAATAGAGGACATGGATCACAGATCGAGGGACGGAGAAGTAAAGAGAAAATGCGTCAGAAAAGTAGAGTTAAAGCAAAGAGAAAGGTTGTGTTTGAGGTCAGTGTAGGCTTACTTGCTGCCCTTCTTCCTGCCGGGGCCTCTCTTGCCCTGCGAGGAGGCGGGAGCTGAGCTCCTACTGGATTTACTCTTTGGAGTCTTCACCGGCTTGGCCGTCGGCATCTCCCAGTCCTCACCCCCTACCGCCGTGCAGGGCCGTCCTCGGTTTCGCTTCTCCGGCTTTTTCTTCTTCTTTTTCTCCTTCTTGTCTTTCTTCTCCCTCTTCTTCTTGTTCTTGACGATGGGGCCCTGGGAGAGGGCTGCCAGCTGCTCGTGTACGGCTCGAAGCTGTGACGGGGGGCAGACCAGAGGTGGAGTGTTCAACTGGACAACTACACTTCACTTATATGGCTAGGTCATGAAGGAATACTGTGATATTACAGTGTAATAGTGAGAAAATACAGCAAATAGCCCATGTAGGCTTATGTACATACATGTTTGAACACAGAGAGTATTTGTATAAACATGTACACCAAATGAGTGTGAAAGTATGCATACAAGCATGGATTTGTCTGAATATTACAAAAACCTGTATTAGAGAGGTCTAAACTCTATTGATGCAGTCTATGCATGTGGTGTGTAGATGAAAACAGGCCTGTGTTAGGTGTGTGTGGTGCAGTGTGTTAGGTGAACGGGGGGGTTGAGTCTACCTGTGTACACACCTGGTCCTGTAACTCGGCCAGGCGGTGTGCTCGCTCCTCCTCGCTGTCCGAGCTGCTCTCGCTCTCGCTGCTGGGCTCGCTCTCCGACGAGGAGGATGAGGACGAGGAGGAGGAAGAAGACGAGGAGTCACCGCCACCGTGAGCGTGAGTGCCCATGCCGCCACCCATGCCACGGGACTTGGGAGGAGCCTGCTGGAGGGGCTCGTCGGGCATCTTGGCGAAGCGGAACTCAAACACGTCCTGGATGGACAGATAGACAAAACGGATTGAGAGCTTGTTTATTTACTCCATTGTGGATCATGTCCCTATTGTTTTGTTACACAATAATAACAGTTATCACAAGAGAGAACGTGAAGGGACAGAACAGAGAAATGCAACTGACATTTGACATATTAGTCATTAAGCAAACTTATCCAGAGTGACTTGCAGTCAGTGCATTCAGCCAAGGTAGATAAGACGACCACATATCGCAGGTAAAGCCCCCTGAGCATGCAGTGGACATGGAGGTCAAGCAACAAAGGTGAACTAAGGGTTCCAGGGTGAGTTGTGGTGACGGAACTGAGCTCACCTGCAGCTTGCGGGCCATGCCCACTATGTCATGGTCGGGGGGGTTGTATTTGTAGCAGTTGGAGAACATGAGTCGGACGTCAGCGGAAAACTGCTGCGAATCCCTGTACTCCCGATTGTCCATCTTCCTCTGAGAGAAAGACAGGAGAGAAAAGAGAAGGTTTTAAACTCCAACAGATAAAGGAGATGACTCCAGATAGGGATAAGCCTCCTTGGTTTCATACTGTGACAGATATCCACACAAAACAAATATGAGAAGATATGAGGTAATAATCCATGAACTGTGTATTTGAGCCACATTCAGTTCTCATTGAGTCACGGCATTGCGACATCTTTATCTTGCAAGCTGACCTTGATGTTGCTGAGGTCCATGGGGCACTTGATGATGTCGTGGTAGTCGTGCAGGCCCAGGGCCGAGGCGTCCACGGGCTTGTAGAAGGGCCAGGCGTAGGCCGTGTGTTTCTTGGATAGCAGATCCTTCAGCACGCTGTTACAGTAACGCAGCTGTTGGCTCAGCTTGGCCCGCCGCGGCGCCTTGGGCTGCACAGAGTCCGGCAGGTCCTTCTTGGGGGGCTTGATGGGGCGTCCACTGCCCCCTCGCCGCGCCAGGGTCTTCCCGCCTCCGGCCATCATGGGCTGGAGCAGGACGGGACCTCCTGGGCCCATGGGCCCTCTAACCAGGCTGGGAGGGGGGTCCATGTCCCCCAGGGAGGCGAGGGAGGAGGGGTCGTGGCTCAGCCCTTGCCCGTGGCCTCCTTTCCCCAGGCCCACCATCCGGCCCCCTCCTACAGCCAGGGGCATGGTCATCATGGTGGAGGGAGTGGTGGTGTCCGCCTTCCGCTTCACTCCCTTCTTCTGCACACAGAGAGAGGAGTTACAGTATGGTTTTCTGTTTGACAATGGAGGTTCTGTAGCCTATATACAGTGTGTAACAGGCAGCAGCAACAAAGTTGTAGCATCAATACAGTGTTCAGTACTATAGCAAGTTCCTATTCAGGTCTTAGCATCTTGAGTGAAGTGTGGTACCTTGGCGGTGGGCTGTGTGGGGGGCAGGCTCAGCAGCTGTGTGGGGGGCAGACTCTTGGGCAGCATGGTCTGAGGGGGGGTGTCGGAGTCATCCGTGTCAGAGGAGGATGGGGAGTATGCCGACTGAGACACTGCAGGGACCTGGTGAGCTTTCGACGCTGAGAGAGGGGCAGAGAAAAATCAGACCCAAGAACACACCCATAGCGGTAATACTACCAAAAAAGATTATGGGCAAGGAGGTACAGTCCATGTTAAACAAGGTTGCACATGTGTTCCTACTCATCTTTAACCACACATACACAGTAATCCACTAACACTTCGTTGAACATTTATCTTGCCTGCTTTTCCCATCACATTCTCCAGAGTGACTCACCGTTGGCCTTGCGGCCTCCTTTGCCAGGCTTGCCCGGTTTGCCCCTGGGGGCAGGAGGGGGCAGCTCAATCTCCTCCTGGGGCATCTGGGCCACCTTCTGCAGGAACACCTTCTCCAGGGACTGGGCCATCAGCACTATGTCATCTGTGGGCTGGGGGAGGAGAAGAAGCCACATGCACTTAATAATCAACATCCAGTTAACACAGGTACATCTACAGTTGCTGTGAATATGGAAAGACCTTGTGATAAATTAGATACATACATTAGCTCTGTTGTCATTGATGCATTAGCCTGATCTATACATGTAAATATTAGGGCCATACCTTGTTGTAGATATAGCAGTTGGTGAACATGGTGTTGAAGTCCTGCATGCACTCACTGGCGCTGCGGTAATAGTTGTTCTCCAGCCGCTTCTTGATGGTGCCCATGTCCATGGGTTGCTTGATGATCTTGTGATAATCCTAGGAGAGCAAGAAAGAACAGAATAAAGAAAAAGAGAGTAATGACTGTTGAAGGCAGTGTGACACTGATGTAAGCTATGGACGAACGCTCATGGCTGTAGGCCTACATGGTGGTGGGTTGTAACAAAAGCTTGCAACCTCTATGGCTCTCTAGGACCAGTTGGTGACCACTAATCTCTACAAACAGTAACTCACTGGGAGGTTGAGTCTGAAGGCGTCCACTGGCTCATGGAAGGGCCAGGCAAAGTGGTGCCTCCACAGGGACTTGATCATGGCCTTCTGGAGGAACTGCAGCTGGTTGGTCATGCAGCCCTGCCGGCCGGGGTCCCTGACGGGGGGCTGGATCGGGGTAGGGGGCGGCGCGTGCGGAAGCTGGGGGCTCTCGAATCCTTCATATAGCAGTGAGGGCTTCCGCATGCGCTTGCCTGGGCCCGAGGCGTGGTGCTCCATCCCGCCGCCAGACAGCCCCACCACTCCCAGAGAGCTGCTGACCAGTAGAGGAGAGAGGAACAGACGGTGGGAGAGGTTGAAGTAGTGGGATAGACAGGACAGGCGGAGGGAAGACAGAAGGGGGTGTATGAGGGGAGAAATACATTTTGGCAGAAAACTCATTCATATGCTAAAATTATCCCTGAGCTCTGGCATTTCAAAAGTAGTAAGCTACACTATGCTTGATCTTTGCAATACTTCATCATTGCCCTACAGTCAGTGTCAATACAGTCAACATATTGTGCATTGAAAGCACAGAAAGCCAACTACAAACTTTAAGGTGCAGGCTATACAATTCAAGCAGGAAAGCATTAGGGGGGAACCTGGGACTACAGGACTGATAGAGGTATCAAAACACAGGCCCTTCCCCATCTGCTCCCTCACCAAGGCAATGAGGATTATATCAATAGGCTGCCACTTTTGCCACAGCCCCAGCAACCCAGATCACTGGATGGGAAAATCCCTGGGGCAGCACTGAAGCACTACTGTACTCAACATCAGTACTGTACAGCACTTAGGGCATTTAAACTTGCATTCAGTGATAGAGGGAGAACCTACATGTTTTCCCTATTCTATTCCCTTCCATCTTTGTGCTGTGTGGACCAGATTTGGATGATTTTATCCCAGTCACTCCAGGGCTCACACAGCACACACATGACATCCCACTGACACACAAAGGGAGGCAAAGCTCATGAGCTGATTTTCCATCTCAGGACTTACACACCAACACAACATGGCCTGGTTAAGTTAACCAGTTGAAGAAAAGGGAAAGAGTTGCAGAGTATCTGTCAATGCAGTAATTTTATTCCTTGATAACCCGGAAAAAGACTGATAGTATGTTGACCAGTTTACTGCTCTCTCTATGCGTGTTTGTTATACTTAGCCTAACCTCCCAAGTATTTTCGTTGAATTAACTTTGATTTAATGGTGTTAACCGGTAATAGGTAATAGGCAATAATCAAAGGCATTAGCTAGTTAGTTTTATTGTGATATGCTTTAATTCGTAAATGTGTCAATCATTTCAGTCGGCAGAGAGACGAGGCTTCCGCGCTTATATTAGTCATCGCTTGGGGTCAGTGTCGCCGCCCCGCCTTTTTTGAGTGTTTGTAAACACACCGACGCCAAAACAGACCTCCAGGATCGTCAGTCAAAACCTTCAAACGGCTGTGACTCAAACCCTTGCACAACTATCCAATCAGCTCCTCCTGTTACTAGCTTGTTTATGTGAGACCCCATTTGTGGAAACGCTAACTTAGCTGGCTAGCTTGGAACCATCGCGTCGTTTGTAAACAACAGTAGCTAGCTACCAAGCTAGTTAGCCAGGACGCTAACGTTTGCTAGCGAACATCAGAAAGTGAACAACTGGGTTAGTGCAACTGATGAAGATACAAATAAATTGCACATCTGCCGCCCTAGCTCAACAGTTTATTTCTCTGTCATACGATTTATAGCAGGAAAATGGCGGTGGCGCAGTGCCGCTCAATGAAGCGTTTCATCACCACAGCCAATTCCAAACAATCCCCCAGCACTAAGATATTGAGTAGGCTGACCCAAACAATAAGTCAATATCCACCCTCACTGCATAGCTAGCTATCTAGGGGGGTATTAGGAACAAAATAAATCTCTATATTTACATTTTCCTAGCCAACGGAATATTTCCATTGGTTGGTGTCAGAGTTGAGAAAAGACTAGTTAGCTAGCTGATGCACCGACAGTGAATACTAGTTAACTAGGTTTAGCCATTCAGTCCCGATTCGTGTTAATTGTCAAGCCTGCAAAATCAGTTCCGACCTGAGGCTGAAAGTACAATATTCCGAATTGTACCTGTCAAGGGGCGGGTTAACGGCCGTTTCCATCAGGATGGATCCGGATTCTTTTTATGTTCCAATTTTTCCACTGTTATGTTTCCACTAAATAAAACCCGAACCGTTCTACAATGAAATGGCGCTGAAAAGCTTCCGCCTGCCGCTTTATAAACATACCACGTGGCGTTTCCGTGCAATTCCTGTCGGGTTTCTCGTAATACTGGCTTCCGATTGGCTACTACGCATTGGTTCTAGATCATCATTGGCTATCCATGCTGTCTGTAATTTAACATGCCACACCCTACAAGAAGAGCATCCTGTTCCTTTAGCTTCAGGCGGCTAAACTAGCTAGTTAGATAAAAACAACACAGATTATTTGTTTATACAACCGTTATCATCTTTACGTTTACGGAACCTAATGCTTATTACTAGCTACTCCGAATTCTAAATACAAAAAAATTATTACCGGCGGTAGGTCCTCCTCACGACTGGGTACTATTTCCCAGCTGGTAGCCCAAGTAGCTAACGACATAATGGTAGCTAGCTAAAATAGTCAGAAAATCACCAGCCTTTTAGGCACACTGGCACCTACTTTTTTTCCTTGTAGGGTATATCAGCTGTATCCAATTATTTAAATATACACACATCATTGGCTGTATCAGCCGCAGTTGTAGGATTTATTCAGTCACTAGGTTGGAGCATAACTCAGGTTTTTTATTTGGAGTGGAAGTTATGCAATCTGTCACATCAGTGGGAGATAAGGGCCGTTCAGCCATAAAATGATGATGCCGAAATGTTAAGAAGTTGTTGTCAACATCTTGTCATGTTGCATGGATACATTTTTCAGACAGCTTGATTTTCTCAATTCGTTTCACATAATTCAAAAGGGATAGGCCCTAGGCCTACTTATAGGATAATAGCCTAGCTTTTTATTATAGAGCTGCTGCTGCTTGCCTCTCCAATTCCTTGCAAACAAGTCCTCCAGTTAGCTTTGCTTCAGTGATATTTATTTCAGATTTCATTTCTGTTTTCAGATGAAGGAGTGGGGACTGCGGCTGCTAGACTTTTGAGATGCACCCAGGGGAGGTTGCACACTGCAAAATCAGCCACATGACAAATATCACTGCGGGCATCCCTCCCCACATAATTTTTACGGTTTATGGGGCATCCAATACAATGCAACTCTAACGTTTGTCAGGGGCCCTGGCCAAGAGTCGATACAGGCCTATAATTCTAACCCTGGATGTTCCAGTTTATCATAAAGTTTAGGCCAGGGTTTTCCCATGAGTTGCACTCTATTGAACAGATATGCTAGAGTAGCCTACAAGCTTTTGCAGTGAAATACCTTTGTCCAGGGCTATTAATGTTCAAAATAAATTGAAAGTGAACGTTTTTTTAAACCTGACATTTAGCCAAAAGTCACAGGATTAATAAGGAAAGGAAAATCAGGCTTTGTCCTTAAGGTAGACTAAAGGTTCCACAATCAATGGCATTTTAGCAATTCCAGTTGGCTGTGTTGAGTGCAGCAAGATGACAACAAACTAAGTCCACGTGAGATGATGACAGCACTGTGAATCATTATTACAGATGACAATCCAGGAGGAATAACATTGTTGTGGATGGCATACCAGAGTCTCCACATGAGACCTGGATGGAGAAAGTGAGAAAAATGATCACCGAAAAGCTGCAGATGGATCATAGAAAGATTGCAAGTGCACTTGCCTCATCTAAAGCCTCTTCTTTTGGGGTGCTGCTATAGGCCACCAAGTCCTAACAGTCAGTATTTGGATAATATGTGTTCAATGCTTGATAGTGTGTGCGATGTTAACAGAGAGGTCTATTTTCTGGGTGGTCTGAAGGGGAAGCTGTCCTCTCAAGAGGAAGCTTTTAACTGTGGCTAATGCCTGTAATATGACCCATGTTATTACTCAACCAATGAGAGTGCATACCAATAGTGTTGGATCTGTGTCATCCACTTCTATTGATCATATCTTCAATAATGCTGCAGAGCTTAGCTCCAAAGCGATATCAGTCCCATTGGCTGTGGTGACCATAACATTCTGGCAATAACAAGGAAAGCCAAAGTGCCAAATGTTGGGCCTAAAGTAATTTATAAGAGATCATACAAAGTTGTTTTTTTTGAAGATGTAAAAAAAAATGTATGTTGGTCTGATGTGTATGAAGAAGTGAATCCAGATGCAGCACTGGAAGTATTTGTAAAATTATTCATGCCAATTGTTGACAAGCATGCACCTGTTAAGAAATCAACTGTGAGAACTGTTGGAGCCCTCTGGATTGATGATGAATCGAAAAATGGTATGGTTCAAAGAAATGGTGTAAAAGAGGTGGTAAACAAGTCAGGCTGGTCAGCTGATTGGTTGACGTACTGTAAATTGAGAAATTCTATGACAACACTTAACAAAAAGAAGAAACTATATTACCAAACCAAGATAAATGACATAAAACACAATGGAAAATACTTTGGAGTACCTTAAATTATGTGGGCAGAAAACCCAATTCATCGCCATCATTCATTGAAGTTGATGGGTAATTTATAACAAAACCTTTTGATATTGGCAATCATTTCAATGACTGTTTCACTAGTAAAGTGGAAAAAGTCAGAAGTGAAATGAAAACATTGATCAGTGAACTATCATATTTTTTTTATAAAATATATAATAATGAAAGAGAAGGATGGCTGTTTTGAATTTGGTCAAATTAGTGTGGGAGAGGTGGAAAAACTATTGTTATCCATCAATAATGATAAGCAAACACGTATAGAAAACCTTGATGGGAAACTATTGAGAATGGTAGCAGACTGTATTGCCGCCCCTATTTGCTATATCTTTAACCAAAGCCTAAAGTTGTGTGTCCACATGCGTAGAAGGAAGCTAAAGTAATTCCACTGCCTAAAAATAGTAAAGCACCCTTTGTTGGCTCTAACAGCTGCCCAATCAGTTTTGCTGCCTGCTCTTAGAAAACTGATGAAGAGAATTGTGTTTGACCAAATACAATGCTATTTTTCAGAGAACAAGTTAACTACTGACTTTCAGCATGCGTATAGAGAAGGGCACTCAACTTGTACTGCACTGACTCAGGTGACAGATGATTTCTTAAAATAAATGTATAATAAGATGATAGTTGGAGCTGTATTGTTAGATTTCAGTGCAGCCTTTGATGTTATTGATCATAATTAGTTATTGAAGAAACTCACTTGCTTTGGCTTTACATCACCTGCCATCACATGGTTTGACAGTTATTTATCCAATAGAACCCAGAGAGTGTTCTTCAAGGGAAGCTTCTCTAACATCAGATATGTACAGTACGTTCTCTATTTTTAAAAATGATTTGCCACTGGTCTTGGATGGGTATTGAGGGGAAAAAATATTTGATCCCCTGCTGATTTTGTACGTTTGCCCACTGACAAAGACATGATCAGTCTATAATTTTAATGGTAGGTTTATTTGAACAGTGAGAGACAGAATAACAACAACAAAATCCAGAAAAACACATGTCAAAAATGTTATAAATTGATTTGCATTTTAATGAGGAAAATAAGTATTTGACCCCTCTGCAAAACATGACTTAGTACTTGGTGGCAAAACCCTTGTTGGCAATCACAGAGGTCAGACGTTTCTTGTAGTTGGCCACCAGGTTTGCACACATCTCAGGAGGGATTTTGTTCCACTCCTCTTTGCAGATCTTCTCCAAGTCATTAAGGTTTCGAGGCTGACGTTTGGCAACTCGAACCTTCAGCTCCCTCCACAGATTTTCTATGGGATTAAGGTCTGGAGACTGGCTACGCCACTCCAGGACCTTAATGGGCTTCTTCTTGAGCCACTAATTTGTTGCCTTGGCGGTGTGTTTTGGGTCATTGTCAAGCTGGAATACCCATCCACGACCCATTTTCAATGCCCTGGCTGAGGGAAGGAGGTTCTCACCCAAGATTTGACGGTACATGGCCCCGTCCATCGTCCCTTTGATGCAGTGAAGTTGTCCTGTCCCCTTAGCAGAAACCCCCCCCCCCCCCCCCAAAGCATAATGTTTCCACTTCCATGTTTGACGGTGGGGATGGTGTTCTTGGGGTCATAGGCAGCATTCATCCTCCTCCAAACACGGCGAGTTGAGTTGATGCCAAAGAGCTCGATTTTGGTCTCATCTGACCACAACACTTTCACCCAGTTCTCCTCTGAATCATTCAGATGTTCATTGGCAAACTTCAGACGGCCCTGTATATGTGCTTTCTTGAGCAGGGGGACCTTGCGGGCGCTGCAGGATTTCAGTCCTTCACGGCATAGTGTGTTACCAATTGTTTTCTTGGTGACTATGGTCCCAGCTGTCCTGAGATCATTGACAAGATCCTCCTGTGTAGTTCTGGGCTGATTCCTCACCATTCTCATGATCATTGCAACTCCACAAGGTGAGATCTTGCATGGAGCCCCAGGCCGAGGGAGATTGACAGTTATTTTGTGTTTCTTCCATTTGCGACTAATCGCACCAACTGTTGTCACCTTCTCACCAAGCTGCTTGGTGATGGTCTTGTAGCCCATTCCAACCTTGTGTAGGTCTACAATCTTGTCCCTGACATCCTTGGAGAGCTCTTTGGTCTTGGCCATGGTGGAGAGTTTGGAATCTGATTGATTGATTGCTTCTGTGGACAGGTGTCTTTTATACAGGTAACAAAATGAGATTAGGAGCACTCCCTTTAAGAGTGTGCTCCTAATCTCAGCTCGTTACCTGTATAAAAGACACCTGGGAGCCAGAAATCTTTCTGATTGAGAGGGGGTCAAATACTTATTTCCCTCATTAAAATGCAAATCAATTTATAACATTTTTGACATGCGTTTTTCTGGATTTTGTTGTTGTTATTCTGTCTCTCACTGTTCAAATAAACCTACCATTAAAATTATAGACTGACCATTTCTTTGTCAGTGGGCAAACGTACAAAATCAGTTGAGGACAGTTGAGCTGTGGTGGACCCGCAACCAAAGATATTTATAACTAACCCAGGATAGTTCATCTGTGT
Organism: Coregonus lavaretus; assembly: GCF_964263955.1. Lineage (NCBI taxonomy): Eukaryota > Metazoa > Chordata > Actinopteri > Salmoniformes > Salmonidae > Coregonus > Coregonus lavaretus. The sequence continues at coordinate 23,653,920 of NC_140000.1, read as the reverse complement.
CGTTTACAGTGTGAGCAAATGAAACATAGTGCGCAGAACAAGCAAGGAGGTGGGCAAAGCCAAGCACGAGCAAGCGAGATCCTATTGGCGCATTGTAACACGTATTTGCATATTTCCGTTAGGGAACGCCTCTGTGAAGTGCGCGTGTGCACAAACTCAATTCGACCGTGCACTCCTAAACAATGCAATTTTTTAAAACTTTCGCAAAGCGTCAAGTCTATAAAACTTAGTGCACTGTGTTCGTACAATTCTAGTTTAGGGAACAGCAAAAAGGATTGAGATCTAGTTCCAGCCTCTCCCACTACCCGCGACTGGACCTCTCACTAAAATATTTGGTGGTGAGAAAACGTTCTAAACCGATGCTTCAGCTTTATAGTCCCCATGACGTGTCTTGGTTTCCCCTTGTTTGTGCTGCTACTGCTGCAGTATCTGGCTGCTCCAGCAATGTGTACGTTTGTGGACCTAACAGTATGCTATTGCAACTGTTATGAAACTGCCTCTGTGTTAAGCATCATATTGCCTTCATTGGGCGGCAGGTAGCCTAGTGGTTAAGAGCGTTGGGCCAGTAACCGAAAGGACGCTGGTTCGAATCCCCAAGCTGACTAGGTGAAAAATCTGTTGATGTGCCCTTGAGCAAGGCACTTAACCCTAATTGCTCTTGTAAGCTCTGGATAAGACCGTCTGCTAAATGTAAATTGGAAATACCCTCTAAACACTAACAATGTTGCTGGAGGTCATTGTATGCGATTAGGCTTGGCCTTAGTCATCATTATCTAGGCCTGTAGCAAAGTAAAGGAAAAGTGAAAGCTTGAGATGAGGGGTTTCCCACAGTAATACAGATCAACTGCAAAACTTGCACATCATGCTGTTATTATGTAACCATTCCCCCACATTCAGATACTAAATTAAGAAATGATTTCAGAGAGCAGAATGTTTATTGTCATTAGAACAGAACAGAAAAAGGCTAGTGTATTGTACTGCCTTGAAGACAATGTAAACAGAAAACAAATCATTCTTTGGGTTCCCTATTTACATTAGTTAGAACACAAATGTGAGAGAACAATTCAATAAAAAATAAATACAAAGGACATTTGAGGCATTAAAAATACTTAATTTACAGTATAGTGCAAATAGAAAGTTGAACACAAAGTTTGTTTGAAACCTCTTATATTACAGGACTGTTCTTGTAATCAGTTTTTTCTTTGAGTACCTGAAAATCACTGAGGGGAGTATGATAATTTAACTAAAGTTTGATGCTATGATCTCAGAGTATTTGCAAAGCATATGTGACGCAGTAGAACTAATCATGTTGAAAATAGGCCTCCCGAGTGGCGCAGCGGTCTAAGGCACTACAGACCCAGGTTCGATCCCGGGCTGTGTCGCAGCCGGCCACGACCGGGAGACCCAAGAGGCGGCGCACAATTGGCCGAGCATCTGGGTTAGGGGAGGGTTTGGCCGGTCGGGATGTCCTTGTCCCATAGCGCTCTAGCAACTCCTGTGGCGGGCCGGGCGCATGCAGGCTGACACGGTCGGCAGTTGTACAGTGTTTCCTCTGACACATTGGTGTGGCTGGCTTCCGGGTTAAGCGAGCAGTGCGGCTTGGCAAGGTCATGTTTTGGAGGATGCATGGCTCTCGACCTTCGCCTCTCCCAAGTCCCTACGGGAGTTGCAGTGATGGGACAAGACTGTAACTACCAATTGGATATCATGAAAATGGGTACCAAAATAAATGGTGAAAATGTGAGATGGTGACAGAAGTGGGATTTCAGTTTACATTGAGGATTGTCGGAGCCTCTGTTTTAGTCTTTCAGCTCCTCCCCTTCTTTGCGCTGGAAGCCAGTATTCTGCTTGTTCACCAGATCAGCATAGGTTCCACCTTTCTCCAGCAGCTCAACATGGCTCCCCTCCTCTAGCACCTTTCCCTCCTCGAGAACAACAATGTGATTGGCCTTCTCCACAGTGCTCAGCTTATGAGCAATCAACAGCACTGAGCAGGGGTTTGAGTCCTTGAGCAGAGCTTGGTGGACCTAAGGAGAGATACATGTTGAGTATGTTTGAATTAAAGCCACTGAATTGTCAGAGATTAGCTGAGATTACAATACACTGTAAATCAATGATTAAAGTTAGGGAAGGAAACAGCCTCCATTGGGTTATATTGTGAGTAAATGATCAACAGCAACTGATTATCCACCCAAAATTGATTTATGTCAGTCTGTTGTAGTGAAAGATAACAAGATTCAGAGTTCTCCTACCAAATGCTCGCTCTCGGTGTCTAGGTTACTGGTGGCATCGTCCAGTACTAGAATCCGAGGCTGTCTGATCAGAGCTCTGGCGATGGCTATGCGTTGCTTCTGCCCTCCTGAAACATGGCCTCCCTTCTCCCCGGCATCTGTGGAATAAAGAACAACAATTAGGTATGAACAGCAGAGCTGGATAACACACATACACTACAATCATATCATCAGTAGTTTGAGGAAGGAAAAGTACTAACAGTTCAAAGTCGAAGTCATGCAGAAAAAAGTGTAACTTTTTATCAGTAAGGACTAAACAAAGCCCCAAAGAAACAATATTACCAATCCTATCAGGATGAAGTCAATATGAATTAAGCTTTTGGGACATACCTGTATCATAGCCCTTGGGCAGGTCAGAGATGAACTTGTGGGCATTGGCCAGCCCAGCAGCCCGGTATATCTCCTCGTCGGAAGCGTCCTCTCGGCCATATTTGATGTTCTCCTTGACAGAACGTGCAAACAACACCGGCTCCTGACTCACCACACTGATCTGAGAGACATTATTCATTAGTTGGTTAATAACTTCTTGGCAAACATTGTGATCATGTAGTGTTCTTTAAAGGCTGGTGGCTATTTATGTTACGCACTAATATAGCTTAGGGGAAGAGTAACATTGCTTCCATTGCTGTTCGTAATGACCTTGTCGTGTAGGTACTGGTTCTTGTAGCTGTGCAGTGGCTTTCCATCCAATAGGATCTCTCCTTCCTGGGGCAGGTAGAACCTCTCCAGCAGGCTCACACAGGTGCTCTTCCCTGATCCAGAAGCCCCCACCAGGGCAGTGATCTGCCCAGGCCTCAGCTCCAGAGACAGGCCCTGGGAGATAGAGAGAAATTGTAATTTAATGTATGTTATTTTAATTCATATCCAGTATATAGTACTGTAAATATAATGTAGATACCTTGAGCACAGGTGTATCTTCCCTGGTAGGGTAGGTAAATGTGACATTCTTGAACTGAACATGTCCCTCAAGTTTCTGTGGGGCAAGGGAGCCTTCTGGAGGAACCTGGGGCTGTCGGTCCACATACTCAAATATCTTCTCTGAGCCGCCGATCGCCCTCATCACACTTGGGTAACACGACATCACAGACTGCCAGACAGGAGGTGTAAAAGCGACACCAGTAAGTGACTGTCAAAATGTTGCTACTCAAAACTCTAGTTATGATTCAAATGTTTTGATACTGATAAATCATGTTGACTCCTATTTTACTGTAGAACAAATTGTCAGTGCCTTGTTAGGGTGTGTACATTTCGGTTTGTTTGTATTTGGTAGTAGGGATCAAGCATAAGATGGCTGCTGGTAGATTGAATGGAGACTGTTTATCTATGGCCTTACCTCCACAGCAGAGGAGAACTGGAGCTCGTAGAGCACAAAGGCCACAAGGTCCCCACTGCTGACGGTCCCCCCTGTCACCAGACTACCACCATAGTACAGGATACTGACCTTCAGGAACAGGCTTGACATCTGAAAGGGAGACAGATGGGGTTATTATTGATTATGACTAGGGCCCAGAGTTTTCCAGATCATGTAACCAGGAAGAACTCTGGGACCTACAGTAGTTATAGTCTATCACAATGGCCCAGAGCTTTCCCTAGTCTGTTCACATGGTCAGGAAAAACTCAGGGCCCTTATTACAGACAAATTCATGCACCCTCATGAGTCAATGTGCAATCCAAGCTTTTTGGAACTGAATTTGGATAAATTGCTCTCACTCTGTGACTGTTTACAATTGAAGCTGAGACTCACGCTATTGGTCCAGGTCGAGGCTGCGTAGGCTGCTGCTTCCTCTTTATTCAGAGAGTAGGTCTTCTCCAGCCTCTTCCTGTAGCGCTCTGTCTCGCCCTCCTCATTGGCAAAGCTGCGCACTGTCTTCATGGAGGAGAAGGTCTCCGTGGCAACATCATTGGCCTGGGCTAGTGACTTTTGAACCTTCGCACCGAGCTCCTGGGACAAAAACAATATTCACAGTTACATTCTGATTGGTCAGGTAACATTCTGACCTGTCTGCTCTGTGGTGCTATTTTTGTGACTGTGGCTTGTAGAATCAAGAATCAAGAAACTGCAACTCTCAGACAATGTTACTAATCACGGGAGTGTTCAGTAGTTCACAGAACTACCCCCACTATAGCCTGGTCCCAGATCTGTTTATGCTGTTTAGCCAACTCTTATTGTCATTGTCACCCCATACATTTAGTCAAGAAGGCGCAAACAGATCTGGGACCAGGCTACTTCTACTACAATAGGTTAGAAAAGGTCTGATTTCCTGTACCTGGTACCACTTGCCGGATATCTTTGGTATGACCCAGATGATAGGAAGCCCCATAGCGGTGAAGAGTGACAGCTTCCAGGAGAGATTGAGCATGAAGATGAAGAGGAAAGTGACACGCATGAAGTACCACATCAGCAGACTCAACCTCTCACTCAGAGACTCACTCATGTCGTTGGTGTCCGTGGTGATGCGTGACACAAGGTCACCTGGAACAAAGGTCATAGGTTAAGTTAGCCCCTTGGAGGGGACAGGGTGCAAATATATATCATATATATATAGCATAAAGCATAAATATATTGCATAAAGAAAGAAAAAAACACAATGCTCTTGACAGTATCACTCGTGTTTATTAAGATTAGCTCCTTTCACTTAAAAACACCTGGGATATATCCTTGGGACATACTGTATATGTTCATCAGTTAGCTTTGAATAAATTAGTAACCCAGCTATTGTATAAAAAACATATATTTAAGAAGGTGGAGTACAGGTAACTGCCAAAATAAAGGAATCACTTGAGGAAATGAGGGATACATAGCATATTGAAAGCAGGTGCTTCCACACAGTTGTGGTTCCTGAGTTAATTAAGCAATGAACATTCCTTGCTTAGGGTCATGTATAAATATGTCCAGCTGCCCATTATTTGGGCTACCATGGCTAGAAGAGATCTCAGTGACTTTGAAAGTGGGTTCTCAAAGAGCATTGGGAGTTTAAAGGGGGTGTGTGTCTCAGTCACTAGATCTCAACCCAATTGGACACTTATGGGAGATTCTGGAGCGGCACCTAAGACAGCGTTTTCCACCACCATCAACGGTGGTGTCAATCCCCCCAATAAAGTTCCAGACACTTGTAGAATCTATGCCAGGGCACATTGAAGCTATTCCGGCGGCTAGTGGTGGCCCAACGCCCTATTAAGACACTGTATGTTGGTGTTTCATTTATTTAGGCAGTTACCTGTAGATTACAATGAGATGTGACTCACCTGTCTGTGCTTTGTCAAAGAAAGCGATCTCCTGCTTCAGCACTGACTGGAAGACTAGGCCCTGGATGGAGGTGTGTATGCGACTCATGGTGATGTTGTAGATGAGATCACACACAAACTCACACACAGCACTGAATGATGAAGATGGGAGAAGGAGGGCAAAGAAACATGTTACTACAGTATCATTACAATAGATGCCTTAAGGAAGTGGTTAGGAAGCTTGAAACCTAAAAAACAGGAGTATCAAACACTGAGCATCAATTGGAAGGACTCAAGATAATCGTATTGCCAATTATTGATCTATGCTGTACTATACCTCATGACTGTAATCAGAGACATGACTGTGATGGCGTAAGTGAAGGCTTCAGGCTCGTCTTCATTCATGATCCAGTCTGTCATTCGGCCGGTGTAGTGGGGAATAGCCATCTCACCAAGGGAAGAGATGACGACAAGACTCAGCACTGCTCCGAAGCGTATGATGTAAGGCTTCATGTATCCCATCAGTTTCTCTAGAGAGGCCCCAGTCTTCTTCTGTGGTTCCTTGGTTGGCTTGGTAATAAGAGAAGGGACGTAGCGTGTCCAGTACAACCATGCTACGACTGTTACGCAGTAGCCCTGAAGTAGCTGAAAAACAAGTGATTTTAGTCCGTTAGGTTTGTCCATTTTTAAAACAAAAAGGGTATATATATATATATATATATATATATATATATATATATATATATATATATATATTAACATAATTATAGCAATATAGACTTTTCACCCACCCCCTGCCAGGAGTGCCATCCCCATAGCTGCCCCAAGATGGACTGGCCACATGCCCAGAGAAGGCTGATGTAGAGTGGGCAGTGGAAGCAGAGGACCCCCATGCTCTGGAGTCCCTCGAAGCTGCTCATCCATGGGGGACTTCCAGGGAACATGAAGGTGAGAAAGAGGTGGAGGCCGGCACGGAGCAGGCTTCCACCCCACAAGGTGATAAGGGGATGAGGGAGGAGGAGAGGAGAGAGTTGGGACAAGCGGACTGTCTGCACCACACACACATCCATGCACAGGAAGACCAGCGGAAAGAAGTTCATTTTCGGCATTCCAAACAGGCTCTAGAACAGGAGGTTGGGACAGACAGATAATGAGGTTGAGGAACATCATATCCAGGGGTTAAATTGAGGAGGACTAAGTGGGATTCCATATGGAAAATGAAATGTGCACATAGATCTGTTATAGCCTATTATCGAAAAAGTGGCAATTTGAGAATTAGTTCACACAAAATCCCAATTAAACCCCTTGGACATAGATTATCTGAAAATATTGGAGGGAGTGTGACCATTTAATGAAAAACAGCTGACCGACTAATAAGGGACAACATTGGGTGCTGGAGTGTGTAATCAACTGTTATCTTATGGCGCTTCATTTATACTTTCACTTTCAATTAGGTTAATTTCAAAGTCGTTTTAAGCTTCAGGATGAATATGACGAATAGTAATAACACATTACAATACTTGCTGTAATATATAATACAATATAACAAGTTTAAATTCCTTTAAAAAATATAGACTACTCACGGTTGCATGTGGGCTCTTACGAGTGAGGTTGCAATTTCTTCTGAATTTCAAGGAAACGATAGCCTATATATATTAAGAATATATCTAGCCTATATTCTAAGTTACACCCTCATGTAAATGGGAATCTTCGCATTAATTTTGTTAAACAGCAGTCTGCGACTGGACTGGATGACCCCACGTTCGAGTTGCTGATTGTGCTTCATAATGAAACCGAAAGTACATAACTGGAAAGTCCCTTTTGACCGACCCGCCCCCTCTTGACATGCCATACTGAGTTTGGTAAATGCCGATTTTAGATTAATTATACTATGCTATACTTTATGTGAAACGAGTAGGTGATTACTGTGTAAGGGCTTGATATATCTAAAAATGTTGTACAGTAAATTACTTACTGGCTGAGTCATCTTGGAACTTGAAAGGAATCTGTTGAATAGCGACATCTTGTGGAAAGCTTGATGACCTACATGATGATAATCAATCTCATTATCACCACTCCATTATTGATACATTATTGACATGATCATCTGTTGCATATTCGCCCTTTACATATATAAACTCATCATAAAAAATAAAATAAAAATTATATTTTGGGTTTTTGGCCAGATAACTCAAATGAAGGTAATGAGTAACTAGTATGCCTTAGCCTGAAATATACACCCCACCTCCCCACTCCAAAAACTTGAAACTGCACAAAACTTTGTGGTACCACCTACTGTGAGGCTGTTTCTTGGTACAATTGATGAGTCCTGTGGTTAAGGATGAAAGTAGAACCCCCTAGTTTCCTGTTCCTGGATCCATCCTTTCATTTGAGACAGATACAGTGCTGCAGCTATATCTGTCTATTTTAAGACCCACCACATTCCTGGAGGTTATTATCTATTTTTTGAGATTTTGAAAGAGTTTTATTTGTAATTTCCAGTAGATAAGATTATGTTATTAAGATTATTAAGTTTAAAAAGTGAAATGTGAGGGCCCTACTCTTGGACCTGTATTCATAATGTGTCTCAGAGAAGGAGTGCTGATTTATGATCAATTTAGCCTTTTTGAACATAATGAATATGATTGCCTGAACAGGTGCGACCTTGATCGGCACTCCTATTCTGAGATGCTTTATGAATACAGGGCCTGGTTAATTTGACAGATTACATACATCTTGAGGCATTATAATCAGTAGAAAAACAGACTGCAGACTCACACAAAGTTCACACACAAATACACACACACACATACACACACACACACACACACACACACACACACACACACACACACACACACACACACACACACACACACACACACATCCCGTTCCTATTCTTTTCCACACAGTGGCAGGAAGTTGTCCACATATCCGCAGTGCTTCTGAAAAATAATTAGAGAGAGGGAGGTGGGTGGTAGCAGCACTGGAGGTTGGGGTGTACCACTTTAGACATAAACTGTTCACACGGTCCCATTGTGAACGCGGTCAGGAGCGCTGTGAGACAGCAAGTTCTCCAGAAGAGACCCAGAGAGATACCCCACAACACTGTGAAAGTGCCGGAGTACAGACCTGCCGGACCTGCCATAGCCGGACCAAGGCATTGGACCTAGTAACCGCGCTGGTACAGCTGTGAGGATACTGAGAGAGAGAGTAGTCTACTGCCCTGTCTCCATCCTCCTGTCTGGGACCTGCCTGGCCCAATGATGCTGGTGCTGTGGACGGCTGTTCTGTTGGGTTTGAGCAGGTGGTGTCGAGGTGAGTCCCTCTTCCAGCTATTATCTTGTTGATATGATGTTAGATACCTGTGAGAGTGAGGTGGAGTCTCTACTAGGTAATCGAATACAGAGAGGAAGTCCTACATGGTTCGTCCAGCAACAAATCAGACTTAGTTTTACATTGATGTTCTCACTTCTATGTTGTATCGATTTCTGAGGATATATCATTAGGAGAAAATACTGTGACGTACTTGACATATATTGCTCTCACATCCTTTCGTCATCACTTTATAAGATGCTGCTTGAATGTGTCCCTGATTTAAAGATATGACTAACCAAAAAGTACTTTGCTTGCATAGCAGTCAAAGATTGTACAGCATTTCCTTGAATGGTCACTGCTATACAGTCCACCATGTCTAATCCCAATTCTCCTGTGCTGTGATTGAATTGTCCCTCACACACCTGCCAAGCCTCTCCATTGTCCCACTCCATTACATTCCTCATCGCCAGGGTGACGACCTCCGACCTTCGTCCAGTCCCAGCCCACTCCATTTCCTGTTGCTATTCGCCTCTCTTGGAAACTTCCTGTTTGTGTCAGGCCTCCTATTTCCCGTTTCATGCTTCATGCCAAGGACACACCTTTCATAGCCTGCCTGGCCTGCACGGTACCAAGCATTGTTAACAATGAATGCTTGGTGGTGATAGATACACATAGGCCTACACAATACACAGCTTGAAAATGTAGGTCAAAGCACAGGTTCTTGTGTGATACAGTAATACAGTATTGTAATTAATGGATGCTTTTATCCAAAGTGATTCAGTTTAAGTTAGTGTATTAGTGTCAAGCTGGAATCTAACCTTTGTGTGTGTGTGTCTGTGTGTGTGTGTGATTCCTCCCCAATCAGCAGCAGCATCTCCCGGTGGTGACCCCTGGGCCCTATGTCCGTCCAGACAGTGTAAGGCCAAGTTTGGAGATGGGTCATGTGATAAGGAGTGCACCGAGCCCGAGTGTCTGAGAGACGGGTTCGACTGTCTGAGGGACAAAGGACACTGCATGTAAGACACTGTAGCAGCAGGGAGATCTGGGCTACATTTCATTCCAGGAAGATGTTCCATCCCCTCTTCCCTTTGTTCACTCTCCTTCATGGATCTGACAGGACTGGATATGTGAAAGCAATATGGTGACTAACTCTTACCCAGTAGTCTCATATTCATGGTGAGGGGAGTGAATAAGGGCAGAGGGGAGAGAACATCTTCCTGGAATGAAACACACCCTGCTCTTTACTCTTTATCACTCTCCCTTTCCTTTTTTTCAACTGGGGTTCACGCTTTCTCTGCATCCCTCCAACTATCCCCCCCTCTCAGTTCAGGCCACATCCACTACTGCCGAGACCACTATGCCAACTCTTACTGTGACCAGGGCTGCGAAAGCGCAGCCTGTGGCTGGGACGGGAGTGACTGTCACAGGCACCACAACCCTCTGTGGGCTAAGGGCACCCTGCTCCTGCACACCCGCGTCCCCCTCCAACACGGCACATTCTCCAACAGTTCCCTTCTCTGGGCCCTCAGCACCCTCCTTCAGACGCCTCTCAAATTGCGCGGCACAGCGCCCCTTGACCCCAGCAAGGACCTCTTCACATTTAATCCCCAGCAGCTCGAAAATCTGCTGGCTCAAGCTTCCTCGGATGACTCAAATGGGTAACTATAAAGAGATTACGATTTTGCTTACCCTAATTTTTTACCTTAACCTAGTCTCTTTGGTTAACATCTCATCAATCTCCCTATCTCTCTCAAACAGCTCTCTCCTATTCCTGCAAGTGGATAACAGGCCGTGCTCCCGTCTGCCCTCTACCTGTTTCCCGTACGCCATCGAAGCAGCTAACTTCCTACGGGCTGCTACATCATCGACTCGTGCGTCATTCCCCTCTCACCCAGAATTAAAGGCCCTTATTAGTGTAAGAGGGGTCGGGGAGGAAATAGGAGGGAGAGAGGAGGACCCAGTTGAGGAAAAAGAGGAAACTAATGGTATGTATCCTATTACATAGTGTTTGTGTGTGTGTGTGTGTGTGTGTAAAACTGTGTGTGTAAAACTGTGTGTGTGTGTGTGTGTTTGTGTGTGTGTGTGTGTGTGTAAGACTGTGTGTGTGTGTGTGTAAATGTGAGTACCACCTAATATCTCTGCCCCCCTTCTCCGCACAGGAGCAACACCTCCATGGCTATGGGCTGTGATCGGCATGGCAACGGGCCTGGTACTGGCTTTGGTCTTGATGGTTGTCTTGGTGATCAGAAGGGTGAGACGACGACGAGCGGAGAGTGCTGGAGGAGGAGGAGGAGGAGGAGAGAGGGTTAGGCACAGATCCACTGTCACTGAGAATGACAGCGGAGACCATGTGGCCAAGGCATGGGCACAGCACACACCCCACCGAGAGCAGAGGGGCAGGACAGGGAGAGAGAAAGACAGGAACGGGATAAAGAAGAAGAAAGCAAAGGAGGCTGAGAAGAAAAGACGCAGAGAGCCACTGGGGGAGGATGCCATTCGACTGCGGTGAGTGAAGATTAATGATTATGGGAGAAGTTAGAGGATGTTCAGTCTAGCAAATCAACAGTGCTGTGATCAGATAACAGTATGCTTCATTGTAATGGGTTGTATGGCTTTCAGCTGTTTCCATTAGGGTCATTTTACAATGTCTGTAAGGTCAAACTGTTGTGTTGGACTATCTCTATTTTACACAATATTAGTGATACTGTAGTCATATCCCATGTACAAAGTACTGCTATTCACAGCATAACGTATGATTTCAGGCCCCTGAAAAAGGACCTGGATATTGGAAGTGACACTGACTTTACCCAGAGTTCAATGGAGGACATCAACAGGTCCATCTGTGACCACCGAACTCAAGAGCAGAAGCACTACCGCAGCCCTCCGAGCCACCCACAAACACCCATACAACGTAAGATCACCTCCTGATAATGGTTAACATTCTGTATTAATAGGCTTGTAAAATTATTAATTATTCCCTTACATTAACAGGTTTGGAGAGCCTTTAACTGGTCACAATTTACGGTTTGCACAAGCATGTAACTAAATTGACTTTCAGCTCCACTTTTAGCTCCCCCAAGAGGATGGGAGAGAAATGCTGTCCCGTCTCCACATCACAGAACACCCAATCAAGTGAGTGTCATAAATATTCACATAAATATCAATATGTTTATTTAAATTGTAGATTTAGCTGGTTATTATTTACAGTATTCTATTTTGACCAAACCAAACATTATTTTGACAGTCTGCTTCGGTTCAGTGGTGTGGTCCAGATGGGTCAGTGGTCCTGATTCGTGCGGTCCGGAGTGGGCTTGACCGTGTGGTCCTGGAGCTGCTACGAGCTGGGGTGCCGGTCAACAACACAGACCACACTGGTATTAATTTCCCAATGATATTATTAACCAAAATGTAGGCTAGACGATAAAATAAACCAAGTAAACTCAACTTCCCTGTAGAGTGTCATGGGAGGATTATTGTGCAAATGTATTTTAAAAATCAATATTGCATGGAACAAATGCCCATAAATGTTATGTAGCGTCCATAGGTGTAATAACGAGCTTATAAACACACTGCCTCACATACATATTACTATATTGTATTACTTTGAGGGGTTGAGTAACCAGTGTAACTGACCCCATCTCTCTCTGGTCCTCCCCATGTCACGTCCCTTTTTGTGTCCCTTCTCTTCTCTTCTGTTCTGGTAAAACCTCCATGGCTTCCCACTCTTCCCTTCCATTCCTCTCTACAGCACCCCTTCTGCCCCCCTCTCAAACCGATACAGAAGTTAATGTGCCCTAGTGCCCAGGCAGTGTGGATGTACCATATTAACCTCCCTTGCTCTTCTCTCTCTCTCTTTCTCTTCCTCTATCTCTCTCTCACACTATCTCTCTCTCTCCCTCTCGGGCTGATTCACTGGTCCCTCACCATCATTTGCATTCCCATTTCCTCTCTTTCAAAATCACCCTCTTCCTCGTCTTTCACCCTTTGGGCTTGACTCTGTTGTGTAATGTTTGTTCACTGGCTGACTTACTCCCTCTCTTTCTGTACTGAACTCCCACCTTCCTTCACTCACCTTCCTCCACTTGAAATGCACTCTCTCTCTCAGGGAGATCAGCCCTCCACTGGGCATGCTCAGTTAACCACCTCTCCTTGACAAGAACCCTCACTCGCTACGGTGCTGCAGTGGACCTACAGGACAACAAGGTACCAAGGCCAGCAGAAGCCTCTGCTTTTATGATTCTTCACATGCTAGTATGAAGATTTAGGAAGATTAACTTCGAAGGAACTATATATTCTCCCATATTATTGCTTCGACACTCCCATTCTCTGATATATACCACTCCCATTATCTGATAGGGTGAGACTGCTCTGTTCCTCTCCGCCCTCCATGGTTGCTACGACACCGCCCGGTTCCTGCTCCTGAACGGGGCCAATCAGAATCTGTCTGATCGCAGAGGACGCCGGGCACTGGATGTTGCCCGAGAGGGAATGCATCATCAAGTCCTGGAGCTCCTATTGGCTCACAGGGTTCAGAGAGGGCCTATTCCTATGGAGCAAGCCAATGATATGCTGTGGGATGAGCGTGCCTTGCTCTATAGCCAGTGGATGAATTCCCCTGGGCTCCCTGGTAGAAGTGCCTCCTTCTCTGGTGTCATAGGGCATCGGGATATGTCCTCGCCTCCACCAAGGTAAGGTCTTGTGGCATTTGGCACATCTACTCACAATAACATTTAGCAATTTACCAATCTTGATGATAAGGCAAATTCATCACTGCCTACGCTTATGATCTCCCTCTTCTTTTGACAGTGATTGGTCAATGGGCAGAGTGCAGTGCCCTTCCCCTCAGAACTGGCGGCCACAGCTCAATCAATCAGTGACCGCATTGGTCACCCCAAGAATCATGGGGCGTCCCCCACGGCCAATCAGCACTCTGCAGGAAGTTACCTCAGAGGACGAAGATCGTGAAAGGCCCCAGGAAGTCCCGAGAGCAGCGACACCGCACTTCCTGTTACCCCAGCCTGCTCCTCGACAGCGGTCCTTCTCCTGTACCCAGAATGCACTGCAGCGTCGCTCCAGTTCACACCAGCCCGAACCGACTTATGTTGCCTTATCAGAGAAAATAGCCAATGAGCCCATAGAAAGAGTGATCGTGGTCCCTCCTACAGATGCTCCCACCAAATCAGATCGTAGATCAATAGTCGATAGTAGCGATAACCCCAGCAGGGCGGCAACAGAGATTGAGGCAGCAAGCTCTAAAAATACAGACCAGAAAGCCCGAAGTGAGAAGCTAAATAACCACATGCCTGACTCTAACCAAACAGCTTTGTAAGGGACAGGGCCGGGCTGTGAGATATCATGCTGAAATGACCCCAAATACCATCATGTCAATCATGTACTGTTTACATTTTCTGTAACAGGCCCCTTGCCCATAAATAACAGTAGATTGACAGACGGGATATAAACTCAATCAATAAATGAGTAACTTAATTGACTCTAAATATCTAAATCAATAAACTATGGAATGATTCATGTGCAATTTTTTCTTCTTCTGCCGTATTAGGAGATGACCTGTCTCTTATGCTGATATCAACCAATCAAGACAGACCAACTGACTGAATACAGAGTCTTTATTGTAAAAGAGGTAGAGAATAAAGGTGTTTTTCACTCACTGTACAGAATGACAGCACAGTTGATATATTCATTCAAACCGTTAATATAACCAGCACACACACTTCATTCATGATATAGACAAACACACACACACACACAAGCCCAGTAGAAAAGAGAAAACAAACACAAAATCTTTGGATTTTCTCTATTGCCCCCACATCCTCTAAATGCAACTATATCTGAGCTTTAAACAAAAATCGTAATATAGTTGTAATAACATCATTAATAATATAGCCTAATAAAACAATGGTAATGCAATTTCCCAAGCCTACCTGCCCACATACCACAGTAACATATAAAGTAGTGGAAAACGAAACCCATGATCCCAACTAAACATCACACACACACATTCAACTCATACAAACATAATGAACAGTATCATTGGACAGTAAGAAACAGAAAAGACATACAAAAACTGCAGCCAAGTAAGAGTGATATCATTCTTTCAGTCTTTTTCCGTTGTCAATCTTTCCATCTATGTCATCGACGTAAAGGGGGCGTGACCATCAGTCAGAATCCCCAGAGTGGTCGTTTCCCGGGGAAGTGGCAGAGGGGGGCGTGTTTTGTCCTTGCCAGTTCCCATTGGTCTGCCAAAGAGAAAAAGAGGGGGCGAAAAAGACGTGGTGACTTGTAGTGGCATTAACCTACATTAATCCCTCTCCACTCCAATACAACTCTTCCCCAAGGTTGTTGTTGTGAATGAGAATGTGCTCTCAATTAGCTACGAGCTAAAATAAAGATGATATGTAACATGAAGTGAATGACAGAGTTCCATACTTGCGCTCCCATGTAGACAGGCTGTTCTCCATTCATTGGCGGAACTCCCAGGAAAAGGTCTGGTCCAGTGAGAGAGAAGCCCCCCGATCCTGTGGAGGAACAAAAGGGGAGACATCTTTAATAGGGGCTATTAGGCCTACAACATCACCCTGGTCCCAGATCTGTTTGTGCTGTAAAGCCGACTTCTACTGTCTGGGCAAGGAGTTGGCAAGACAGCACAAAAGGCCCGATTCCCACTTAGGAAATTACACCTTTCTTACGCACGCCTTTCCTACGCACTTCTCAGTAGCTGGTATTCAGACTTACCTTATTCAGTCGCGTAACGGGCTTTGCAGACGTGGTTCTGATTAAATGTAATTCAACCTCTGAAAACCCTCCCAACTGCTGGCCAACAGATTTTCTCGTGGAGTTTTCATTCAATAGGGTTTTCAGCACATTTATCTTAAGCCATCCCTTTAAATATGGTGTACCTTTTAGTTAGAATTTTGTTGACAGACTCAATAAAATATATCGAGAGAACGGGTATTGAATATTAGGGATCAATTAAATAAATATATGAATATTCGTCTCCGTTTTAGCACCAATTAGTAGATTTAAAAATACTCTGATCTTGTAGATTATTTAGGGTTAGGAAAGTATTTATGAATATTTTTTTTTTTTAAGGTTTGGAGAGCCTTTACGCACAAAAGAAAGAAAACGGTGGTTTGATTCATTCTGAAAATTGGCACATTCAGTTCTTTAACCCATGGTAATGTTGGAAGATTAGTGTACATGTAATTATAATAGGGAGAATAGTGTAAAATAGTAGGCTATACCCTCGTCTATTGCCTGCCCTAACCATGGAACTGTGTGATGACACAGCCAAGTATTGCGCCATGCGTTGGGTTCAAACTGTTACCGCTTGGTCTGCGCTCCGCTCCATAACGATTGAATTAGCATACATGAAGTCATAGTAATTTTTCCTCAATAAAGTAATCACCAAAGTCAGTGCTAGTAGCGCGAGTGTTAGTCCAAAGAAGGCAAGGCTGTTAGTGTTGGGGGGGGGGATGCTGTAGGATTAATCAAGGTACTCTTTGTAGAGGTAGGTTGGGTGGGGTGATGCACAGGACAGAGAAGAGCTTTGAATGGGATGAGTGTGAGCTGACCAGAGGTGGCAGAGCAGGTTGAAGGTAGGGTTTGAGCATAGTCTGAAGTAGAGGGGCAGTTCCCCTTGCTGCTCCATAACACAAAAACACTAACAAACCATCCATTTCTATTACCAATTGAACCTTAAACTCAAAACCGTGTGTATCACTAGGCCTGGTTTCCTTTCCTCAGCTCTTACCTGTTGAGTTGGGTGTGTGTGGAGAGTCCTCGTTCTGTGTCGCCACGATGGCTGTCTTCATGGCATAGATGTTGGCCTCCTCTTGGAACTTCCCAATGTTCTTCTTGTAGCGGATTCTCTTATTGCCAAACCAGTTGCACACCTGTTCAGGTAAAGAGCCAGTAAGAGGTTGGTCAATGGGTGAACTGTATATGGACATATCAATTGATGAGCTAATAGTAAGGACAGAAAGAGAGAGACATACATTATATGAAGAAAGGTTACCTGAGAGACAGTGATGCTACACTGTTTGGCTAGTTCTTCTTTGGCCTCTTCACTGGGGTAGGGGTTGGAGAGATGGGAGTAGAAATACTCGTTCAGGACTTCCGTCGCCTGCTTGCTGAAGTTACGTCTCTTACGCCTGACAACACAAAGGTGAGTGTGTTGAGAGTGGGCATACAACCCAGGCAGAAGTGTACATTTCACAACTACAGTAACAACTGATATTGACACACAACAGTCATTCACAACCTGCACCATAATAACATGATTATGTACTGTACATATGAGTGGTATGACCATGAACCACTGTTCATTTATGGAATGTTTTATTTTTCATAAAAATGCTACCTGTATATGAATTGTCATTCACTGTCATGGCAAGTTTTGACAGGTGTTGTGTCACCCCAATAACAGTGTTATACACTGACCTGGCGTCGAGGAAGCGGGACCTCAGGATCATGACGGCCTCGCAGGTGCTCTGCTTGAGTTGTGTCTGGATGGAGCTGAACTTGCGATGGATGATGGCCACCATGCGCTCGATCTCCCGCGGTGACACGGGTCGAGTACGCGACTGCTCCCTCAGCAGGTTCATCACGTGGGTAGTGAACTCACTACAGGCCTACAGGAGACACGGAGAGAGAGGGGGGATTGGAGACACATATGGATGGAAGTCAATAGCGGGCCGATACTGTTGACGTCTGTCATTTATGTTCACCTTCAACTCTCTCACCTAAATTATAACATCACCTCATTTTGGTTTACTTCGCTACAGGGTGTCATTTTCAGTATGTGCAAAGTGTCAAGTCCCTCCACTTCAAATCAAGTACAGCGACTGACCCCGGCACACATGTATGCCAGAGTCGATATGAGTTCGAATCGAACCACTGCTCTTTGACTCACCCTCCCTCCATCTTCCCCGTCTTTCCAACACTTTACTATCTTTTCAATAAAGCAAAAAACAATACAAAAGGAGTGGGACTGCCCTACTGCTTTAAGAAAAAATAAACTAGAAAAGTACCTGGTCATATTTCTCCATCTCAGTGTGATAGATGTTGCGAATCTGGCTCAACTTGCTTTTGTAGTCTGAGTGCTCCAGTGAGCTGTCTGGCGACATCCCTCCGGAGCTGGTGGCTGCAGACACCGCCGCTGCCGCCCCGCCACCTTTCTCCGGCCCAGCCACACCCTCCGCCAGCAGCATGTTGTCCAATCGCACCAGCTGTGGGTCCTGTGATTCTTCCTCCTGAGCATTTCGCATTGATAGGCCTGCAACAAGAGATGTCTGTCAATCTGATTCATGGTAAATTAAGAGTTACAATGTCTCCTATTACACTGAACAAAAATATAAACACAACATGCAACAATTTCAAAGATTTTACTGAGTTACAGTTCATATAAGGAAATCAGTCAATTGAAATTAATTAATTAGGCTCTAATCTATGGATTTCACATGACTGGGAAAACAGATATGCGTCTGTTGGTCACAGATTCCTTAAAAAAAAAAGTAGGGGCTTGGATCAGAAAACCAGTCAGTATCTGGTGTGACCACCATTTGCCTCATGCAGCTCGACACATCTCCTTTGCATAGAGTTGATCAGGCTGTTTATTGTGGCCTCTGGAATGTTTTCCCACTCCTCTTCAATGGCTGTGCGAAGTTGCTGGATATTGGCGGGAACTGGAACACACTGTCGTACACGTCGATCCAGAGCATCCCAAACATGCTCAATGGGTGACATTGTGCAGGCCATGGAAGAACTGGGACATTTTCAGCTTCCAGGAATTGTGTACAGATCCTTGCGACATGGGGCTGTGCATTATCATGCTGAAACATGAGATGATGGCGGCGGATGAATGCCACGACAATGGGCCTCAGGATCTCGTCACGGTCTCTCTGTGCATTCAAATTCCCATCGATAAAATGCAATTGTGTTCATTGTCCGTAGCTTATGCCTGCCCATACCATAACCCCACCGCCACCATAGGGCGCTCTGTTCACAACTTTGACATCAGCAAACCGCTCGCCCACACGACGCCATACACGCTGTCTGCCATCTGCCCGGTACATTTGAAACCGGGATTAATCCGTGAAGAGCACACTTCTCCAGCATGCCAGTGGCCATCGAAGGTGAGCATTTGCCCACTGAAGTCGGTTACGACACCGAACTGCAGTCAGGTCAAGACCCTGGTGAGGACGACGAGCACGCAGATGAGCTTCCCTGAGACAGTTTTGACAGTTTGTGCAGAAATTCTTTGGTTGTGAATTCCCGCAGTTTCATCAGCTGTCCGGGTGGCTGTTCTCAGACGATCCTGCAGGTGAAGAAGCCAGATCTGGAGGTCCTGGGCTGGTATGGTTACACATGGTCTGCTTTTGTGAGCCTGGTTGGACATACTGCCAAATTCTCTAAAACGACGTTGGAGGCAGCTTATGGTAGAGAAATTAACATTAATTTATCTGGCAACAGCTCTGGTGGACATTCCTGCAGTCAGCATGCCATTTGCACGCTCCCTCAAAACTTCAGACATCTGTGGCATTGTGTTGTGTGACATAACTGCACATTTTAGAGTGGCCTTTTATTGTCCTCAGCACAAGGTGCACCTGTGTAATGATCATGCTGTTTAATCAGCTTCTTGATATGCCACACCTGTCAGGTGGATTGATTATCTTGGCAAAGGAGAAATGCTCACTAACAGCTATGTAAACAAATTTGTGCACAACATTTGAGAGAAATGTGCATATGGAACATATCTGGGATATTTTATTTCAGCTCGTGAAACATGGGACCAACACTTTACATGTTGCGTTTATATTTTTATTCAGTGTATATTAAAATATTCTCCCTCTGAGGTAGACTTGGAGAAGCACTATGTGGATGAAACAAATAAAGGAAGGCTCATCTTGCGGCAAAATGAGAAAAGTAATCTAACGTAACTGCGTGGATCATGCACAACTCATTATTATTGTGATGGAGCCAACATCTTCCTCTGTTTTCATCACAGATGGTCAGAAACTTTTAAACGAATTAGCTACACGTTTTAAATCAAACAAAGGGTTTCAATTAGTTAAAATGAACTTACCTGTTTTCTCTTTGATCTCGCATAAGACGCTGAACAAAGCTGGTTTCATTCGATGGCAATTCAATGCGTGTTTTCTGAAGATTGAAAAAAATATGATTGTTATTATTAGCTAGCTATCTAGTTTATCTAGTTAGCTATTTAGCAACGAGCAATTAGCACCAACAAAACGGACAAATATTTGTTTAGTTAGCTAGCTGCCTGCTTTCACACGCTTGATTTCGCTAGCTAACTTTAGCTAGATGACATTCACGACAACAACAAACATCGGCTCTGTTGTTCGTGACATTTGGACGTGGAGTTCACTGCAGCCTGCTATGCTAACGTTAGCCACATAATGCTATAGCTAGCAGCAGCTACAATATGTAGCTAATATGTTAACATCTTATTCGTAGAACAAATGTAACATGAAATGGATAATGTCAAGATTATGGCCACAGTCCGTTTATAATATCTTGCTATTCATATACATGTAAATCTAACCGGCCATCGCGTTAGTAGTAACACATTATTAGCTAGTTAGCAAGCTAACAATAAAGCAATAGAGCATAGCTAGCTAACTAACTAACTGGCAAGTTTTAGCTTAGCATGAATTCACCCTCTTCCGAGTTTGCCACCAAAAAAAATCGTTTGTTATAAATTTCATACCAAAAGGCGTGTAAAAAGGCCAGGGGAAGAAGTAATAACCAGTTAATAAACAACGTATCATGAAACAAAGCCAGTTAGCTCGTTAGCAACGTTGGCTACCTAGCTTGCTAAGTAAAACACTTCAAAGTTATTATTTTTTTGAAAACTTCTGAAAACTTTAGCTAACTCTTGGGCATTGAGCCACTTTGCAGCAAGGTGTAACTAAATCTGAATAAGTTAGTAAAAATTATGACTAACTTTGCTTGCGCTTCGTCCAAACTTTGGTCGGTGATGGTCATGATTTGTTGCAATATGTCACCAATGTCTCTGCGGCTTTCATGTCCATTTTCTGCGCCTTCGTGGCCCGGGTCTCCGTCGGAGCGGTGGTGGGAAGATGGATGAACCGAGTTTAGTGGGTGCATACTGGGGTGAGAGCTCAGGCCAAGGCCCCGGCCGTTAGAGGGCCCGTTGCCAGTGAGAGCCTGCTGCTGCAACATCCTGAGCGGCACACAGCGGCGCCGGCGACTAATCACGGTCACACACCCTTCAAAACTCAAACACTAGAGTCCCCTAGCGATTACCAGAGAAAAAGTATCTAACAAGAATGTTCATAAAATTCGAATTGTACTCCAGACAGAGCACATAGGCTACTGTACTAGGGATATTCATAGCTATGACTTTTAAACTAAGTAAGTCTTCTACACAATCAGGTAGATGGATATAACTATAAGACAACTGTGTGTGTAGGCCTAATACAATGAGCATTTGCATCCATGATGGGCGAGGGATCATCTTCTGATTTCATATCAGCTAATTTAATAATGCATCAACTTCAAAAAAAGGTCACAGGTCTTTACCAATGAAATCATCGAAAAAAATCTTTGTAGACTTCGTAAAAAACAGGTGTAGACTAACAGTGAAATTCTTACTTAAGGGCCAACAATGCAGAGCGAAAAATAATAACACGAGGAATAAATACACCATGAGGTACGATAATTTGGCTATATACACGGGGTACCAGTAAGATGTCGATGTGCAGCACTGGAGGTTGGTGGCACCTTAATTGGGGTGAACGGGCTCGGGGTAATGACTGGAGCGGGATCAGTGGAATGGTATCAAATACATCAAACACATGGTTTCCAGGTATTTGATGCCATTCCATTTGATCCGTTCCGGCCATTATTATGAGCCGTTTTCCCCTCACCAGCCTCCACTGAATTGTCCAGGGGTACTAGGAGGTAATTGAGATAGATTTACATATAGGTAGGGGTAAAGTGACTAGAGAACAGGATAGATAATAAGCAGTAGCAGCTGTGTATGTGATGAGTCAAAAGAGTTTGAGGGTCAGCGTGGCAGATGTGTTGTTGCTTACCCTCACCACCTGGGACAATACTGACAATACATGCACTCCATAATATTAACAGATTTGACAAATGAATTCACAGTGATAAAGTTTCATACATCAATGGGTGATAAACAGCAGAACACGTTTTAGAACTACAGAATAGTTCAGACAAGTCATATATGAACATACACAAATTAACAATTTCCCTCTCTGTTCTCTCACTTCACCAAAAATAATCAACATCTCACATCTGACTATATATCTTTCTCTCTCTCTCTCTCTCTCACTTTGTCTACTTCTCCTTTAGCTGCAAGTCAACAGGAAGTATGCCAAACCACAGCCCCTTTCAGAATAACAGAGTGCCTGTTTCAACATGTTGCTTTCTGACTGTATGCTGTTCTGCTGAAAATGCAACATGAGCAGAGCAAAACTAGTAATTTCCCCTTTCGGATGTTCATCTCAAATGATGAGTTTTGGCTTTGTTAAAAACATGGCTATTTGATAACATCACACCACTTCACTTTTTACAGTAATATTTTATAATGCCATGAGGCAGAGGGATAGGGGCAAATAAATAGGGGTGGGTTGGGGTAAGAGGAACAGGAAGAGACTAGAGGGCTGACAGGCAGGCAGAGAGAGCGCGTCACGGTGATATGTGAAGCATAACTGATAGCAATTAGTTCTCATGAAGAAAACTGCCATGTGAATCAGTGATGCCATACCTAATCAATGTGGACACAAGAAATTGATGTTTATCAGAAACTGAACTCCAGGAAAACACAGGTAAGATAGACTTATTGAGAGAGTGGGTGGATAAGGTAATAATTAGCAGGCGGGCAAGTACAATCCAAGATAGGAATTGAGTGCTTAAAGAAGTGAGCAGGAAACTAGTCCTGGTTTTTCATAAACACCGCCGTTGAGATTATACCATATTATGCTTACAGCTACAGTGGCTGTTCAGTCTGTGTCACACTAGAAGTCTTCTACATGTGTTGTTGTGAGTTAACATTTTGATAAACTCTATGAGATTACCTAATATATTTTCTTAGACCAGTTCCACAATCCTCATAATGTACAATAGAACTTCAGTTGATATATTTGTCTTATCTAATTTTTGTCAGGTTTACACTGAGACAGAGGTAAATGGATATTGTCATGGAATATCCAGAGATCAAAGTTGAAACAGCTGAAGAGGAGCAGTTGGAGGATCTAATTAAGAAGGTGGATGTTGAGAGAGTTGTTGAGGGAGGGACAGAGCCAATAACAGGCCAGAACAACGATGAAGACTCCAGTGTGGAAGAGGATGCCACTGCCAGACATGGACAGATTGGAAAAGCCAACACTGAAAGTGGAGATGGAGACAAAAGAAAAAAGGACAACCAAAGAAATAAAGCAAAAGGAGAGACTGGGACAGAGGACGGGGTTGAGCACATTAAAGGGATGGATACATTAGGAATGGATAGACCGAAAATAGAGGGGATGGCGATGGTGGATATAACAGAACAAGATTTGGAGACGGACAAACCATCACAAGGATTACAAGTTGGCGCAAATAGACATCTTCCCTTTGACCACTTGCCCAAAGATACGCTGAGCCCAGAGCATGCCCAAAAACAGGTTTATAACATTTGCTTTTATGAAAAAATATAGCAATTTGCTTTGTGCCCACAATTTCAATAATTCCGTTAGTGACAGAATACCAGTCTTACCATTTTTGATGTAGCATTAGTTTTTGATGTAGAAGGGTTTTCTTCCATATATAGAAAAACAACAAACAACCTTCATTTTGTGGTTACAGAATTTGTAGGTGTGGAAATGCCAGCGTGTTTGAAATGAGTAGTGATACCACCCATTTTGAAGTTCTTGATAATGCCCACTCTTTCTGCCACCTGTCTTTCCCAGGCTCAACGGTTAACCCCTTATTTCCCAGACGCGCTGTATGACCTGGTCTTTACTCTGCAAGAAGGAAGACGACTCAATGACCAGCGGAGCTCGTTCAGAGGGAGGAGAAGGTGCCATTCTGAACCCAACACCTACATTCCAGCCCACAGAGCCCACAGAGGTGAAAGAACACGGGAAAAAAACTCCCTGTAATGATAACTAACTAAGTGACTGTTGTAAACATACAGTGGGGAGAACAAGTATTTGATACACTGCTGATTTTGCAGGTTTTCCTACTTACAAAGTATGTAGAGGTCTGTAATTTTTATCATAGGTACACTTCAACTGTGAGAGACAGAATCTAAAACAAAAATCCAGAAAATCACATTGTATGATTTTTAAGTAATTAATTTGCATTTTATTGCATGACATAAGTATTTGATACATCAGAAAAGCAGAACTTAATATTTGGTACAGAAACCTTTGTTTGCAATTACAGAGATCATACATTTCCTGTAGGTCTTGACCAGGTTTGCACACACTGCAGCAGGGATTTTGGCACACTCCTCCATACAGACCTTCTCCAGATCCTTCAGGTTTCGGGGCTGTCGCTGGGCAATACGGACTTTCAGCTCCCTCCAAAGATTTTCTATTGGGTTCAGGTCTGGAGACTGGCTAGGCCATTCCAGGACCTTGAGATGCTTCTTGCGGAGCCACTCCTTAGTTGCCCTGGCTGTATGTTTCGGGTCGTTGTCATGCTGGAAGACCCAGCCACGACCCATCTTCAATGCTCTTACTGAGGGAAGGAGGTTGTTGGCCAAGATCTCGCGATACATGGCCCCATCCATCCTCCCCTCAATACGGTGCAGTCGTCCTGTCCCCTTTGCAGAAAAGCATCCCCAAAGAATGATGTTTCCACCTCCATGCTTCACGGTTGGGATGGTGTTCTTGGGGTTGTACTCATCCTTCTTCTTCCTCCAAACACAGTGAGTGGAGTTTAGACCAAAAAGCTATATTTTTGTCTCATCAGACCACATGACCTTCTCCCATTCCTCCTCTGGATCATCCAGATGGTCATTGGCAAACTTCAGACGGGCCTGGACATGCGCTGGCTCGAGCAGGGGGACCTTGCGTGCGCTGTAGGATTTTAATCCATGACGGCGTAGTGTGTTACTAATGGTTTTCTTTGAGACAGTGGTCCCAGCTCTCTTCAGGTCATTGACCAGGTCCTGCCGTGTAGTTCTGGGCTAATCCCTCACCTTCCTCATGATCATTGATGCCCCACGAGGTGAGATCTTGCATGGAGCCCCAGACCAAGGGTGATTGATCGTCATCTTGAACTTCTTCCATTTTCTAATAATTGCGCCAACAGTTGTTGCCTTCTCACCAAGCTGCTTGCCTATTGTCCTGTAGCCCATCCCAGCCTTGTGCAGGTCTACAATTTTATCCCTGATGTCCTTACACAGTTCTCTGGTCTTGGCCATTGTGGAGAGGTTGGAGTCTGTTTGATTGAGTGTGTGGACAGGTGTCTTTTATACAGGTAACGAGTTCAAACAGGTGTAGTTAATACAGGTAATGAGTGGAGAACAGTAGGGCTTCTTAAAGAAAAACGAACAGGTCTGTGAGAGCCGGAATTCTTACTGGTTGGTAGGTGATCAAATACTTATGTCATGCAATAAAATGCAAATTAATTACTTAAAAATCATACAATGTGATTTTCTGGATTTTTTGAAAATTACAGACCTCTACATGCTTTGTAAGTAGGAAAACCTGCAAAATCGGCAGTGTATCAAATACTTGTTCTCCCCACTGTAACAACTGTTGTAATTAGCTTCCCTTGTTTCACCGTAGACACACTGACTCATTTTAAATGGCAGATGGGGAAAAGCTGTAAATAACTGTACGGTACCAATATCCATTGAAGCGCTTCTATCATATAACTGTGGCATGGACACATATTAGAATGTCTTCTGTACATTAGTGACATTTGAAATAATATTGTTTGAATGATTAACTAGGACACTAAATGAACTAGGCCACTAAATGTAGCATGTCTCCACTATCTTTTCTCCCCTTCCATTCCCAACAGTGCATTTCTCCTCAATGACTTCGCTGCAGAAAGATGAGTTCTTTGACTTGGTGGCTACTTCCCAAGGCCGTCGGCTTGATGACCAGCGGGCGGAACTACATGACACCCCACCCCCTAAGTCGAAAGCCAATAAGAAGAGGAGCAGCGTAAAAGATACAAAGCCTAAAAAGTCTGCTCCAATTGTAGTGCAGAATGAGGACTTGTACAATATGATTCTCATCTCGCAAGTAAGTAACTGTAATCACCAAAGCTGCCAGTAGTCAATTTGACCAAAACATTATTTTGTTCTAGTCATAAGCAAAATATCATGAAGGCATCATGTCATATGGTTAACGGAAAATCCGCACTAACACAAAGTTATATTAACAGTATTGCACTTTTCATGTACAGTGCATTCGGAAACTATTCAGACCCCTTGACTTTTTCCATATTTTGTTACGTTACAGCATTATTCTAAAATGGATTAAATAAATACAAATCTCAGCAATCTACACACAATACCCCATAATGACAAAGTGAAAACAGGTTTAAATAAATTTTACCAAATGTATTAAAAATAGAAAACAGAAATACCTTACATAAGTATTCAGACCCTTTGCTATGAGATTTGAAATTGAGCTCAGGTGCATCCTGTTTCCATTGATCATCCTTGAGATGTTTCTACAAATTGATTGGAGTCCACCTGTGGTAAATTCAATTGATTGGACATGATTTGAAAAAGCACACACCTGTCTATATGAGGTCCCACAGTTGACAGTGCATGTCAGAGCAAAAACCAAGCCATGAAGTCGAAGGAATTGTCTGTAGAGCTCCGAGACAGGATTGTGTCGAGGCACAGATCTGGGGAAGGGTACCAAAACATTTCTGCAGCATTGAAGGTCCCCAAGAACGCAGTGGCCTCCATCGTTCTTAAATGGAAGAAGTTTGGAACCACCAAGACTCTTCCTAGAGCTGGCCGCCTGGCCAAACTGAGCAATCAGGGGAAACGGGACATGGTCAGAGAGGTGACCAAGAACCCGATGGTCACTCTGACAGAGCTCCAGAGTTCCTCTGTGGAGATGGGAGATCCTTCCAGAAGGACAACCATCTCTGCAGCACTCCACCAATCAGCCTTTATGGTAGAGTGGCCAGACGGAAGCCAATCCTCAGTAAAAGGCACATGACAGCCCGCTTGGAGTTTGTCAAAAGGCACCTAAAGATTCTCTGGTTTAATGAAACCAAGATTGAACTCTTTGGCCTGAATGCCAAGTGTCACGTCTGGAGGAAACCTGGCACCATCCCTACGGTGAAGCATGCTGGTGGCAGCATCATGCTGTGGGGATGTTTTTCAGCTGCAGGGACTGGGAGACTAGTCAGGATCGAGGGAAAGATGAACGGAGCAAAGTACAGAGAGATCCTTGATGAAAACCTGCTCCAGAGCGCTCAGGACCTCAGACTGGGGTGAAGGTTCACCTTCCAACAGAACAATGACCCTAAGCACACAGCCAAGTCAACGTAGGAGTGGCTTCGGGACAAGTCTCAGAATGTCCTTGAGTGGCCCAGCCAGAGCCCGGACTTGAACGTGATCGAACATCGCTGGAGAGAACTGAAAATAGCTGTGCAGCGACGCTCCCCATCCAACCTGACAGAGCTTGAGAGGATCTGCAAAGAAGAATTGGAGAAACTCCCCAAATACAGGTGTGCCAAGCTTGTAGTGTCATACCCAAGAAGACTCGAGGCTGTAATTGCTGTCAAAGGTGCTTTAACAAAGTACCGAGTAAAGAGTCTGAATACTTATGTAAATTAATTTTTCAGTTTTTTATTTTTAATAAATGTGCTAACATTTCTACAAACCAGTTTGTGCTTTGTCATTATGGGGTATTGATGACAATGTTTGAATAAGGCTGTAACTTAACAAAATGTGGAAAAAGTCAAGGGGTCTGAATACTTTCCGAATGCGCTGTAGCTTAATTTTGGCCAGCTAATAGCCTAACCACCGATCAAGCAATATTATAGACTAAACATTCAAATGCTGTTGCTGCAGGATTATTTTACTGCGACAATACTGGTCAAATGAATATCCTACACCTGTATGTCGTGCTGTAACATGGGTATTGGGTATTATGTTGTATGGTGTAACAACATATCATGTCATATGGTGTATTAGCATCATGTCATGTGGTGTTACGTAGGTGTAATGTCCCGTCTCCATACCTCAGGTCCAGTGTAAAATAGGCATCATGTCATGTGGTGTTTCTGTCTGTCTCTGTTCCTCAGGCCCAGGGTAGGCTGGAGGAGCAGCGCAGTGCGGCCCCGGGCCCCATGGATGATGAAGACTTCTTTTCCTTACTGCTGAGTGTCCAGGGAGGACGCATGGAGGACCAGAGGACTGAGCTGCCTGGGATTCTGGGAACCTGAGAGATGCACATGCTGGAGAGATGACTCGGACCATGTGGTGTAGCCCTATAGTGCCATGGCTTTTGCTTCTTATTCACCTTGCCAGACCAGGCATGACCATTTTGTTCTGTTATGGTCTGAGTTGACAGTACCATCTGTATCGATGACTGCATCAGTAATTTAATTTAAAAAATGGTATGTGAATAATAGAGGCGTCAATTCAGCTGCATAATGCTATATAGACTAATTACAATGTTTGTTGTACGATATTAAGCTTACAGAGTGGGTAGATTTGTATGTTGACTGCACAATAATTTGGATGATATTCAAAATGCCCCTAAGCTTTGGGGTGCTTTAAATGTATTTATTGTGATGAGGAAATGAGTTTTGCTCAGCACAGCAGTGAATGAATATGAATGAGAGTGTTTGATTGTGTTTCCATCTTGTATTTGAATAAAGCTCCTCACGAGAATAAACTAAGCGTTAAATGTTTGACCTGCACCAAGAGTGTTTCTAGTTGTTCTCTGAGAACGCTTACGATAAAGCCCCACAGCCTCTGTCTAGAGACCCCACAGAGCTATTGAGGGCTCCAGTCCACTCCAACTGAGACGGCAACTTTCGGAGGAAGTCTTGAACTGTCTAGGCGGTGTCGTATCGCGTCGATGCTGGTAATTATTGCTGTCAAACAAAGGAGTCCGCTCATACTGAACCTTGATCATAAGTTTTATTAATATCACAAGATTTCAGCATAAGTTTACAGACCCTGCCGGGCTGGAGAACAGTGTCCAAAGATAATCTGTCTGTTCTAACCCCCTCTGCCTCCAGCCTATACTTATAAAGAATGCAAAAATATGGGTTGCTCCCTCTGCTGTCCAATCACCTGTCTCCCCTGGGGCGTCACCCTACAAATGGCTACTTTTGAACTAAAATAAACATCCCTTCAGTTCCACTTAAAAACCATTAACAAAGACATAATCCTAATACACTACAGCGGTGAAGGCAGGGACGGCTTG
Source organism: Coregonus lavaretus (assembly GCF_964263955.1). Lineage (NCBI taxonomy): Eukaryota > Metazoa > Chordata > Actinopteri > Salmoniformes > Salmonidae > Coregonus > Coregonus lavaretus. Next base: position 23,624,654 of record NC_140000.1, on the reverse strand, counting down.
TTCAATAGGGCGATATGGGCGACGCACTGCCAAACGGGAAAAGGAAGGGATTTTTTTTCTAATCAATTATAAAAAATAAAAAATAAAAAAAATATATATTTTTTTAATAAATTTATAAAAAATTATATCACGGCAACAGCAGTTATCAGTGTTCACGTCTGATCTGCCAGCCACTAAATGTCAAATCAGGCTAAAGTCGTGCTTCAAATGGCCCCGCCCGTTTTTTGGGCGATTTCAGTCAGGTTGAAAATCGCCCAGAAGTCTCTCATAGCCTGTCATGTAAAATCTATTTTTTTCACATTTCAAAGCTTTCAATACATTCTCTATGGGTGTCTGTGTGCATGCACTTACGCGCTTTCGTCATACGTGACGTAACGTTGAACGTAACTAAGACAATGGCGGCTATCAGCGTCTATGTTGCGACCTGCAGTGTGGCGTTATTTTATGTTTTTAATTTGTAGACTTAGTTTACAAACATTCTGCAAACATTCTGCTTTGGACTGATCTTCGGTTTTGGACTGATCTTGTTGATCGTGTACATACCCGCTACGAACGGACTAAATAATGAAAACGCTGCTGGCAGAGAGGTGGAGCCGGCCACCTTCACCCTGGTCAGAGCGGACCGCGATCCTGGTAAGAGAGCGACTCTGTACCCCGACATTGAACTGCTTTCTGTGTCATTGAACCTTACTATTGTTGATAAAACAAGTTTACTGGAGAACGGAGAAAAAGTAGAGACTTTTGGACAAGGTGGATAATTGTATAATATAAGGCAGTTTATTCAGAGGTAAAGATATCTGCAATCGCGTTCACGGACCCGTTCGTCAAACTCTTAGGGAGCTATAAATCAAGCCCCATTACTTACCATATCAGATAAGAGAAATTGCTGCAGCTACATATATTTTACATCCTGGCCCTACATAGTTCACTATTTGCATCACTTACCAAAATATTACATGTGGTCATATATGCTTGGAAAGTGGAGATGCCATAGAACGTCAAAAAAGTAAACATTGCTGGAGACACATTGCGTTTGCTAGCGAAGAGATTTGTTGTGGCAAATGAACTTGGGCTGGGAATTGCCAGGAACCTCACGATAAGATATATGCATCAGCATTGCGAGTCTCATGATTCTATACGTATTGCGATTCGATACTGTGATTTTATTGCGCACCATATGTCTGTTGCAGAGGGATCAGAAAGCCATGAGAACGAGTTTTGATCAGTCATGGAAATAAAAGTGCTGAAAACAAATTGGCTCCCAATGTGAAAAGATTGAGAACAAGCTATGAAGGAACAATAATGGTGTTTTGGTGCAGGTACAGCCAACTAGCGCTAAAATATTGCGATATTGTCAATACAGTATATCGTAAAGTATCACTATGTAACTCGATTTCTTTCACCCCAATCCCTCAAATTAACGGTAAATAACTGAATTGTTTGCCCCACATTTAGCTAAGATGATTAGCTAGCCAGCTAAAATGTTTTATTTAGTTAGCAGTCGCATCTACAATAGTTTACTGTCAATAACATGTCTCCAAAAATGACGTGGTGTCTCCAATTGTGTTGACATTTTACAATTGCAATGCGCATCCATGAGTATCCACTTTCTGTAGCTCAGCTGGTAGAGCATGGTGCTTGTAACGCCAAGGTAGTGGGTTCGATCCCCGGGACCACCCATACACAAAAATGTATGCACGCATGACTGTAAGTCGCTTTGGATAAAAGCGTCTGCTAAATGGCATATTATTATTATTATTATTATTATTATCTGAAGAGAGCCCCGAAACATTGTGTGCAGACATTTTATGCAATAAATGAAGTAGGTTCAATCTAGTAGTTCTGATCTTCTGATTGGTCCTGATGAGTTGGGCGAGGTCCCCTCCAGGCTACTGTCACTGTTGCATTGGCTCTGAGTCGGGTTCTCTGTCTTCAAATGTTCAGCCTAAGAGAGGGGATTTTTGTGTGTGTGTGTGTGTGTGTGTGTTTAACAGTGATGATGTGTGTGTGTGTGTGTGTTTAACAGTGATGATGTGTGTGTGTGTGTGTGTTTGTGTGTGTGTGTGTCCTCAGAGCAAGAACTCGTGAGTTGGAAGAACTGAGAGGCCTATGGCGTGGGTGTTGTCCTTGGCCACCTGCTGACAAGGCTGACAAGATAGGACCCTTTTGTCCATTGTTATTGGATAGGAACATAACTTATAACCAGCTCCTGACCTAAATAGATCTTAGCACAACATTTTACTCAACATATCATATTCCATATTCACTATAACAAATATATTTACTACGACATTAGCAAGAACCGCCACATCCTCAGCCGGCTAATCCAGTGTGTGAAGTTTTGCGGAGTGTTTGAGTTAGCTTTGCGAGGCAAAGATGAAACTGAGGGCTCCACCAACCCTGGTAAGCCAACACTTTTGAGATCAGTCAATAAATGCTTCTGGTATTGACTTATATGCTGCCCCTGTCTTCATGTTGTTGCTGGACATATCTTTTTTTAAATGTGTGTAGGTCACCTAAATCATCAGAAAAATTGCCCCTCCTGAGAATTTTTTCAGGAGCCGCCACTGGGTGAAGGTGGTAAGTGATGAGGAAGAATACTTGTTATTGCGGTTCCTCAAAGTGTGAAAAGTTATATCATATGACTGTAAGTCGCTTTGGATAAAAGCGTCTGCTAAATGGCATATTATTATTATTATTACAACTGGCTGCTTGAAGATAAAATGCTAAGTATGCTCTGTGCAACACAAGGAACTTGAAGTGGGGTACTTTCTTTAACTTTCTTTAGCCTTCTAGACTTTATTTTCCATTTGTTAACATGGAAGTCACAAAGACAGAGAAACTTTTTTGGTGAGATATCAAAAGGAGGAACTAAAAGACATGAAAAGATAAAGACATAAAATAGATGCAATTGTGAAAGAAAGGCACGAGACAGGCATTGAGAAAGATGTCAACAAACCAACCAAAAGTGTAAGCTATACACTGACCTACAGCTTGTCATCAAAGCAATCTTTGGGGGGTTGGGTGTGTAATAGATCATACAGTAGTCTGGTAGCATTTCCTGGAATCCAATGAAAGAGAGAGTGACATAATTATGTAAAGAAGGTCTAATTTCTTTATAATGTGTGCATAATGGTGCTTTCTTCAGAATGTTGAGGTTCTCAATCACAGGCAATTATTCATTTGTCAAAAGAAAGATATCTGCCTTTACATTACAGTGTTGCAATGCACTAGTGCTGTTTACAGAAGTCAACTTTTCAGAGACAAGTAGGCTGTTAGGCTAGCCTATATGTGCTGAGGATACATTTTCCACAGTACAGTGGAAATGTATCAACTCCATCCCTAAACTGTCAACCATTGTTGACAACAGCAATGAAAACACACTTGACCATTAAATATGTATCCAATCAATATGTATGATACGTTTGTGGCTTGTTTTATGGTCATATATGCTCTAATTCCATTTAAATTAATAGATTTTCCCCATGTGTAGAAGGCAGAAGGGTACCTCTGGTCAAGGGCGTTAGTGCGAGTTCCTCCACTACGCGTTGAAGGCGCACTAACGCCCTGGACCAGAGCTAGCAGAAGGGTAGCTAATGCAAGCTATTGTCATGAACTCGTGACCAAAAGCCCGCCCCGGAACGTCATAGTTCAAAACTAGGATGCATCTCGACTTTAGAAATGGAATAGTTCGACACTATCAAAGATCACGCGGATACGGAGAAGCTGTAGAATCACCGTACTTATCAAGTTCTTATCTACTCAAAGGTAGGCTAAGTGTTGCTCTAGAAATCAATCAACCTTACAGTGGGGCACATTGTGCAAAGGCTATAGCAGGGGTATTCAACTCTTTCTTACTCTACGAGGTCCGGAGCCTGCTGGTTTTCTGTTCTACCTGATCATTATTTGCGCACACCTTGTGTCACAGGTCTGAATCAGTCCCTCCTGATTAGAGGGGAACCAAAAAAACGCAGTGGAAATAGCTTCGTCCAGAGTTGAGTTTGAGGGGGCTGTAGGTTTCGTTTGCATGGGTTATTCTAATTGATTCTTACGCAGATGATCAATCAATTAGATATCAAATCAATGCAAAATGTGATACTTTTTGTTAGTTTACTTCAGATACGTTGTAACAACATTGTAACAATATTGTAACATAATTGTAAGATCGACTATTGACCACTGTTGCAATTTGTAATGCATCGCAGCGTTCTCTTCTTGTTCTAAAGCCATCCCTTTTCCATTGTAGTCAACAAATGTTGAAGTTTTCATTTTGGCAGTAGTTTTTCACAGTTCCTAAAACTATTTTGACCTCATTGCTTTTCCTTCAGATGTTGTCATTTGTTGTCCTGCTGATCCTGTTTCAACCAGGAGAGGGAGGCACCTCACCTATCTCCTGTTACAATGATCAAGGGGAAGCTGTTGACTGGTGAGAACCGTTTTGGGCAGACTGAAGATTGAACTGATATGACCTCCATCTTCCCTTAGGTCTGTTAGCTACTTACTTAGTCACATACAGTGTGCATAGCAATGTATGCTAAAACAACACACAGTACTGAGAATCAAACCCTCTCTCTCTCTCTCTCTCTCTCTCTCTCTCTCTTTCAGGTTCTATCTCTACAAATTCCCCCATGTTGATCGAGAATCTCCCACCGATGGACAGAGTTATCTACTGATGGACAAAGGGAGCGAGGGATGGACAGATGGAAAAGTGTTGGTGAATGACAGTACTGGAGCCCTGGGGAGGACAGTGGGCCAGCTGTATGAGCAGGGGAAGGTCTGGTTCCTTCTATTATCAATAGCAGACCACAGTTGAATGAACTGTGAAACTGAAAGGGAAAATCCACTGAAACATGAACACGGTTATGCCGAACATTTTTAGAAGCATTAGACCGGAACCTTGACACTGTTTGACGGCTAAGTTTGAACATTAGTCATGAAGATTAGGCTATTTTGTTTTTTATTTTGGTATTTTTTTAATGAGTCGTCTGTTGATACAGTCCTAAAATGTTTTTTCATGATTATGTGGCCGGTTTCTCTTGAAAGTCCAATATCTTGAAAACTTGACCGCTGACATGCAAACCATTTTGGGACTGTTTCAACAGTGGACAAATGAAAATAATTAGCTAAATATAGTTTTTGAGTGGATTTTCCGTTAACGGTTTCATTTGCAGTAACACATAGCAGTATTTACCACTGCTGAGGTTTTGGTTTTGGTAGCTGTTCCCTCAGTGAATTCTTTGTCACAGTGGAATGAGACAGAATTACACAAAAAATCTAAATGTAGAACTATTTTTGTGGGTTTCTTTCACTGTCTAATTTTCACTAAGGTGCAATTGGAGTTTTCTTTTCACCCAGACAGCCGTGATAAATAAATACAGCATATGACATGTTATCAAAGAAGAAACACTATTGACAATATAACCCCTGTTTGTTTCTGAGTTAAGAGTGTGCAATATGCATGAAAATGTGTATTTTCTGATGATGAGTGTGTGTATTGTCCTGTGTTTGTGCAGAATGGTGACATTGCATACATCCTGTACAATGACCAGAGACCACCCGAGGAGGGAGAAAGGGGATTTGGTCTCCTTAGTAGCCGAGGTGGCCACACTAAAGGTCAGGACAATATAAACCTCAGCTGTATACTGTATACAGGCATTACATTATAATGTTAATCTCAGCACCCAGGCCTCTGGCCAGCTACTCCCTTTGTAGCATGTTAATGTTTTCGTCTGTCAAGAGACTATGTACTGTTGTGAAATGATTCAGTTTTCAATGAATTACTGTTATCTCCCTCTCTCCATCTCAGGTGTTGTCTTATTGGACAAGACACAGGGCTATTGGTTGGTCCACAGCACCCCTCATTTCCCCCCTGTAAAGGAAATAGGGCAATATTCCTACCCAGGTAGTGGTGTACAGTATGGACAGAACTTCATCTGTGTGACCTACCCACTGGAACGCTTTCAGACAATTGGTGAGACTGTAATCCTGGAAAAGTCATTTGGAACACTATAGGTTTACCATAGAATTCTGAAAAAGTAGCTTGGATTATCCACCCTGTTATAATGCAAGAAACTGTGAATTGTGTCATGAAGACACAACTGTGTTCTATTTCATGCAACTGTTTCATGCTGAGACAAACTCTCTGTGCGTACAACCCCGAGCCGACAAGGTGAAAAATCTGTCGACATACCCTTGAGCAAGGCACTTAACCCAAATTTTCTCCAAGGGTGCCGTACTACTATTGCTGACCCTACAAACTAAGTGCTATGTCATAGTTATTCTGAACAGTAATAGTTGGTCTCTAATGATAAAGTACTGCTGCCCCTATCACTGAATATCACTGAATGCAATGAACTTAAAAATGACAATGAACTCATTATTATGCTACAGTTAATAAAGCCACATTAATATTGACACAACAATTGTGAACCAAAAATAACATTTGCATAAAAAATTTAGGTCATTAGCATTTTAGCCTATTGTAGTAGCAAGTACCACTACAACTTGGCTAGCAAATGGTGCTGTTACCATAGTGACAGATAGGGTTATCCTCAATGGCACTGTAACCATACTCCTCCCGCTGTGCGATGTTTGCTCTGTAAGTTTCATGTCTCTCGTGGAGTTATACTGAACAAAAATATAAACGCAACATTTCTGGTGAGTATGCAGGCCATGGAAGAACTGGGACATTTTTAGCATCCAGAAATTGTGTACAGATCCTTGTGACATGAGGCCATGCATTATCATGCTGAAACATGAGGTGATGGCGGCGGATGAATGGCATTACAATGGGCCTCAGGATCTCGTCATGGTATCTCTGTGCGTTCAAATTGCCACTGATAAAATGCAATTGTGTTCGTTGTCCGTGGCTTATGCCTGCCCGTACTTTTTGTGAGTATGGAACATTTTTGGGATATATTTTTGTTCAGTTTAAGATGAGTGTCATTCAATTGTGATGGGAGTTCTCAGTGGAGGCCAACTTCCATTGTCCTCAAAGCATTGTCTTGTCTTAAAACATTTTCAATCTCATTTTAGCCACAGTCAGTGGTCTTATATGTACAGGCATTTGTCTGCTACTCTGTTTGAAGAATTTGAAAAGTCGTCATACTGATAAGTCATGTTCTAGATTAAGATAGTACTTGTCTTGGAACTTGGTGCCTATTGAATCGGACAGACAGATTGATCAGTCAATTCATAATTATTTGCTTTACTTTTGACATCATTAATTGATTGATATGTTTGAAGTGTTCAATTGACATGTATTATGTTTTACATTGCAGGAGAGCAGTTGCAGATCAACCAGCCCAATGTGTATGACTGTGGTGTCCCTGCTTCCTTGGCCTCTCTGGTGCCCGCGCTGGCTGACGTCTGTAACAACAGCCAAGGGCAGATGGCCTATAGCAGCTTAACGCACACCCAACCTGCATCCAATCGCAGTGTGTCTCTTACCTCATTAGGTGGAACCGAGTTCATCAGCTTCGCCAAGGGGGGATCATTCAATAATGGTAAGGAACAATTTAGAAACTATTAGTTTGTACGTTTTTGTACTGTTGAAGTGTTGTTTCATGGTTAGAATGACTATTCATGTCATTGCCATTTTGTGGTTGTGAATGACCCAACATTTAACCACTATATCCCCATTTCCCCTCCTCCTGTTTCCCATTAGATCTGTACCACTCCTGGGTGGCTCCTTCCCTCCAGTCAGACCTCCTAGTCCAGTTCTGGATCCACTCCACTGGCATCCTGCCCTCTGACTGCTCCCTGGGCTGGAAGGTCCTAGACATCCAGCTTATCTCCCCAGGTGGGAGGATCACCTTCAAGGCCTCCAACGACCACTCCAAGTGGGCCGTGAGTACCACCGGGGGTGGGGTGGATGGAGCTTCTGGCTGGGTGTGTGTGGGCGACATCAACCGGAACGAGGCTGAGGAGAAGAGAGGGGGCGGGACGGTGTGTCTGCAGGACGCCACGGTGTGGAAGGCCTATCGGACAGCGGCGCTGGAGTGTGAGATGTGCGGGGGAGGGACTAGCGGGTGTGATATGGCCGTAGAGGATGCAAGGCACTACCAGGGAGATATGAATCAGTAAGCATCGGTGTGGCATCAGTGGAAAGTTACTAGTATGCACACAGTTCACTGAGAAGCTAGGTTTGTTAGTATTATTGAGCTCCATGAACAAGGTACCCCATAGAATGTTGATTAATACGTTTTGGAGTGTTTCATAAATTGTCATGAAAAGAAACATACTTGAAAGGGAGGTGGCACTCCTATAATCATAAAACAATAAGCACTTTGCTGCATAGGCTACTGTTCTATGTGTTGCTAATGACTAGGCAATGTTGATTGTGATCTCAGGTATGTTTTTTTCACATTATATATGCGTTTGTTTTCAACCTTTTTTTATGTGACAAATGATTTCAAAAAATGATTGTTAAAGTATGTGAAATGTTTTTTCTTTATTTCTATTGTACTTTTTAGTCAAATGTTTGGTGACGTTTTCAGCTTTTAGCTTGAAACAGGCAAAGATACTGACTGTCTTCTGTCCAAATAAAGTACTGTTGTTGCGGGGTGCACAAATGTTTTACATAATGTTCTTCATTAGACTTCCTCATCCACCAACAAGCTAGATACTAAACCACAGTCTGAATCTTTTATATGTACATCTATGTACATTTATTTGATAAGAGTAGACACAGCATTATTACAGCACACATCTGGGGAGTTGCATAGAAAGTCTTCATATAACTGTCACGTCAAAATGCATTCATATAAAAAGGAAATGTATCACACAAAAATAATAGGACATATGTAGTGCATAAACATGCCAGCTTATACAGAACTGTGAGTGAGGGAATTCACAACCATATGTACTGTACATTCCAATGCATACATCACAGAGGCTTCATGTCAAATGGCATCCTATTAAGCGCACTACTTTTTACCAGGGCCCATAGGGCTCTGGTGAAAAGTAAAACACTATATAGGGAATAGGGTGCCATTTGGGACACTTTAAGAGGTTCAAGCACCAATGAGAGAAAGGCACTAAACAATCAGTAGCTTAGCCTGGCGCTAACACTTCATCAAATTACGTTACCCAGAATCCTCTCCCTGGCACTACCGTATCTATGCCTCAGCCTTAGTAGAGACTTCAACAGCATTGGGTAGTATGGCCAGAGTTCACAATAGTTCATCAATTAGGGCCTCCCACAATCTGTTCCCCATGCACACTTATGCATACAGGTTTTTCTTCCAACTGGTCTCATCCTCATGGGATAGAAGCATAGCCTTCTGCAACACCCTCTACATTCAGTTCCTGGATTAAAGACATTGCATAATGAAACCTTATAGCTGTCAGATCTCTATTAAACATCTGTGAAAATATAAATTAAACATAATTCAGTGATTGGTGAGAATCACACGCTAACCTCACATGGATCTTTGAGGACTGACTTTGGGAGCCCTGGTTGAAGTACACTTCAGACAGACTTCCATTCCAATTACCAACTAAACCCATTCAGAGACCATTGATAAAGATTAGCTTATGCTGTATTGAAAAGTATAACATTAAGATGCAATGGTAGACATCTTTTCAATAGGCACAACATAGTTTGGACTTTCATAAGTGTCTTCACATTAATTGTTTAGGTTAGAGTTTGTGGGTTGATGCTGTTATGCATAATGGTTAATACTCAAAATATGACTAGATTCTACAGTGAGGGGAAAAAGTATTTGATCCCCTGCTGATTTTGTACGTTTGCCCACTGACAAAGACATGATCAGTCTATAATTTTAATGGTAGGTTTATTTGAACAGTGAGACAGAATAACAACAAAAAAATCCAGAAAAACGCATGTCAAAAATGTTATAAATTGATTTGCATTTTAATGAGGGAAATAAGTATTTGACCCCTCTGCAAAACATGACTTAGTACTTGGTGGCAAAACCCTTGTTGGCAATCACAGAGGTCAGACGTTTCTTGTAGTTGGCCACCAGGTTTGCACACATCTCAGGAGGGATTTTGTCCCACTCCTCTTTGCAGATCTTCTCCAAGTCATTAAGGTTTTCGAGGCTGACGTTTGGCAACTCGAACCTTCAGCTCCCTCCACAGATTTTCTATGGGATTAAGGTCTGGAGATTGGCTAGGCCACCTTAATGTGCTCCTTCTTGAGCCACTCCTTTGTTGCCTTGGCCATGTGTTTTGGGTCATTGTCATGCCCATCCACAACCCATTTTCAATGCCCTGGCTGAGGGAAGGAGGTTCTCACCCAAGATTTGACGGTCCATCGTCCCTTTGATGCGGTGAAGTTGTCCTGTCCCCTTAGCAGAAAAACACCCCAAAAGCATAATGTTTCCACCTCCATGTTTGACAGTGGGGATGGTGTTCTTGGGGTCATAGGCAGCATTCCTCCTCCTCCAAACACGGCGAGTTGAGTTGATGCCAAAGAGCTATATTTTGGTCTCATCTGACCACAACACTTTCACCCAGTTCTCCTCTGAATCATTCAGATGTTCATTGGCAAACTTCAGACGGGCCTGTATATGTGCTTTCTTGAGCAGGGGGACCTTGCGGGCGCTGCAGGATTTCAGTCCTTCATGACGTAGTGTGTTACCAATTGCTTTCTTGGTGACTATGGTCCCAGCTGCCTTGAGATCATTGACAAGATCCTCCCGTGTAGTTCTGGGCTGATTCCTCACCGTTCTCATGATCATTGCAACTCCACAAGGTGAGATCTTGCAAGGAGCCCCAGGCCGAGGGAGATTGACAGTTCTTTTGTGTTTCTTCCATTTACGAATAATCGCACCAACTGTTGTCACCTTCTCACCAAGCTGCTTGGCGATGGTCTTGTAGCCCATTCCAGCCTTGTGTAGATCTACAATCTTGTCCCTGACATCCTTGGAGAGCTCTTTGGTCTTGGCCATGGTGGAGATTTTGGAATCCGATTGATTGATTGCTTCTGTGGACAGGTGTCTTTTATACAGGTAACAAACTGAGATTAGGAGCACTCCCTTTAAGAATGTGCTCCTAATCTCAGCTCGTTACCTGTATAAAAGACACCTGGGAGACAGAAATCTTTCTGATTGAGAGGGGATCTAATACTTATTTCCCTCATTAAAATGCAAATCAATTTTTAACATTTTTGACATGCGTTTTTCTGGATTTTTTTGTTGTTATTCTGTCTCTCACTGTTGAAATAAACCTACCATTAAAATTATAGACTGATCATTTCTTTGTCATTGGGCAAACGTACAAAATCAGCAGGGGATCAAATACTTTTTTCACTCACTGTATATGGGAGTGGCAAGGCTGTATATGTAAAGTTGTTGTATCTTACATAAGATACTACCAGAACTATCAGTCAATATGTATGCACCAACCCAAGTTAAATTATCATGTTTATCTTTGACACGTCTTGACCCATTTGAAATTGTTGCAATTTGGGTCAATTTCATACATTTCATGTTACTTCACAATGAATAACATGTAATTCTGACACTTGTTGATAGCTCCTTGTGAATGTAAACACAATCATGACATCGTCCATACATAAAAAAACATATACATACATACATATAAAGTACATAGTTAAAACATTTTGATGAGCCCCTGTGCTTTGCTATAATGAGAGGTTTCAGTGACTCTGTCACTCTTATTCAGATGCATTATGTCATAATGTCAGCCCAGTGCTCTCCCCATAATTCATATTCTTGAAACGCCTTGCATAATTAATATGTCATCATGCTGCTTGTATCCATTCTCTATGGAGAAATGTAAAACTTTGTTGTGGTCATGGTCAATTCAGGAGGTCATATCGCCCAAACTACTTTGATTTAATGAAGTTCTCTACTATCAACTCATCTCTATGATGGCACCTGAGGTACATTCCTCAAATGCTCAAGATGATTTGGATTCCTCAGTTGCTCTTGGTCACAAGGCTATTCCATTTGGTTAAATGGGAAATTAGATGCCAATGGTCAGAGAGACTTAAGAAACAGCACCATTCACCATCTGTTAAAGGTTTGCATTGGTCTTGTTCTAGGTGTATGTTGGCAGTAGTATGCATTGCCAACAAGAGAGACATGCACCCTTCTACACTAATGGAGTTCCCTAGTGTACACAAATGGGCAGCATATTTATTGAAGTGTCCCAGGTAAGAAGTCGTTCATCAAACAAGTTCGGACAGGTTTCAGGATACATTTTGCTAGAACAAGCTCGGTCAGAATGTGTGTTTCCACTTTCATAAAAGGTTAGGAAAGACAAGGCCACATCTCATTGCGATATCTGCCTGTATTTTTATCGTGACCTGTCCTTGAGAACAACTAGCTACAATATGTCTCGAATATAGCCTATTTGGGAAAGAGCTGTTGTCAAAAAAGAGTTCTGACCAGTCTCCGTCCCTTGGCTTTGATTCGAGGGAAGGTGGCACTGGTTTCTGTGCTGATTGGTTGAGAGCCAAAAGGGGTGTTGCCTCCTTTTCTGCGCAGCAGGAAGTCCACACTAGAGGAAGTCATGGCATAGAAAACGTTTCCTGTGGCAGGGATGACCAACTCTACAGGGCAGAACAAGAAAAGTCATCACTACAATCAATATGAAAAGAGAACTGTTAAAGTGACTTCCCATGGTCGGGGTTGAGAAATGTCTTTACCTTTCCCCTCGGGCAATAGTTGGATCAGCTCATATCTGGATGCCTGTTTGGGGTCCTGACTGTGTTTTTCTAAGGCAGAACTGATCACAGTGGGCGTCTTGTCATTGCTTGTCACCTAAGGAAACAGAGAAGAACGACAACGATACCAGACAGCTAGACTCCAAGTTATAATATCCTGTGTACAACCTGAGGAAATGTTTTGGATTACTATCATTTACGGATATTTGAGGATTCAAATAAATAGTCATCAGTGCGGGGTGCAGTGCAGTGTATAATTTGAAACCGAAAAAAAGCAAATATCTCAAATCAAATCTCAACTCATTATCTCGGCTCAGTACCAGTATGCTTCTGTACATATTCCCATCTTGTAAATCCATCCGTATCCTGACGATCCGCATATCAGGCCCAGAACCTTTGTTGTTATTGGTGGGATTGTTGCCACAGGAGATTGATCGACGATGTGATTTGACGGGAGTGGATGGTGTCAATGCAGAGGGGATGGGGACATTGGTGGGAGGGGAGGAGTCAACATCCAGACAGGAAACTGAGGGGGATTTCATATGCTGAAATAATAACAGTGATGAAAAGAATAAAAAACATTATACTTACTGAAATGACAAGATAAAAAGTGGCTGTTCCGTGAAGGCCAAAGCAAATAAAAAGACACAGAAGAGTATTAAAAGATCAAAGAATGTCCATTTTTAAAAGTGCTCTTCTGTATGTTTTTAAGACATGCATTTGTTCTGAAACAATCATATTTGATTACTAGTAAACAGTAATTACTTAGCAATAACTACGAGTATTTGTAACTGAATAGTAATTACATGCTCTGCAATTCTAGCTGGCAATGCAAATATCTTTTTTGGGGAAAGTACTTAAAATAACTGTAAATATTAGGTCTTATTTCGTAATTACCTTGGTGAGTTTGGAAAGAAAGTGACAGACGGGGGAGGGGAAGTCAAAAAGACTGTCACTGTCAGCAACAAGGCTGGTCCTGGAGGAATTCAGGCTGTAAGGAGGTGAGAGAATCACATCATGTATGCACATCATGCACCGTAACCATGAATGCACCGTAACCTTCATGACAACAAGCCACAAAACACCTTCCTCTACCCCTGTTTCTACAACTTGATTAGAGTCCATCTGTGGTAAATTCAATTGATTGGACATGATTTGGAAAGGCACACACCTGTCTATATAAGGTCCCACAGTTGACAGTGCATGTCAGAGCAAAAACCAAGCCATGAGGTCGAAGGAATTGTCCGTAGAGACAGGATTGTGTCGAGATACAGATCTGGGGAAGGGTACCAAAAAATGTCTGCAGCATTGAAGGTCCCCAAGAAAACAGTGGCCTCCATCATTCTTAAATGGAAGAAGTTTGGAACCTCCAAGACTTCCTAGAGCTGGCCGCCTGGCCATACTGAGCAATTGGGGGAGAAGGGCCTTGGTCAGGGAGGTGACCAAGAACCCGATGGTCACTCTGACAGAGCTCTAGAGTTCCTCTGTGGAGATGGGAGAACCTTCCAGAAGGACAACCATCTCTGTAGCACTCCACCAATCAGGCCTTTATGGTAGAGTGGCCAGACGGAAGCCACTCCTCAGTAAAAGGCACATGACAGCCTGCTTGGAGTTTGCCAAAAGGCACCTAAAGGACTCTCAGACTATAAGAAACAAGATTCTCTGGTTTGATGAAACCCAGATTGAACTCTTTGGCCTGAATGCCAATCGTCACGTCTGGAGGAAACCTGGCACCAACCGTACGGTGAAGCATGGTGGTGGCAGCATCATGCTGTGGGGATGTTTTTCAGCGGCAGGGACTCGGAGACTAGTCAGGATTGAGGGAAAGATGAATGCAGCAAAGTACAGAGAGATCCTTGATGAAAACCTGCTCCAGAGCGTTCAACACCTCAGACTGGGGGCGAAGGTTCACCTTCCAACAGACAACGACCCTAAGCACATAGCCAAGACAACGCAGGAGTGGCTTTGGGACAAGTCTCTGAATGTCCTTGAGTGGCCCAGCCAGAGCCTGGACTTGAACCAGATCGAACATCTCTGGAGAGACCTGAAAAGAACTGTGCAGTAACGCTCCCCATCCAACCTGACAGAGCTTGAGAGGGTCTGCAGAGAAGAATGGAAGAAACTCCCCAAATGCTTATGTGCCAAGCTTGTAGCATCCTACCGAAGAAGACTTGATTCTGTAATCGCTGCCAAAGGTGCTTCAACAAAGTACTGAGTAAACGGTCTGAATACCTATGTAAATGTGATATTTCCGTTTTTATTTATAAATTAGCAAAACATTCTAAAAAACTGTTTTTGCTTTGTCATTATGGGGTATTGTCTGGAGATTGATGAGGTAAAAAAACAATTTAATCAATTTTAGAATAAGGCTGTAACGTAACAAAATGTGGAAAAAGTCAAGGGGTCTGAATACTTTCTGAAGGCACTATATATATTGAAAGGTCTCTGAAGTGAATACTACCGCCTTGTTGAGTGTTGAGTGTAATAATAGGCCTCATTACCTTGGGCACTGTGTGATGATCACTGTAGGGTTCAGGGTACGACCAGGGCTCGGTTCGCACGGCACCTCAATTTCATTGGACAGTCTGTAACTGCAGACATCATGTAATGTGATTAGCGGTCATCATAACTGTAGTGTTTCGTTTGAAATAACATGTATGTACAAACTTGAATATTTTTATTGGAAAATGAATACTACTGAAACCAAAGATAATCATGGTTTACCTTTCTTGTTCATTTAACGAGGGTACACTTTGGTACCACTGTAGAAATGCCTCGTCAGTGATGAAAACACAGTTTTTACAGGAAGACTGCAGTAGTCGGATCTGAGCTAAAACCTCAAACTCCTGCGAAGAGAAAAACGAATCATTATGAACATCAAATTACTCTCCAGTACTAATGGCACATTATCATTTGAAATGCTAGCAGTTATACATGAATATGCGTATGGTTGCACTGATTCAGAATTCAATACACTGCCACATACTTAATGAGTAGCACAACAGAAAAGCCATTTATGAAGACCCTCTGTTATGTTGAGCCAGAGGCTAATGAATTGGTCTGGATCCTGGACTAACTCAACATGTGGACAATGGGTGATGAGGAATTTAAACAGCAGCAGTGCAAGGCCCCGATTGCAACACTTACTCGTCTCCTCTTGTCAAAGTTGATGTAGCCGTTCTGAAATGGAGGAAAAGGAGATTGTCACTGTCAATGCAACTTTTTTGGTAAACCAACTACAACTTCACCACCAGAGCTTATGACCAACTTCCTGTTGATGGACACATGATGAGGGATAAATGACTGTATATGAAGGGACTCACCTCTAGCCTGTCTTTCACAGCTGTGTCCAGCATGGTGAGGTCTGTGAGGAAGATCCCCAGGTAGGGTACTGTGCCCTGGGCACTGGACTGTGTGAGAGGTGGGAGGGGTCGAGAATAATGATAACCAAAAAGAGAGGCATAGGGCTTCTGACTTCCCTGACCCAGATTAAGCCTAAATGCATGCTTAATGGAGAACCTTGGGTTGACCGTTGAATGTATATCAAGTTGTCCTTACTTAACCATCAACAAATTCTATATTGAAGAAATACCACTATTGCATTATGTTACATCAGCCCTTTGGATATTCCATGCTTCTTTTTTCAAGGCAAAATGATAATGAGCTTTGTGAGTGACTTCAAACTCGCTTATAAGAGCACTTACCCCTATTTGTCTCCTGTTGTTCATCTTGTCGTTGGCGAACTTCGAAGTGCCCTCCTGCAAAACACAGACAAACATCTAAGCATGACAATCTGGAACACAATCTAGAATTTAGAACCATGGCTATGTGCTCTAAAACCATGTGTAGTAACTATGTAGTAGGCCCTCCTTTCCAGACAAACTGAGAGGGTAAGGTAGCAGCTTGCTTGGTAAATTATCAAAGCACAGCAGAAGGTAATGTGATATTTTTCCAACATCAAAGCCTGGAGTGAAGCTTTCAAATGAAAGCTCAGGCATATGTTTAGATGAATTCCTGTGTGGATGCCTTGGTGAAATTGCAGCTAATGTAAGATATTGAAGCCTGCACAAATGTATAACAGTGAATGAAAATGTTGGTAATCTTACCAATTTCCAGCCCCCTGTCAGAAAATCACAATGCATCCTAAATACAATACATGTGTAGAAACGGGTGAATTTAGATTGACAGGACATTGACATTGAGAGGCTGTACACCCCCAGATTAAGCCTTCCTCTGGGTTAAAAGGCCTGATTCATGATTCAAAGTGATTTTTAGCCTAGCTTAATCTGGATCTGTGTAGTGCAACAGCTCTTGAATGTATAAACACGTTTGGTGTGATCTGTGATGACACTTCACATGAGACTTGTCCTCTTCTCATACTGCTTGTATTATGGGATGTCTGTCAGTGCACTATATGTGTATCTGTGTCTCTGTGTGTGTGTGAGTGTGAGTGTGAGTGTGAGTGTGAGTGTGTGTGTGTGTGTGTGTGTGTGTGTGTGTGTGTGTGTGTGTGTGTGTGTGTGTGTGTGTGTGTGTGTGTGCGTACGTGTGTGCAGTAACTCTCCATCACTGTGACTCACCTCTTTCAGCAGCCCCCTGCTCTGGGAGTAGTTGTCCTTCTCAGAGAAAATGTTGGACAGCTCCTCGTATCTCCTCACTGCTTCCCTGTCAGACAGAGTCACATGACAACAATGATTCATGCATCCAAAGAGGGTTTTAGGGGCCTTGACTGACATTTCTCTGCTGTCTATTGGGACTTATTATAATCCACATCCAAATGAATCAGTTAGCCATGATTAGTTTAGCTATGATTGGGGAAATTATAACAAGATGAGATGATCAACTGCGGTAGTGTTTTGGAACATTAAATGTGTTTGACTATGGGAAAGGATTGTGTTAAATCAATGGCAATGTGATTCAATTCCTGAGTTTTTAAAATGGGTGTTGTAAAAAAAAGACAGTTATGACAATGATAGTGTTACGAGAATGACAATGTTATGGAAATGACAATACTATGAAAACATCTGCAATAGAAGTATGTTTTGCTGTGGCCTAGGGTGCCTCCGGTGCATATGTACCCACTGCTATTTCAGCACGCTCTCCTCTACCTAGAACCAAAAAGGGTTCTTCAGCTTTCCGCATAGGAGAACCCTTAGGAGAACCCTTTTGGTTCCAGGTAGAACCCTTTTGGGTTCCATGTAGAACGGGTTCTACCAGGAACCAAAAAGGGTTCTCCTACGGGGACAGCCGCAGAACCCTTTTGGAACCCTTTTTTCTAAGAGTGTATCGCTCTCTATCCAATAAACATACAAAAACAAAACAACAAAAAAAACACGTATGTTTTTCTGTTATACCAATCCAAATACTTCCTCCACCAACCTGTCAGTGTCTAGCCACGTCCTCCTTAGTCTGTGTACAGGGTTACTCTGCAGGGCAGACACGATGGCGTAGAGTGACGAAAAGTTTTTCCTGGCTCTGCATTCCTGTTGAAACACACACAGTACGGCATTGTCTGAGAATACCTGCAGCCGGATCAATGCGGTTGTTTGGCACTCACTGTCTGACATGGTCAATTATGTACATTCCTAAAGTGACTTCTCCCATAAAAACCTATTGATGGGGTGATGTGAGTGTTTTGGCAACAAACCATGATATCTAGCCTGAGAGTGTGTGTGAGATTGTGTGTGTTTCCAAACAAGTTCCTTCACACACACAGGAGCTAGCTAGGCTTTTAGTCGTGAAGGAGAGAGGTCTGGCAGTGACTCAGCTTGCTCATTTGTCCATAACGACCTGAGGACGGTGTGTGTGTGTGTGTGTGTGTGTGTGTGTGTGTGTGTGTGGGAGAGTGTGTAAGCAAGTAAGCAAGAAAGTGTGTGTGATTGTGTGTGTGGAGTCAGCAGGAACAGTCCCTGCTGCAAGCTGCCAATGTTCTCCCAAGTTACAGGATGGCAGTACTACATCTACTGTAAGCACCTTTATAGTGAGAGGAAAGCATTAAGCGGAAAGTCGAGTACAGTGTATTGTTGTTTATGTTTTGAAAAAGACAGCTTAGTATTCTGCTCACAATTCTCCACTTCAACTCAAAATCCCAAATCTACTGCTGTTGTGCCCTTGAGCAAGGTATTTAACCTCAAAATTCCTCCAGAGGAATGCTGCTTCCAAACTCTCAACGGGTGTGTGTGGACAATAAAGTGATTCTATTGTAATGATGACCTGCTGACCTCTGCCACGCTGATCCATTTCTCTAGGAGGCGGGCTCTCTGCTGGCTGCGGAGCCGTGTGGGCCAAAGGCACGAAGCCATCACGGCATTGGCCAGCCGGTTGAACTGGCGTACAGTGGCCCGGACAGACCAACATACACCCTCGCGGCCCTTCTTGTCTCTCTGAGACCACAGGGAGCCCAGGCAGTGGTATGGGACCAGACGCACAAACAGCTCCTGTTAGGAGAGAGTGGGGGAAGAGGTAAGGAGTGAGTGAGTGAGGGACCGGAAGTGAGGGAATAAGTAGAGAGTGAGTAAAGATTGAGAGAGAGAGAGAGAGAGAGAGAGAGGGAGAGAGAGAGAGAGAGAGAGAGAGAGAGAGAGAGAGAGAGAGAGAGAGAGAGAGAGTGACACTGAGTGAGAAACCGAGAGAGACAGAGAGAGAGAGAGAGAGAGAGAGAGAGAGAGAGAGAGAGAGAGAGAGAGAGAGAGAGAGAGAGCAAGGCATAGCCAGAGAGATAGCAAGTGGCAAACATGTCCAGTATGAGTAAGAAAGGGTGAGAGAGATGTAACAATAGAAAAAGAGGAATACAATTAAGACTGTAGTAGAGTGTATGTTCCCATCCATTATCTATATAAGGTTAGGAGGAGTAATGATACTGTAGAGGTCAGAGGTTAAACCCACCGTCTCTATCTTGGTGAGCTGCTCAGCGATCAGCCCAGCCGGGAAGCCCAGGATATTGGTGGGATCAAACATAGTGGGGTCAGCAGGAGGGCTGGCGGTGGTCCTATCTAAAGGACAGAGATGATTGAATACTAATCCCAATTAATGTAGGTCTATATTAACTGATTCAAATGATAGGCTTATGAAAGCCTTATTCAGTAGGGTTGGCAGTGGAAAGAGACATTAGGGGGGGGTCGTTACAGAAGTGGGTTCCATCATTTTAGGATACAGTGGGAATGGAACACAAAAAATAATCACAGAAAACTACTGTAACCAATTTGGAAGAGAGTTCTGCCACCCACAAAATCCTCATATGACCCCAGGTTGGCAGTGCCATGAGATCATAAACCCAGAGTGTATAGTGACCTGAACTGGAGTCAGGCAGTAGGGCCTGTTCACTGAGCTCCTCTGCAATTCTGAGGAGGCGACCCCTGATCTCTATCCCAGAGGGGTCGGAGGGCAGCAGGGGGGCCAGGCGCAGCAGAAGACCAGGCTCTCCCAGAGAGCGGAAGTCCTCAGGATACTCCGACAGCCACATACTGAACACCACACACACCGCTCTGGGAGAGGGAGAGAGGAATGGGAGAAAAGATATACAAATGCATGAAGTGTCCACGCACACACGCACACACACACACACACACACACACACACACACACACACACACACACACACACACACACACACACACAGACACAGACACACACACACACAGACACACACAAAGACACACAGAGACACACAGACACACACACACACACAGGAGAGGGATGATATGGTATTAGACTCACCTGTTGAAAGGTTGCCTAG